>NW_004444002.1:8044977-8180483 GCF_000243295.1 Trichechus manatus latirostris
TCTTTTCCCCAATTAATGGACTTTGGGCCTTTGTCAAATATCAGCTGCTCATAGGTGGATGAATTTATGTCTGGATTCTCAATTCTGTTCCACTGGTCTGTGTATCTGTTTTTGTACCAGTACCAGGCTGTTTTGACTACTGTGGTGGTATAATAGGTTCTAAAATCAGGTAGCGTGAGGCCTCCCACTTTGTTCTTCTTCTTGAGTAATGCTTTACTTATCCGGGGCCTCTTCGCATGGTAATTTATTAATTTTGTAGTTTAATAAGCTAATATCCTGGTGTGTTTTTCCCCTCTCCATAAAGAGAGGAGGGTCTTAGAGATCTGGGTTCCCCTTAACTCCAAAGGGGGAATAAAGAACATTTTATATTTTAGAGCAGGTGATCCAAAATTAAATCTGTTGCCGTCAAGTTGATTCCAACTCATAGCAACCCTATAAAATAGAGTAGAACTGACCCATAGGGTTTCTAAGGAGCACCTGGTGGATTCAAACTTCTGATCTTTTGGTTATCAGTCAAGCTCTTTAACCACTGCACCACCAGGGCCCCAGAGCAAATGAAGAGGACTTAAAACAACAACTATTATTTAGCTCACATTTCTACTGAGTGTTTCTTCTGTGTTGAACTGGCTCAGCTAATTTTGTTTGGCCTTGCTCATATGTCTGCAGTTGCTCATCAGCTAGAGGCAGGCTAGTCCAGTGATGACCTCACTCACAAATCTGGCGGTTGACAGTCTTTTGACTATGACACCTTCGTTCTCCTCTATGTAGTCTCTTATTCTCCAGTAGGCTTACCTGGGTTCCTTTACATGGTGACCACTGGGTTGCCAAGAGCAGCAAGAAAGAGTTTGTGTCACTTTTGCTAATATTGCATTTGCCAACACAGATCAGATGACCAAGTCCAGATTTAAGCCGTGGAGAAAATGACTTACCCTTCACGAGAATATCAAAGTCACCTTACAAAGAGACATATGTAAAAGGATGAAAATCATTTGTGGCCAATTTTGCAAATTACCACAGAGAGAATAGCTGTTTGGTGGTTCAGAAGTTTAAGGGAAAATGATTTTAAGGGTTAAGGGAAAATTCTCGTTCTGTGGAGCCTGGTACAAAGTTTGAGCCAGGAGCAGAGGAGATCTGAGCCTTCTAGAGTGCAGTGCTTTGAATGTGAAAATCACTTCAATGAGGATGAGTGAGTGGGAGCCTGTGAAAGCTGCTACCCACCTATATCTTCTGAGTCTTGATGGTCTCTAGTGACCAAGTTTGACAGACTGAGTAAAATTGTCATCAGAGTTGCCAGCCTTCACGGGATCATGTTGGGCAGGATATGAAGCCTGGAAGTTAAGAAATATTTTAGGCATAAGATAGATGGTGGAGAACCAGAGTTGAAGCACCATCAGGTGACTATAAGGAGAAGCAATAGGCAACGATGGCTCTTTGGGGGAACACTCATGAAGCTCCTGGGACTCTACTACAACTCTAAGGAGGGAGAAGGCTCTCCCACACAAAATCCCAAATGACTGACTTTGAATTTTTCTTCAACCTCGATGAGTGGTTGCTCAAAGTGTATTTAACTGGATTTAGAAAACATAAATAAATATAGTTTTTCTTGCATTGTAAGTACTATGGTTAAAAAAAAGAAAAAGAAAGATACCTACAAGTAGAAATCACTATGATAGAGAAGGGCATCCCAAGCAGGGTTAATGGCATTGAAGAAGATCAGGAGGAAAATAGAATGTGTGTGTGTGTGTCTGTGTGTGTGTGTGTGTGTGTGTGTATTGGGGAGAGGCAATAGTGGTAGTAAGGGAGCTCTGAAATGCCTGAGCAGAAGAGATGGTGCATAGTAAGGAGGAGGGAGCAAGGTAGGGGTTAAATTATGGGTGGCCTTGAATGCAAGAACAAGAAGTTTAGGTTTGCTCTGATAAGCAGTAGGGGGGCACTGAATGAGAGAAATATGAAAAAGGTGTTATTTTAGGAAGATGGAAATGTCCCAAGAGCCTCTTGCTATTTTCAGAGGTGTCATGAAATTCTCATTAAAAAAAAAAAAGACTCAAACTAAAATTTATTTTAATTCCTTTTAATTTAAAACAACAACACCTGCCATTTGGCATCCTTAGGAAGGTGTGGGAGGCATGGCCTAAATTTCAGATGCATAAGAATAGTGCTGTGCTGGCTCAGAAGCCTGACCTAGCTGGCAATACAGCCAGTGTCAGTTGTAATCATTACTTTGGCTATTTATTCAGTGCTTACCATGTGCCAAGCAGTGTGTTAGTCTCTGGGTCAATCATGCAACATAATTGAGTGGAAGAGTGTGGCCTCAAAGTCACACAGGACTGATTTCTAATACTGTCTCCGAGGCTTGCTAGCTATGACACTTGGGCAATGTTTTTAATCTCTTTAAGCATCAGATTTCACTTCTTAAAAATGCGGAAGGTTAATAGTAGTACATATTTTTTACTGTGATTAATAAGTGAGAAAAGGCACATAAAGCATTTAGTATGGGAAGTGACTGGTAGTGTTGTTATTGTTGGGTTCCCTTGAGTAGATTCCAATTCACAGCAACACTATGTGACAGAGCAGAACTGCCCCCATAGAGTTTTCTTGGCTGTAATCTTTACAGAAGCAGATCACCAGGTCTTTCTCCCGCAGAACCCTGGATGAGCTTGAACTGCCAATCTTTCAGTTAGCAGTTGAGCGCTTAGGTGTTTTTGAAGTGTTACAACTAGACCAAGTAGGACAGTGCTCCTCTTGTCCCTATCACCCTCCCTACCTGGGCCTTGGCTTCCATGATTCTTCACAGGAATAATCATTGCAGAAATTCAGACTAAGCAAGGGACTCCAATAGCCAGTGACAAGTCATATTGCATTTTTGTTCATCTTCCACAGAGAAGGGAGAGAGTTAAGAAAATTAATGCTTGGGAATACTTTTCTGCTCCAAAAGATGAGGTTTTTGAGACCCTTTTTCCAAGACAATTCAGTCTGTGTCCTTGAGACAGTTAATGATATGCTAATTTGGGATAAATAGGTCTGCTATGAATTCTTGATAAGAAAACATCTGCTTGGTGCACTTTCTTTGCTTTCTAGGGAGGAAGTCAGGGTTTGAAGACAATAAGATATGATAAGGTATAAGACACTGCCTTGAAGAAAACAATTAAAAATAATTGTTTCTCATGTCAAGCTCTAGGAGCCACAGAAATAATGATTAGATCACAGCAGGCAAAGAAAGGTGACTCCTAGAGTTCCAATGAGTTAAGACCTGGGAAATGCAGGGAAAGAGGTTCAAAGGCCGTGACAACAACTCTGAATAGTTGAGTGGAGTTGGAAAAAGTCATGCTTAGCTGTATTGAACCACTGTAAGTCAATGAGGCAAACCTGTTTCTAACCATGGCTCATGGTCCCAAGTTAATCTCATCCTTTTAGAAATATGTCAAAGAACCATGAGACCAGGTTTTAGCTTGATTCTCTCCTCTCTCTCTCTATTTCATTCTTTCTCTTTACCTCATTCACTTTCTTTATCTGTAGTATCAATTTTGCAGAGGATACTGGGGAAGAAGGAACAGCCAAGAAAAATGGAAAAATGAGATATGTCTTTGTTTCTCTTTCCTTTTTCCTTAAGCTGCTGGTCAGACTCCTGAAAGCCAATTTGTGTTTACACAGGCACAGAAGCCAGAGCTTTGACCTTAGGTCTTCCTGGCTCAGTGGAATCACACCACAGGGAAAAACATTCCAGGTCCTCAATTGCTATACAGAAGAGCTATGGTGAACTGAGTGCTTATGTGTGATGCCCCTGATTAGCTATGCCTGTGGCATGAACAGAGTTTATAGGAAAGGATAGGAAAAAAGAGGATGTGGGATAGGAAGTGGGAGAAATACAGACTTCAGATGAGTTGTCTCTAGACTTCTAATGAGATGTAAAATGTGAAGCTTAAAAATATCTAACCCTGCTGGAAGAAGCAATAATGCCCAAAACAGGGCTCAAGGCAAAGGGGTGGAAAAGAAGCTGGAATAGTTCCCACCCTCAGACCCAATGATACCCACTTTACCAAGAGAAGAGCAGCCTCACAAATCTGTCCTATGGAGGAGGAGGGGTAACAGGTAAAAAGGGCCAAAAATGGAGGTAGGGGAGAACTTAGGGAGAGGAGATAGGAGAGAAAGAAAAGAGAAGGAAGTGAAGAGGATGGAATGGGGGAGAAAGTGAAACATGTAGCAGAGGGAAGACAAAAACAAGGAGGAATTTTGAAACAGCAAATAAAAAAGGGTAAGGTGAGGTAGTCTAGAGTGGTGTGCGTCATTCAGTAGCAGGAGAGTGAAATTCAAGCCTCTTTGTATTAAAATTTGTTATACAGATACACAAGGCCCTGCATGCTATGGCCTCTATGTACCTCTCCAGCCTCATTTTGTGCCCCTCCTCCTGGGCTCCAGATGCAATGATTTTCTTTCAGCTGCTACAACATACTTTGCTTGCTCTGCCTCCAAGGGTCATTTAGTGACACATTATGTAGTTTATAGTTAAAAGAGAATTTTTAGACATCATTTTGTTATCGGTTTCTACTTTTATTGCATTATGATCAGAGAATATAGTCTTACATGATATTAATTCTTCGAATTAATGAAGTTTCTGTCATAGTTTATCACATGGCCAATTTTTATAAATGATACATGGATGTACTCAAGAAGAATATAAATTCTTGGTGTAAAATTTGAGTTTATAAATTATATTTTTTCAGATATCTTTTTTTGTTTGTTTCTGTTTATTGTTTTCCTGCTGGATATATCAGTTTTTGAGAGAAGTGTGTTTAAATCTCTGACTACAATTGTTAATTTATTGATTTCTCTCAGCAGTTCTGACTCTTGTTCTATTTTGATGCTATATGTTTGATACAGATATGTCCATGATGGCTATACTTTCTGGCTGTATGATTTCATCCACTGCCTATAACATCCATCTTTTTTCCTTATGATATTTTATATCTTGAATTTTATTTTGGCAGATATTAAGTTTGCTATCTTCATTTTCTTTTGGCTCTTATTTTTAACCTTTCTCTATTTTTTTAAGTGTGTCTCTTGTAGACAATCTGTTGTTGGCTTTTTTAATCAATAGGAGAATCTGTCTTTCGACTGGGGAGTTTAGCCCATTTATATTTATTTTAATTACTATTATATTAGAACTTTTTTTCATTATATTTATATTTCCCCTTAACAGTGCTGATATTTTTTCTTTATTTCGACTTCATTTTTACTTTAACTACTATTGTTATGATTCTTTATATTTCTTCTTGGTCTTTTTTAATGGTCTTCTTGTATCTGCTTCATCATATTTAAGTTCTTCCTTATTTCTTTGAGGATATTTATTATGATTCTTTTACATTCTTGGTCCATTTGTTTCAGTAATTCTTCTTCTTGTGATATATTTTATTCAGTATGTTGCTTTCCCATTATGGTTCTTTACTCTCCAGGTGTCTAGTGACTTTCATCTTTGACTTCTTGGTCCCATAGAGTTATTAGCTACTCTGTCTGATTATGCATATTGGGAAAGGGCCAAATCCCAGGCTAGTTTGTGTCCCATCTGGTGCATTATAAGGTAGGGAACATGTCCCCAGAGAGATTTTTCCAGGCACCACAAAACCACAATTAAACATAACTATTTGCTGTCACTTCACCACACAAACAATCTAGTTTTGGAAAGAAGTAGCCCTGAAAGGAGGCAGTCGCCTTAGTTTATAATCAATTGGTTTTAAAATTTGGTGAGAACAAGGACGAATAAATGAATGCCCTAGAATGGCTGGTCCAGCCTGCACCTATTTATACCAGCTTCTCACAGACTAATGGGTTTTTGCACTGCCCTGATATTAATCCACTGGCACCAGAAGACCTGGGCTGTTGCTGCCGATTTCTGCAGCAATGAAATAAACAATGATCATTCCAAGGCAACGTGGAAGAGAGATAAGAGTATAATATAAAAGCACTCACTTGACCTATACTCCCAATATTGTAACTGGATATTCTCTGTCCCAGGTTAAAATCATCAGCACAGAAGCACTCATGTGTGTTCACACGCGTGCACACACACACACACATACGCATATATTCTTGACAACCTTTGGTCTCCACAAGAGTTTCTCACAAGTTTTATGTTAATAGCTCTAATCCATGCTTATTCTTCATTTCTATGGTTCATCCATAAAAGAAACCGACAACTCTGTCAGTTCATATCTTTTTCAGAAATCAAACGCTACTATTCACTGTCTTAGTCATCTAGTGCTGCTATAACACAGATACCACAAGTGGATGGCTTTAACAAAGGGACATTTATTCTCTCACAGTCTAGTAGGCTACAAGTCCAGATTCAGGGCATCAGCTCCAGGGAAAGTCTTTCTCTCTCTATCAGCTCCAGACGAAAGTCCATGTCTTCAGTCTTCCCTTGGTCTGGGAGCATCTCGGCCCAGGAATCTCAGGTCCAAAGGAAGTGCTCTGCTCCCGGTGCTGCTTTCTTGGTGGTATGAGGTTCCCGTGTGTCTCTGCTTGCTTCTCTCTTTTATATCTCAAAAGAGATTGGCTTAAGACACTATCTAATCTTATGGCCCTCATCAGTATAACTGCTGCTAATCCATCTTATTACATCAAAGTGATAGAGTTTACAACACAGGGAAATCACATCAGACTACAAAATGGTACACAATCATAAAACACTGGGAATCATGACCCAGCCAAATTGAGACATTTTGGGTGGACACAATTCAATTCATGACAGGGGGTTCTTTCTGAGGTGATGAAACTCTTCTAAAATTGACTTTGGTGATAATGGCACATATCCACGAACATGCTAAACCAAAAATGAAACCCATTGCTGTGGAGTCAATTCTGACTCATAGCAACCCTACAGGACAGAGTAGAACTGCCCCGTAAGGTTTCCAAGGAGGGCCTGGTAGATTCAAACTGCTGACCTTTTGGTTAGCAACCAAAGCTCTTAACCACTGCGCCACCTAATTGTACAGATTGAATGGGTAAATTGCATGGTATGTGAATTATATCTCCATGTAGCTGTCCAATAACGATAACAAATATAGGGGGAAATAAAGAATAATCTGAGTGTCTGCTGCAACTGGGTTTCCAGCATCGCCACTCTGACCTGGCTGTGATCCTGGTGCTTAGTGCCTCCCCTTAGCAAAGGGAAGTGTGTTTTTCTCATCCCCCAAATAGCAGCTCAGCTGAGCAGAGAAGCCGGTTCTCTGGGACCAGCCCACAGCTGGGCTGCTTCCCTTGGTTCTAAGGCTAGGCCTCTGCTTTGGGTTCACAGGCTTATGAAAGCCACCTGTAGGTAGGTATGGTTTGTCTTTTTCTGCTTCCTGTCTCACCCAGCAGGTGTGCTGGTGGGTCAGAGCCCCGCCCCTTTAAGGTCCCTCTGATGCTCACTGAGGACAATTGTTGCTTGGTTACATTGTTACCTAAGGGACAACCATCCTTGAAAAGGCCACAGCAAGCCCTGGGCCATGTGAAAGGAGGACAGATTCATGGGCTGAGGATGGGGCTTTCTTGAGGATTGGACACAGCCTGCTATCTCCACCTGGGGGACAACCTGACGACTGTGGAATCCTGTGGCTTTTGAGCTTCCAAAGGTGGGTCTTATGTCAGAAAGTGGCCCAAGTGTTCTGTCTTTATTTTGGTGAAGCTCAGAAGAAGCTGCTGTAGACATGTTTAATCAACATATATTAGACACTCCAGCTGTGATTTTTGACAACGGATCTGGGCTGTGCAAAGCAGGCTTGTCTGGAGAGATTGGACCCCGTCACGTCATCAGCTCTGTCGTGGGGCATCCAAAATCGAACTTTTCTTTAGCCGAATCCAATCAAAAGAACTACTTTGTGGGGAAACAAGTCCTGGACAAGTATGATGCCCTACACCTGCATTACCCCGTTGAGCGTGGCCTAGTGACAGACTGGGATGACATGGAGAAGCTCTGGCAGCACCTTTTTGACTGTGAGCTGGGTGTGAAACCCAGCGCCCAGCCCGTTCTTATGACTGAGCCCTCCTTGAACCCAAGGGAGATTCGGGAGAAAATGGCAGAGGTGATGTTTGAGACCTTCAATGTGCCTGCCTTCTACCTGTCAAACCAAGCGGTGGTAGCACTCTATGCCTCCGCCTGCATCACGGGCCTGGTGGTGGACAGTGGGGATGGGGTCACTTGCACTGTCCCCGTCTTCGAGGGTTATTGTCTGCCTCATGCTGTCACCAAGCTCTACATCGCAGGAAGGGACCTCACAGAGCACCTCATCCGGCTCCTCCTGGCCAGCGGGCATACCTACCCCTGCATAGTCAACAGGGGCTTGGTGGACGACATCAAAGAGAAGCTGTGTTATGTGGCTTTTGATCTAGACAAGGAGCTAAGCAGGAGGCGGGAGGACGTTTTGAGAGAATACAAATTGCCAGATGGGACTGCCATCTGCATCGGGGAACAGCTGTACCAGGTGCCCGAGGTCCTCTTTGCGCCTGAGCAGCTGGGCATACACAGCCCGGGGCTCTCGAAAATGGTCGCCAGCAGCATCACTAAGTGCGACATCGACATCCAGATGACCCTTTTTGCAGAGATTGTGCTGGCCGGGGGCTCCACTCTATTCCCTGGCCTCGAGGAACGCCTCTTGAAAGAGCTAGAACTGTTGGCTTCCAAAGGGACCCCCATCAAGATCACAGCTTCTCCTGACAGGTGTTTCTCTGGGTGGACTGGTGCATCCATCGTGACGTCTTTGAGCACCTTCAGGCATATGTGGATCACCTCTGCCGATTTCAAGGAGTTTGGGCCATCAGTGGTCCACAGAAGATGCTTTTAGAGGACCCTGAGTACAGCAGGAGACAGCTGGAAACCTTGGAGTACAAGGGCACGCAGGGCAAGTGAGGTCATCCCTCAACCTTCAGCATGATTTTCAATAAAGTGTTTTGCCCTTTCTGACATTAGTTCATTCTTGGTGGCACCAGAGTAATTTCTGACCCTGGTAGTGAGTCTTTAAGTGACTCTATTCCACCCTTCCCCTCCCATGTGCCTCATAAGTTGTCTTCTCCTGAGGAATCCTTGGGTTGTGAATTGAGCCTGTCACCTGCAGTTTGTAGTCAAAGCAGTTGCCTGGGTCTCATGCGTAGTGGCTTGATCCAGCAGGGGCCCTGGAATCTGCATTGTAAACAAGCGTGTTGGGTGGTTCCAATCGACCCAGTGTCCAGGAGACACAGTCAGCAGGGGGAGCAAATGGGACTAGGGGGAGAGGAGTACAAACAGGAATGGTACTTTGTTCATAGGGCTCAACAAACTCTTTAGCTGAGTGCAGCCTTGCTATAATAGGACTTTTGCCCGGTCAGGAGGGGCAAGGAGTAACTATGGCCTTTGAGAGACCGGATTATAAGATAGCAACAGGGTCCTTATCATAGGAACCCATATTTGGTATGGCCAGGAGGGCGAATTAGAGACCACATTTATTGAGAAGCTACATGATAAGATAGGAGTGGTGTCCTGGATTGAATTGTGTCCATCTAAGAAATGCTTTAGATGTATGTCAAAAATATATGCTATCTTTTCATTATTCATTTGGAAATACTTTCTTATTCTTTTGATTTGAAAACAATCTCTTCAAAAAAGCCCAAATTTATTTTTTCTATGGGGTATTTTATGCCCCATGGCTAGAATCAATAATCAGCCAGCAATTAGTGTAGTTAACATGTGGATGTAGCTAGATAAAAAAATAGTCAAATAGAACCATGCCAAAAAACACTGTCATTAAAACAGTGAAATAATGGTACATGCTAAAACGTGGATGAGTCTTGAAAACAATATGCTAAGTGAGTGAAGTCAGACACAAAAGGCCTCATATTGTATGATTCCATTTATAAGAAATATCTGGAAGAGGTAAATGTATAGACTCAGAAAGCAGGTTAGTGGTTCCTTTGAAGTGAGGTAATAGGGCGATATTGGAGTGATAACTAAAGGATAGGGAGGTGTCTTAGTCATCTAGTGCTGTTATAACAGAAATACCACAAGTGGATGGTTTTAACAAAGAGAAATTTATTCTCTCACAATCTAGTAGGCTACAAGTCCAAATTCAGGGTGTCAGCTCCAGGGAAAGGCCTTCTCTCTCTGTCAGTTCCAGAGGAAGTCCTTGTCATCAATCTTCCCTTGGTCTAGGAGCATCTCAACGCAGGAAGCTTAGGTCCAAAGGACGCACTCTGCTCCCGGTGCTGCTTTCTTGGTGGTATGAGGTCCCCGTGTGTCTCTGCTCGCTTCTCTCTTTTATATCTCATAAGAGATTGGCTTAAGACACTATCTAATCTTGTAGACGTCATCAGTATAACTGCTGCTAATCCATCATATTACATCATAGTGATAGAGTTTACAACAGAGGGAAATCACATCAGATTACAAAATAGTACACAATCACACAGTACTGGGAATCATGACCCAGCCAAGTTGACAGACGTTTTTGGGGTCACAATTCAATCCATGACATTCCACCCTTTGGTCCAAAAAAATTCATGTCCATGCAACATGCAAAACATATTCACCCCATCATATCATAGCAAAAGTCTTAACTCCAAGTCCAAAATCCAAAAATTCTTTTTTATCTGTGAAATCTAGAATACCAGTTATCTGCTTCCAAAGGTACAATGGCAGAACAGGCACAAGCTAGATATTTCCATTACAAATGGGAGAAATTGCAGGAAAAGAAGGCATAACAGGCACCAAGCAAGTTACAGAACATATTACATTAGCCCTCAAGGCCTGAAAATAATCTTCTGTTCTCTGAGACTGTTCACACAATATCCCTTCCCTCCAGACTCTAGGTATTGGCCACACTCTCCGGATTCCAAGTGGAGGTCCCTAGGCCCTGGGCTTCAGCTCCGCCTTCCAGGCCCACTGGGACAGTAATTCTGCCCCCTCGGCTTTAGGCGCACCATTCTCCTAGTCCATCAGAGTGACAACTCCACCCTTAGAAACACCAGAGGCCATAGCTCCACCCTTTGAAACCCCAGAGGTCCTAGCCATACCTTTTGAGACTGAGGCAGCTCGGCTTTTTGTGTTCCTTGTCTCTTCAGCTTCTGCTTCCTGGTTTCTTGGCCTCACGGCTGTCGGGCCTCATACCCGCATCTACCCTGCTTGGGCAAGTGTTCCAGAAGCTCTGTAGCTCTACCAATGATAAGTGCCTGGAGACACCCCACTCCACCAGGAAGCCTCCTGTGCACAGGCACTCAACTCTCTCGCCCCATTGGTCGGCTCCAGCGCTGTCTCGAGCTGGTCTCCTGGTTCTGCTGCTGCTGGTTCTCTGCTGCTTCCACTCCTCTACCTATGTATAGTTTCAAAATGGCTTCCACATTTTAGGTATCTGTTAGAGCAGCACCCCACTCCTGGTACCAAATTCTGTCTTAGTGATCTAGGGCTGCTACAACAGAAATACCACAAATGGATGGCTTTAACAAAGATAAATTTATTCTCTCACAGTCTAGTAGGCTACAAGTCCAAATTCAGGGTGTCGGCTCAAGGGGAAGGCTTTGTCTCTCTGTTGCCTCTGGAAGAAAGTCTTTGCCATCAGTATTCTCCTGAACTAGAAGCTTCTCAGCACAAGGACTCCAGGTCCAAAGGATGCACTGTGCTCCTGGTGCTTCTTTCTCAGTGGTATGAGGTCCCCATGTCTCTCTGCTTGCTTCTGTCTTTTATATCTCAAAAGAGATTGGCTTAGGGCACAATCCAATCTTACAGATTGAGTCCTGTCTCGTTAACATTACTGCCGCTAATCCCATCTCATTAACATCATAGAGATAGGATTTACAGCACACCGGAATATCACATCAGATGACAAAATGGTGGACAATCACGCAATACTGGAAATCATGGCCTAGCCAAATTGATACATGTATTTTTGGAGGACACAATTCAATCTATGACATTAACTTACATTATTTTTTCATAAATGTTAAAATATCACATTACAAGACAGCAGAGCAAGACGCTCCCATTTACTCCCCCAGCAACTAACCCACTGAACAATGAATAAAAACAAGCACAGATTGAGATCTCAGAAATCGAGACAGCAGCTGAGGTTTTGGAGAGTTGGGCTGAGTCCAGAAGTGGGGGAGAAAAGGAGTGACAAGGGCACAGAAGCTGGGAACCTACCCACTGACTTCTGGAGCACTTGCTCATCACAACCACTTTGGGATGGGGCCAGGCAACACCCTACACAGGGAACACAGAAAGGCAGTTAATCTGAGGAAGCTGTAGCCTGATTTTTTAAGGCATTGCAGATTGGCCATGGAAGTTCGCAGGCTACGCTGTTGGAAGGGGGCAAAGGGAGATCGAGGTGCTACAGGAGAGTGCCATTGAATCTCATTTAGGCCAGAGACGGATGGGCACTAGGACCTGGAGGAACTGCAAGGGCAGAAGGGCAAGGAGAATACTTCGGACAGATGGGTAACACAGAAGGAAGCAGCTGGCTCCCTGCCCACAGTGGGTCACCGTGGGAGAGGTTGTGTAGGGGAACTCATGAGGGAAAGACATAGAAAGCCCCCACCTTCACCACATGAAAATCGCACCACTTACATCAGCGTCTGAGACCAGCTAACTGCCCGCCACCAGGCAGGCATATTGAATTCCAGAGATCAAGCATCCAAAACTCCTGAATCAGCACTGAAAAAAACCTAAGGATAAGAGTGCCCTCTAGTGGGTCTCAGGAGACGATACCAAGCCCACTGCTGATGGGTCGATTATGACTCACAGGGACCCTGTAGGGCAGAGTGGAGCTGCCAGGTGGGGTTCCAAGGGCTATCTTTGCAGAGGCATGCTGCTGCATCTTTCTCCTGTGGAGCGGCCGGTGGGTGCAGGTCCTGGCCTTTCAGTTGGCAGCCATATGCTTGGCCACTGTGCCACCAGGGTGCCCAATCAGAAAATTTTCCCACAAAAATCAGATTACAAAATTTTAAGTTAAAAAAATAATAACAAAATGCCCCAAATTCAACAAAAAATAGTAAAACACACAAAATCACAAGGGAAAAAGGACCAATAAAAAGCAAAACATGAAGAAGAGGAAACTTCTCCTATGGGTGCCAGACTACTAGGAAGAATTGATAATTTTCAGACTATGTTGCTAAATATCTTTAAAGAAAGCAAAAAGCACACAAAATACAAACTAGTAGAGATTAAGAAACAAATGGAGGAACAAAATGAGAGACTCAACAAGGAAACTGAAAACATCCGAAAACAAGAGAGAGAACTACTGGAACTGAAGAATAAAGCAACTAAATTAGAAAAAGCAAGAGAAATACTCAACAATAGAGTTGACCAGACAGAAGACAGAATAAATGAACTAGAAGACAAAATAACTGAACTTACCAAGTCGCTAGAGAAACAAGAAAAAAGAACAAAGAAAAGCGAACAAACCCAAATGCAAATACGGGATTCAATTAAGAAATCTAACATTATTATTGGAATCCCAGGACACCATGACAACAATAAACTCATAGAAACAATTTTCCAAGAGATAATCAGAGAGAATTTCCCAGACTAGAACAGAGAATCAAGCCTGCAAATACAGGAAGCTACACCAACCCCAGTTAGAAGAGACACAAAAGGATCACTTCTGCATCATATCCTAATAAAATTCTTGAAAACCAAAGACAAGGAGAGAATTCTGAAAGCAGCAAGAGAAAAACACAATATAACATACCAAGGTTCTTTCATAAGAATCAGTTTGGATTTCTCCCCAGAAACTCTAGAGGCCAGAAGACAATGGGGTGACATATATAAAATACTGAACGAAAACAATTATCAACCAAGAATTCTTTACCCAGCAAAGTTGTAATTCAAAATCGAGGGAGAAATTAAGACATTCCCAAACAAACAGAAGCTCTGAGAATTTGCCACTACCAGACCAGCATTGCAAGTGTTACTCAAGGGAGTATTCCAAATGTAAAGGCAAGAGCATTAAATAAGTACTCATATCTATACACAGGAAATAAATAAATAAATAAGAGAAAGAGAGAGAGATCTCCAAAAAATACAACAACACGGGCAATAACAAGGACCAAGTATATGATATTTTCAGGGAATAAACTCAATAATTACATCCTACAAACAATAAAACATCAAGTTTGTAAGAAATAAGTATAACGTAAACTTATTGAATATATGTTGTATATTGATGTTAATGGAGACACAACAACAGAAATGGGGGAGGGAGGAGCATATCAGGAATATATTTATTATGTTAAGTTTCTATGTTAACTGTTGTTCATATGTTAAATGTTGTTGCAATTGTAAGTTGTATAATATATGTGGTAACCACTAAAAAAATCACTGAGAAAAAACATTCAGAATAAGGAAAATAGCAAAAAGGCTCATCACAAGAAAGTAGCCAAATACAAAGAAAAAGAGAAAAATCATAATAAAAACACAAAAATATAGGAAATACTCAAAAAACAAATAGCAAAATGAGTGAGGTAAACACTTAGCTTTCAATAATAATCTTAAATGTAAATAGTCTAAACACCCCACGCAAAAGGCAGAGAGTGGCAGAATGGATTAAAAAAAACATGATTCATCCTTTTGCTGTCTCTAAGAAACACACCTTAGACATAAGAACACAAACAGACTGAAAATAAAAGGATGGAGAAAAATATTCCATGCAAACAGTAAACAAAAAAAAGCAGTGGTGGGCATACTGATATCAGATAAAATAGACTTTAAATCAGAATCTGTTAAAAGAAGGACATTACATAATAATAAATGGGTCAATCCAGCAAGAAGACATAACAATTATAAATATATATGCACCTAACAGCAATGCTCCAAAATACATGAAACAAATATTGACTAATATGAAAGGAGAAATAGACAAATACACAATAATAGTAGAGGACTTCAACACACCACTTTCAATTATAGAGAGAATATCTAAAAAGAAGATCACTAAGGACATTGAAAACTTAAATAAAACCATAAGCCAATTGAACCTAACAGACATATAGAACACTTCACCTGGCATTAGAACAATACACATTCTTCTTCAGCACAAATGGATCATTTTCCAGAATAGACCACATGCTATGACACAAAACAAGTCTCAACAAATTTAAAAAGATTGAAATCATACAAAGCATCTTCTTTAACCATAGTGGTATGAAGCTAGAAATCAGTAACAGGAAAAATACATAAATACATGTAAACTAAATAATACACTACTAAAAAAACTATTGGGTCATAGAAGAAATCAAAAGTGAAATTAAAATACTCCTAGAATCAAATAAAAATAAAAACACAACATATTAAAATCTTTGGGACACAGTAAATGGAGTACACAAAGGGAAATTCATAGAAATAAATACCTACATTAAAAGAGAAGAAAGATCTAAAATCATTAACTTAAACTGACAACTTGAACAAAAGGAAGAGCAAAAGAAGCCGAAAGCTGCCAAAAAAGAGGAAATAATAAAGATCATGGCAGAAATAAATGAAATATAAAATAGAAAAACAATAGAAAGAATCAACAAAACCAGAAGATGGTTCTTTGAAAGGATCAATAAAATAGACAAACCACTGGCTAGATTGATAAAATAAAAAAACCAAAAGAGGCAAATAACCAAATTAAGAAATGAAATTGGTGACATTACAACCTATCCAACAGATAAAAATCATAATTGATTACTATGAAAAATTGTACTGCAACAAATTTGAAAACCTAGATGAAATGGACAAATTCCTAGAAACACACTACCTACACAAACTAACACAAACAGAGGTAGAAAATTTAAACAGACCCATTATAAAAGAAAAGGTAGAAGATGCCATCAGAAAACTTCCAACGACAACAGAAAAAAAGCCAAGAACCAGATGTCTACCCTGGAGAATTCTACCAAACATTCAGAAAAGAGTTGACGCCAATCCTACTCAATCTCTTCAAAAACATAGAAGAGGAAGGAACACTACTGAACTCTTTCTATGAAGCCAGCATAACCCTGAAACCTAAACCAGGAAAAGACATAACAAAAAAAGAAAATTACAGACCAATATCCCTCATGAACATAGATGCAAAAGTTTTCAACAAAATTCTAGCCAACAGACTTCAGCAACATATCAAAAAAAAAGAAATCATACACCATGAATAAGTGGGATTCATGCCAGGATTACAAGGGTGGTTCAACATTAGAAAATCAATCAATGTAATCCACCACATAAATAAAACAAAGGAAAAGAACCATATGATCATATCAATTGATGCAGAAAAAGCATTCAATAAAATTCAACACCCTTTCCTGATAAAAACTCTCAACAAAACAGAGATAGAAGGGAAATTTCTCAACATAATTAATGGCATAGATGCAAAACCAACAGCCAACATTATACTCAACTGAGAAAGTCTGAGAGCCTTCCCTCTGAGAACGGGAATGACACAAGTATACCATTTCACCACTCTTATTCCACATTGTACTGGAAGTCCTAGCCAGAGCAATAAGACAAGAAAGAGAAATAAAAGGTATCCAAATCAGAAAGGAAGAAGTAAAACTCTCTCTATGTACAGATGACATGATCCTATACATAGAAGACCCTAAAGATTTCACAAGAAAACTGCTGGAACTAATAGAAGAATTTGGCAACGTTGCAAGATAGATCAACACACAAAAATCACTTGGGTTCCTCTACACTAACAAAGAGTACAAGCAGTCTCCAGGTTATGAATGAGATCCGTTCCTGATTGTGTCTTTGAGTAGAATTTGTACGTCAGTTGGAACAGGTGCATGCAGTTCTTATTTAGCCTTACATGTACGTTAGTGCAAGAAAAGGCTGTAAGCTTTTTCAATGATTTAAATGCTGCACAATGCAGCAAGTGAAGGTGATTGTGATGAAGAAATTTGTTGCCAGTAGGGGTGGTTCAATCATTTCAAAGTGAGAGTAAATTTTCAGTACATTAAAGGGCAAGTACCAATTGTCTGTAAATTGGACTTCCATAACCTGGGGACGCCTGTGCTCCGAAAAAGAAATCGAGAAAATAATACCATTTAAAATAGCCCTCAAATCAATAAAATACCTTGGAATTAACCTAAATAAGGACATAAAAGACTTATACAATGAAAGTTATAAAACACTACTACAAGAGGCTAAAAGAAACATATAAAAATGGAAAGACACCCTGTGTTCATGGATTAGGAGACTTAATATAGTGAAAATGTCAATTCTACCGAAAGCGATCTACAGATACAATGCAATCCCAATACAAATTCCAACAGCATTCTTTACCAAAATGGAAAAACTAATGACCAACTTCATATGGAAAGGAAAGAAACTCTGAATGGCCAAAGCAATATTTAAGAAAAAGAACAAATCAGGATGTCTCACACTTCCCAATATCAAAACATACTATACAGTCACTGTAATCAAAACTGCCTGGTATTGGTTCAACAATAGATACGTAGACAGTGGAATAGAACTGAGAACTCAGAATTAAACACAGCCATCTATGAACTGATTTTCAACAAAGGGTCAAACTCCATTCAGTGGGACAGAAACAGTCTCTTTAATAAATGGTGCTGGCAAAATTGGGTATCTACCTGCAGAAAAATGAAACAGGACCCATACCTCACACCATACACAAAAACTAACTCAAAATGGATCAAAGACCTAAATGTTAAACCTAAAACCATAAAATTCCTGGAAGACAACATAAGGAGAAAACTATGGAACTTAATCTTTTGTAAAAATAGGATAACAACCATAACAACAAATGCACAAATAGAAGACAAAATAGATAAATGGGACCTCATAAAAATGAAAAATTTATGCTCATCCAAAGACTTTACTGAAAGAGTAATAGACAACCTACAAACTGGGAAAAAAATCTTTGGAAACGACTTATCCAATAAGGGTCAAATCTCTAAAATCTATAGAAAACTGCAACAACTCAACAAAAAGAAAAACAACCCAATAACAAAATGAGCAAAGGACATGAACAGAACCTTCACCAAAAAGGACATCTAAGCATCCAACAAACATATGAAAAGATGTTCACTATCATTACCCATTAGAGAGAAGCAAATCAAAATATAATGAGATACAGTCTTACCCCAGCTAAAATGGCACTGATAAAAAACAAAACAAAAAACAGATAACAAATGATGGCAAAATTGGAACCATTATCCATTGCTGATGAGACTGTAAAATGGTACAACCGCTATGGAAAATGGTAAGGCACTTTCTCAAAAAACTAGAAATAAAACTACCCTGTGATCCAGCAATCCCACAATTTATGAAGAAATTGTCAAACGGGCTCATAACTTGCTGTGTAAACTTTCACCAAAAACTCAATAGAATAATATATAAATATACATATATATATGTATATATACCACATGAACAAAAGAGTATATAAAATGATTCTGTATAGTTTAAAGAATAATAATAAAATGTACTTTTGTTTATCTACTACCCAGGTTAAGAATATTATCAGTGCTTTAGAAGGGCTCCATGTATCACTTTGTAATATAGCACCAAACTAATTAAAACCATACTCATTGCCATCGAGTCAATTCCAACTCATAGAACTGCCCCATAGGGTTTCCAAGGCACGCCTGGTGGATTTGAACTGCTCACATTTTCATTAGCAGCCTAAGTTAACCATCCTCACAAATCCTTGTTATACTTGAGCCCATTGTTATAGCCACTGTGTCAATCCATCTCATTGAGGGTCTTCCTCTTTTTTGCTGACCCTTTACCAAGCATAGTATCATTTGCCAGGGACTGGTCCCTCCTGATAACATGTCCAAAGCATGTGAGACAAAGTCTCGCCATCCTTGCTTCTAAAGAGCATTCTGACTATACTTCTTCCAACACAGATTTGTTCATTCTTCTGGCAGTCCATGGTATATTCAATATTCTTCTCCAACACCATAATTCAAAAGCATCAATTCTCTTTGGTCTTCCTTATTCATTGTCCAGCTTTCACATGCATATGAGGCGATTGAAAATACCATGGCTTGGGTCAGGCACATCTTAGTCCTTAAAGTGACATCTTTGCTTTTTAACACTTTCAAGAGATCTTTTGTAGCAGATTTGCCCAATGCAATGTGTCTTTTAATTTCTTGACTGCTGCTTCCATGGGCATTGATTGTGGATCCAAATAGAATGAAATCCTTGACAGCTTCAATCTTTTCTCTGTTTATCATGATGTTGCTTATTGGTCCAGTTGTGAGGATTTTTGTTTTGTGTTGAGGTGTAATCCATACTGAAGGCTGTGGTCTTTGATCTTCATCAGTAAGTGCTTCAAGTCCTCTTCACTTTTAGCAAGCAAGGTCATGTCATCTGCATATTGCAGATTGTTAATGAGTCTTCCTCCAATCCTGATGCCCCGTTCTTCATATAGTCCAGCTTCTCGGATTATTTGCTCAGCATACAGATCGAATAAGTATGGTGAAAGGATGCAACTCTGACGCACACCTTTCTTGACTTTAAATCAGAACAAGTATCCCCTTGTTCTGTTCGAACAACTGCCTCTTGGTCATGAAAACTAGTTTCATTGTAATACCTCACAAGAAGGTATCTGGGGAATGTGGGAGAGCACATGTCTATTTGGACAGCAGTATATGCCTCAGCCATGTTTACTAGCTTACTAGGAAATGGAAAACCATTTTCCAAAGTTGTTTCACCATTCTACCCCCTAACCAGTGGATTCGTGTTCCCCGTATCCTTGTTCTGGCCAACACTTGGAATTACCTGCCTTTTTATTTGCTTTTGGAGGGTGTGAAATGGTATCTTATGTTTTAATATGCAATTCTCTGATAATCAATGAGGCTGACAATCGTTTCATATGTTTATGGGTCACTTGTGCTTTCTTTACTGAAATTTCTATGTGCTTTACTCAATTAAACCAAACCCACTGCCA
Organism: Trichechus manatus latirostris; assembly: GCF_000243295.1. Lineage (NCBI taxonomy): Eukaryota > Metazoa > Chordata > Mammalia > Sirenia > Trichechidae > Trichechus > Trichechus manatus. The sequence continues at coordinate 8,064,870 of NW_004444002.1, forward strand.
TCGAGTCGACTCCGATTCACAGCGACCCTATAGGACAGAGTAGAACTGCCCCATAAGGTTTTCAAGGCTGTAAATCTGTACCGAAGCGGATTGTCCCATCTTTCTCCCGCAGCGCGGCTGGTGGATTCAAACTACCGACCTTTCGGTTAGCAGCCGAGCGCTTAACCACTGCGCCACCAGGGCTTCCCTTGCTCAATTAAAGAGGGCTTAAGTTCATTTTTCTGAATAATTTTTAGGAGTTCCTTATGTATTCCAGACATCATTCCTTTTTCAATTTATCAATTGAAAATTCATTTCCCCAGATGGTCTTTTTTTTTTTTTTAACATTCTTTGTGTTGTATTTTGATGAAAAGAAGTTCTTAATTTTATTGTAGTCAGAGTTATCAATCTATTTCTTTATGAAGTGAGCTTTTTATAATAAATTTCTTCTATGAAATCATCAAACTATCCTTTTCTATTATGTTAAAAATATTTGTTTTAATATTGCCTTTTATGTTTAAGATTTAAAACCAGCTGGAATTAGTTTTTGTATATAGTGTGAGGTAAGGATTGAGTCTCATTTTTTCCCACCACATGGATAACCAAAGCTCCTTCATTTACCCACTGATCTACAGCATCAGCTCTGTTACAAATCATATCTATTCAGTTCTACCAATTTATGTGTATATCACAGAGATAATATCACATCTTAATAAATGTTTTTATAATACGTCTTGATATCTTACTGTGTAAGTCCCTTTCACATTTTTTCTTCTTTAGAAGTATCATGATTATTCTTGGCCATTTGTTCTTCCATATATATTTTAGAATCTGTCAGGTTCCTAAAAACCCTGTTGGGCCTTTTTACTGGAATGCCATTGAATGGATAAAAGAGTTTTGGGATCGGACATGTTTACAATATTGAATCTTCCTGTCCAAGAACGTATATCTCTCCATATATATTTGTCAAAGTGTGATTGACTAATTTGCTAAGGACTCACTAAACATCCTTTTATTTTTTTAGTCTAGAATTTTACCCAGATTTATATCAACCCACAGGTCTTCGTTTGATTTTGTGCCTTAAGGTTCTATTTGTGTGCCTTGCATCCATCTTTTTTTAAAAATTTATTTTGTTGTTGTTGTTGAGAATATACACAACAAAACATATGCCAATTCAACTGTTTCTACATGTACAATTCAGTGACATTGATTACATTCTTCAAGTTGTGCAACCATTCTCACCCTCATTTTCCAAGTTGTTCCTCCCTTATTAACATTAACTACTCCCTAAGGTTCCTATCTAATCTTTTGAGTTGCTGTTGTCACTTTGATCCCATATAGAATGTCTGCATTGCATTTATCTTTTAAAAAATTAACCAAAGACAATCAGTAAAAGATTAGCATTATAATATGCCAGTTTTCTAATAAATTTTCATGTAATTATTTAAAGCAGATCAGTGCTTTCCTTAAACTCATTTGAAATTTAATTCTCTCTCAATCTTGTGCCTTCTACTCAGTCTACTATGAGGTCTTTTCTCAGGGACAGAGAAGGCAGAAGCACAATAGGAGGGAAAAAGGCATTTCTATTTTCCTGTCAGCGTCAAGCATCAGGTCCTCCTTGCTCTTTCTCTCACTTGAAGTATACCTTTCAAAACCCTTTTATTAATCTTAGCCCTTTGTGAAAGCGTACATTCACTCTGAATCTTGGTCTTTCTGATACTATTCTTATACCCTCATTCCACTCTTACATAATAATTCTTGGTTATTTACCCTTTTATTCTTCATTTGAATGAATTTTATATTCATAATAACATTTGCGAGAGTTTCTCCTCTCTACTGAGTCTCTCGCTTGTTTGGTTGCATGAAATGGAATTAGACCATCTTTGAACATTCCGAATGTACTTTTCTATATTTAATGTATACAGGCAGCACATGTTGGGCATAGCATTTTAGCAGAACATCTTGGAGGATTGTCTCATTGTAGTCAGAATTAGAATTCCAGACCAGGGACTGCGGGCCCAAGGATGGTGGAATACCTGGGATTGAGAGAAGCTGATCACATAGGAAAAAACTACCTTTATTCTAGATTTTGCTTCTGGCTGGCCTTATGGGAAAATCTACTAAAACTGTGCCCTAATGAAACAGTGCATCCAGTTGCCTGGGTTTAAACTGCATCATGGGAAACTGCCATGTCCGATTGTTTTCCTGAATAGAGCTATGTACTTCAATTCAGATTGTAGAGGTGGCTCTGTAGTGGAATGCTGTCAGACACTAGCCTCTGGCTATCCTGACAATTTGGATATTAGATCCATATCTGCATTCAGAAAAGAAGCTCAAAAATGCATGCCAATTCTCTTTTCTTAGTTCTCTAAAATTCCATTTCAGGTAGATAGGAGACTGCGTTTACCATATTCTGGGATTGATTCCTCAGCATCCTTGTTCTCCTGTTCAAACAGACATACTGATTACTTTTATCTAAGCAGATCTGCTCTATTCCAGAAAATATTCCATCAGTTAGATTTATTCATGGACTGAGGTACTAGAAAATGAAAGAGAATGGTTTTATTTTTCTTTTGATGAAGTTTCACCTTATTTCACTTTTTCAAAGGGCATGAAACTCAGTTCAACATATTTTCCATATTTGTCTCCACCTTTCACTCCATCTTGTCTCCTTTTTTAGTATGTCCTCTATCACTTCCTGGAGATAGAGAACAAGAAAGTAGGAGAGTGGAGGCGAGATGACAGGATAATGCTGGAGGATTCAGAGTAGTTGAGGGGGACCAGAACTATCCAGATACTCTTTGTTTCACCTCAGCTCTTACTGTTACTTCTACCAGTGGTTTTCAAATTTTGTTCCAAAGATATCTCAGGTCTTATGGAGAGTCTTAGAGTTCCAAGTAACACTTGGAAAAGGACTCTGTAGCTTTAATTTTAAAAATAATTGAAATTTGTTTATTCATTCAATAAATATGTATTGTGTACCTACTATGCACCAGGCATAATTGTGGAAACAATATTATTCAAGACCGATAAGAATCTGGCTCATCAATCCATGATAATTATTGCAAACTGATTAAAATACTGCTCAATTCTGCAGAGTCTTGGAAAGAAGGAGACTCTCTTTCTATCAGGTCATGTACCAATCTAGGTGCCCCTTCCTTCTATGGAGCTTGGATGGCTAGATATCTGATTCATTGGCCTTGGAAGCAGGTCAAATATTGCCCTATACCCTGGACTAGGCCTCATCTATGTTTGCTTCCAGGTCAAACAGTCTCTGGTTCTTTAATTTTCACTTAACTCTAATAGATGTTATTAAATTTTTCATCTCTGTAGTGCAAAACCAATATATTAGGGTACCTTTATAATAGTAGAATCATGAGACAGTATGAATATCAGCCTTATAGAGTCTTCACACTCAGGATTTTACATCTGGAGAGATATAATTTAACCAACTCAAGCATTATTGAGTGATTTTCGTATAATGGGGTTCTAATGCTGAAAGACCAATTCTGAAAATTAAGTAATTCTCTTTAAGATTCTTTTTAAATGACTAGAATATATATTTCAAAACTTGATGGGGCCTTTGGCAGCAAGAAATTTAGTGAATAATTCAAAGTGTCTGTTACGTCATGACACCAGTTGACATGGCGATGTGATTTTTCACTTCTGTTTTAAAAAAGTCACCTGAGGATATATTGTGTCCCCTCCACTGTATCAGTCAGTCAGAGAACTGGTCTCTTTCCACATGCAGAAAAAATACATTACCATTGCTGTAGCTGAAAATATTAAAATTTAAATTACATTCCACCCTGCTGTCAAGATTGTATTAACCAAACTTAAATATACAAAAAAAGACAGTACAATAAAATACAGAGTATGATAAATCACTAAGCTTCTCTATTTCATATATGTGAAGAGAGAAATGAATTAAGTGCGAGAATCTCCATGCCCAAACTTGTCTCAATGTCCCAGCATTTGTACAAAAGGAAAGAAAAAAAAAAGATTTTAAATTAGTGTCCAATTCTACCCCTAGAAGACATTTCTTGCTTTGGCAGAAGTTATTGTCAGAATGGAACTAAAATCAGTTTAAAATGTATGTTCCCCATGAGCCAAATGGGGATATGTAGAGGAATGTGTACTGAATAGTTCAATTGAGTAGCTGTACTAAGAGCAGAATATCCAGAGTCACACTGATTAAGGGCCTGGAGCTCAACTTAGCTTTTAGGAGGTACTGCTTGTTTTCTCCCAAATCAGAAGTATGGCAGCAAAGGCTGACTTTCTTTCCACCAACAGTCATAACAGGAAATTTTATAAGACTTTGTGGCAGATAAATAACATTTATTCTATGAAACTTGTTGAATGGGCACCGTTTCTCAACAGCCCAATATAATGCCATGTCAATGGATAATTAAAAAAAAAACAACCCATTGCTGTCTAGTCGATTCCGACTCACAGCAACCCCATGTGTTTTTATAGAGTAGTACTGTGCTTCAGATCAGCAGGCCTTTCTTCCGCGGCACCACTGGGTGCATTTGAACCACCAACCTTTAGGTTAGTAATCAAATGCAAATTGTTTGTGCCACCTGGGGATCTCAATGGATAAGAAGACATAAAATGTTCTTTAATGGATTCAAAAGATATTCATGGAGCACCTACTATGTGCCAGGTGCTGATCTAGTTGCCTAGAAAACAGAGATGAATAAGACTGATAACAACCACCATCATCATAACAGTTAACACTCATATAATTCTTATTATGTGCGGTCACCCTGCTAAGTGGGTTACATATAATCTTTCATTTAATCCTCACAACAGCCCTAAATGGTGGGGACAATAATTACCACCATTTTATAGAGAAGGCACGGGAGCTGGCTGAAGCAGCTTTCTCACAGGCACACATGCAGTAAATGGTAAAGCTGAGATTCAAACCCAGGCAGTCTTCTTCCAAGTCTACACTCTCACGGAATTGATATTCTACTTGGAGAAGACAGATAATAACATATAAATTAAAGCATTACTCAACAAGAAAGTTTCATCTAGTGAAAATTGTTCTAAAGAAAATGAGTTAAAGAGAGGCTGGGGGAAGCAGTATTAGATAGTGTCTTAGGCTGGGTTCTCTAGAAAAGCAAAACCAGTAAAGCAAATAAATATATATATATATATATAGAGAGAGAGAGAGAGAGATTTATATCAAGGAAATGGCTCACACGGTTGTAGAGGCTGGAACTTCTCAAGTCTGCGGGTCAGGATAGAGGTTTCTCCTGATTCATGTAGTTGCAGGGGCTGGCAAACCCAAGATCAGCAGGTCAGAGAGCAGGGCTCTTGCTCACAGGCTTTGAAGATCGATGAATCCCAAAATCGGCGGGCAAGACCGTAGGTAAGCTGCTAGCTCAAGTCCCAAGAACTGGAGGTCAGACAAACAGGAGCCAGCTGCAGGATTCAGTGTGAGCAAAAAGCCCCTGAAGCCTTGCCAGAATGTCTGCTTATATTTGATGCAGGCCACACGCCCAAGGAAACTCCCTTTCAACTGATTGTCTGCTCACAGCAGATCCCATCATGGGGGTGATCACATATGAAATCTTGACAGGGAAGTGACCACAACATTATATGACTGCCAAACACTGAGAATCATGGCCCAGCCAAGTTGACACACAATCTTAACCATCACAGATAGGGAGGTGACAGAAGAGACACACTTCACTCAACAAATATTTATTGAGCATGCACAGTGTGCCAAATACTACTCTAAGCTTAAGGGATCCATGGTAAAGAACCAGACAATATTCCCATCCTCACAGAGCTTGGATTATGGTAGGGGAGACAGCTAATTAATAATCACAAAATAAACATGTAACTATAAAGAAATTATTACAATGATATCTTATAGATAATTTAAAAAAAACATGAGTGAGATGAGAGATGATGTTTTAGTCTTCTAGTGCTGCTGTAACAAATACCACAAGTGGGTGGCTTTAACAAACAGAAATTTTTATTCTCATAGTTCAAGAGGCTAGAAGTCTGAATTCAGGGCACCAGCTATAAGGGAAGCTTCTCTCTCTCTCTTTCTCTCTCTCTCTTTCTCTCTCTCTCTTTGTAGGGTGTAGAGTGATCCTCGTCTCTTTCAGCTTCTGTAGCCCTGGCCTTCCTCGGTTCCTTGGTGATCTTCACATGGCATCTATCTTCCTTCATTTGTGCTTACTTGTCTCTGTGTCTATGCTACTCCTTATACTTCAAAAGTGATTAGGTTTAGGACACACCCTACACTGACATGGTCTCAATAACATGAAAAAGAAAACCCTGTTCCCAAATAGGATTACATCCACAGGCACAGGGATTAGAATCCCAACACATATTTGGGGGTGGGGTGGGGGAACAATTCAATCCATAACAGATGATAACAAGGAGACCTGATTGAGATTGCGAGGAGGTAGTCAGAGAAAACTTCCCTGAATAAGTTCTACTTCAGCTGAGTCCTGAAGTAATTTCACCTGGAAGTTAACCAGATGAGGAGGAGAGGAAGAGCATCCCGCAGTAAGAGAAGAGCATGAGTGAAGTCACTGTGGTGTGATGGAACTTGCTGTCTTTCAAGGAGCTGAAAAAAGACCAGAATGACTGGATCATAGAAAAAGCAAAGGGGAAATAGTGAGAGGTGTTGACAGCTCATGAGGCTGCTGTGTGGATAAAGGATTGGAAGGAGCAAGATTAGAAGTAGGGAGACCCAGTTAGGAAAGTATTCCTGTAATCTTGCTTGGAATTCTCTTGTTCTCATTTAAAGCCAGGTGTACATCTTGGTTGCTCACATCCAGCACTGAAAGACGTTCAAAAAAGAGGCCCTCTAGTAATCCTGATCACCACTCGTCTCTCAATTTGTTGGACTGTGGTGGCTTGCGTGTTGCTATGATGCTAGAAACTATGCCACTGGTATTTCAAATACCAGCAGAGTCACCCGTGGTGGACAGTTTTCAGCGGAACTGCCAGGCTAAAACAGATTAGGAAGACAGGTCTAGCAATCTACCTCTGAAAATCAGCCAATGAAAACCTTATGGATCACAATGGAACATTGTCCAATATTGTGCTGGAAGCTGAACCTACTACATAATAGCCAAAATCATGGACTCAAACATAACCAACGATCATGAAGATGGCACAGGACTGGGCAATATTTCATTCCGATGTACATGGGGTCGCCATAAGACAGAGTCAGACTCGCCAGCAACTAACAACAAAGTAATCCTGAGCGTGGAGGAGAGACGAGGAATGTTTTATTAACTACTATATTCCCAAGCCTTTGAACACAGCACATGCTCAGTGACAGTTTGGGGAACTGAGCTAAACTGAACAAACCTGAATAGGGTGAATACATAATTGTTTACCAGACTAAAATATAAGGCCTAGGGAAATTGCCACCCCACCTTGAGTCTTAAAAGAAGTTGGTCTAGCTATGTGCTTCTCAACCTTTCATGTGTATGCAAATCACCTGGGGATCCTGTTAGACATGCAATTTTCCATCCAGTTCTGGGGTGGGGCCTGAAATTTTGCGGTTCTAGCAAGCTCCCAAGTGATGTTGATGCTGATAGTCAAGGACCACATTTTGAGTAGCTTTTAACAAGGTCCCAGGTGATTCATATGCACATTAAAGTTTGGTAATCACTGGTCTAGATGACCTCTAATTAGGCTCCTTTCAACCCTGGGATTTCATAATTCTAGTAAGTACTTTTAGGATAAATGAAAGAGATTAGCGATATTAAATTATTATTCCCAAGAGAGGAGATTAGCTGAAAACAAAAATTAGTCCAAGATGAATTTAGCCAAATTCAGAGAATGACAGATTCACAAATAATGGGCTGTTAAGAGAAGGTGGAGACACTCTATAGCTATCTAACCTCTTTGCTTGTAGCATGGACATAGCAGAGCTCTAAGCGAATGGTGAAATATTTGGCTGGTCGTTTCCCATCTACTTTGATTCCTTGAAGTGTACAACACAGCTATCTCCTCGTGGCCATCAGGTGCTCAGCCAGAGAGCTCTGTTAGCCCAATTCTGCTGCAGTCACTGGTGGCTGGGCTGCGACCTAGGGAGACAGCCAGCTCAGGGCAGAGATGCCTTTGCCAGCTGTCATTCATCTGCATAAAATCTGCCCATAGATTTGCTGAACCATGTCTAGGCAAAGACCAGGCAAAGTAGTCTGGCCTGGCCAGAATGACTGAAACCCAGTCCAAATGGACCTCATTGTCTTGACTTTAGGGGTATTTCTAATGTTCATTATATAACAACCCATTTCTGGTGATTGCCGAGTGTGTGTGCGTGTGTGTGTGTGTGTGTGAGAGAGAGAGAGAGATTATTAATGATTTGGTGAGAATGGCACAACAATGGTACTTGGAATGGTCAGGAGAATCTGCCACCAATCTGAGATCTCACCTCTATTAACACAACAGAATTTGTGGAGAGGTGAGATGTGTACCTCTCTCTTAATTCCCTCTCATTTCTCTGTGGAAATAGTGGCAGATTATATAATTCCCACCAGGCTGCAAAATAAGCCACACTCAAAAAAGTGATGGATGTGAGCATGTGAGCACGTGAGCTGTCATGTAATAAAGATAAAGATTTTCTTTTTCTGAAAACATATAGCTTCATGGCGAGACATAGTCAGCCTGAACTCATGCAATTATGATGAACATTCTGTAAGTGATAGAAAACAGGCCTGTAATCAGCTTTATAAATGAGTGCCAGGCAGTTCCTAATAACTAATGCACATTGCATGTAGGAAAACTCTCCTGAGGCATGGTTCCTGGAATCAGACATTCAGTATGAATTACCAGGGAAGTTTTCTTCAGTGGTAAGTGAAAAATTATGACTCAAAGATCAAAAAATATTAGCACTGGAGTATACACGGCTAGCTTAGGTAGGTATGGGATCACTGAAGTATCATGTGATCACTGAGCTCCCATCAAAACCCTCCCTCAGAGTGTTGACGTGTCGTGGGATTGGTAACCAATGTCACAAAACAATATGTATATGTTTAATGAGAAAATTGTTTGCTCTGTAAACCTTCATCTAAAGTACAAAAAAAAAAAAAAATCCTGCCTCACCATCTCAATATCACCCACTCAAGTTTGGTGGGTGAAGAGGGAGTGACCACAGAGAAGATAACAAAGCTGAGGAGCACAGAAACGGGAAACAGAGGCACCAAACTCCAACTCTGCTTATCACAATTTTGCCAAGGGCTGGCCCTAAAATACAGCTTACAGTAACAGTTAATATTTATTGAGCTATTTCTACGTACAATCAACTGTGCTAAGCACTTTACATGCATTCTCTCACAATGACTTTGAGAGAAAACTATCCACCTGTCCATTTTACAAATAAAGAAACCAGGTTTGAGGAGGCCCAATGACTTGCCCAGTAGCATGTACCTGTAGAGTGATGGAATTATTCCTCCAATCTAAGTCTGTCTGATTCCACCGTGCAATACTGATATTCTAAAAGGAAAAAGAAAAACTGAATAAACTAATGCTTGGGAATCATAGAATTCTAAACCTGGAAGGAACCTTAAACCTGTTGCCGTCTAGTCGATTCCGACTCATGGAGACCCTATAGGAAAGAGTAGAACTGCCGCATAGGGTTTCCAAGGCTGTAAATCTTCACAGAAGCAGACTGCCACATCTTTCTCCCTCAGAACAGTTCTAACCGCAGACCTTTTAGTTAGCAGCCAAGTACTTTAACCAGTGCACCACCAGGGCCCCTGGAAGGAACCATAGATATAAAATACTTTATTCCCCCCCCCCCCCGCTTTATAATAGAAAGCAACCAGTGTCAAAAGTGACAGGGTGATCTGGCCAAAGGTATACAACCCCTAGTCAATTGCTCCTTCCACTATACCATTCTCAATTAAGTGTATATTTCTTAGAAATGATTCAGTATTAGGCCCCAACTGTGTAAAACCCTGCAATCCTGCTGGAGACAGAGGAGACAAAGATCATATTATTTCTAGTACTAAGGATCTTTTAATAGAACTTGGAAGAAGTCAAACCCTCAGGTTTTGGTCATTTTAGAACACTCCTAAATAAGGTAAGTCTATAAAGCATAAGCTAGGTTCATAAGTTCAGAAAGAAAATGGAGGAATGCTGTGATCAGAGCCAAGGGAGAGGAAGGCATACTTCCTAAAAGAGGCAGGTTCACTATCTTCACTTGAGGCCTCATGAAGGAATTTGCCATACCCAAGATCACCACCATGTATGTGAGGCTAACCATAAAGATATTGGTTAGGTTAGGTTTGGAGGTTACCACTTATTCATTGGCTGATTTCAGAAGTAGACTGCTAGGCTTTTCTTCCTAGTCCATCTTAGTCTGGAAGCTCTGTGGAAACCTGTTCAGCATCATAGCAACACACAAGCCTCCACTGACAGATGGGTGGTGGTTGTCCATGAAGTGCACGGGCCGGGAATTGAACCTAGGTCTCCCACATGGAAGGTGAGAATTCTACCACCAAACTACCAATACCCAACCTGATTCACAATCAATCATGGGGATGGTGCAGGACTGGGCAAAATTTCGTTCCATTGTGCATGGAGTCACCATTGATTGGGGTCTGACTCTACCATAGCTAACAACAACAATAACAACAACTCATTCATTAACAGGCTACACATCCTAGAATAAATCATTTTACCTCCATGGCTTGGTTTTTTTTTTTTTTGTCTGCAGTGTTTAACAAGTTCGTCTTGCTTAATGGACCTTACAAGGGCACTACCAGGATTACAAGTAAATGTTTACAGGGTTCTTGGAACAGCATGAATCAAAGTTGCAATTCAACATGCAAAACACTGTAATTACATGGAAGTAACTGCTTTTTGAAAAGTTTTGATTAATCTTCTTTTTATTTTATTCTAAAACATCACTGCAGGATATTAATATCATACTTTTTTCAACTGCAAAGTTTAGTAAAATGTATTTATTGATTCTGGTATAAAAAGTTTACATACTGTCTTAGTTATCTAGTACTTGCCATATCAGAAATACCACAAGTGGGAGGCTTTAAAGAACAGAAATTTATTTTCTCACAGTTTTGGAAGCTAAAAGTCCAAATCAGGGTCTCAGCCATGTCACTTCCTCCTGTGTCCTCTCTCCTGGTTTCTGTTGTCTGCTAGAAATCCTTGGCATTCCTTTGCTTGTAGATGGATCCTCGCATGGTGTCTGTCTTCCCCTCTATGTGTGTTTCTGTGTCTGTTTTGGTCTTTTCATAGCTCAGAAGTGATTACATACGTTTACGAGCCACCCTGCACTGGTATGGCCCCATAAACACAGCAAAAGAAAAACCCCTATTTCCAAACAGGGTAATATTTACAGGTACCAAAATCAAAATCAAATCAGTTACCATTGAGTCGATTCCAACTCATGGTGACCCCATGTGCTGCAGAGTAGAACTGCGCTCCATAGGGTTTCATGGCTGTGACCTTTAGGAAGCAGATCGCTGGGCCCTTCTTCCAAGGCGTCCCTGTGTTGTTCAAACTGCCCATCTTTCAGTTAGCAGCCTAGCCTTTAACTGTTTGTGCCACCCAGGGACTCCATTTACAGGTACAGGGGTTAGAACTTCAACACATATTTTGAGAGGCACATAATTCAGTCCATAACACATAGTTCTCACTTAAAATAGAGCTTATGCTTTATAATATCTTTGAGGAGCCACAGAGTTTTGATTAACATGTAACTCCAAACTCTGAATTTTACATATACACACAGTGGGGTCAGAAGAAAATCTAGGATTTGAAAATGACTTTGTTTGGAAAGCAGAAATTTAAATACAGGTAACAGGTAGTGTATTTGAGCCACAACCACTGTGTGCCTTACCCTGAAGTTGTAAGGACGCAGGGTAATTTTCAACTGGAAACAGGAAAGGAATTGAGAAGAATTATTATTTCCTGGGGGTGGGGAAGGTTAGTCTTCCTAGTGGTCTTCTGTGTGGAAAGCAGTCTTTCTTTTCCCAAAACATGGTGAAAGGGCACCCAAGCCCTCAGCATACTTCTAGTACCCTGAGAGCAGAGACCAGAGGATGACAGCTGAAACGGAGGGTCTAGGGAGACCAACAGGTCTACTAAGATACATTGTTAGAGGAGACCATAGACAGGAAATGGTCGAGGTGAGCTTAATACTATACTGTAGTATGCCATCACGGTCAGTGGAATTAGAAAAAGAAAGGTCATTAACCCTGACCAGTAGTCAAGAAAAGTATAAGAAGGGGACATAGTGGAGTGTAGGCAAATAGTTTACCATGAGGAAACTAAGCCCACCACAAATGAGAACAGTGCACCAAGGCTAAATTACAACAGAAAGAAGAGTCAGTTTTCCTGACTTTATAGAAAAGCATGTCTCCCACTGAGCAGCATAAGACCATACACAAATGCAAAGAGACAGAGATGGATGAAAGATAAAAGTGTAAAGACAGCAGCAGCTACAACAATAGCAATAACTGTAGTTACGGCAGAATTCTTGATACATTTCAAACTGGACTGGAGTAAGTACAGAGGGAGCTTGAGAGGACCCTACAGTGAACATACTTCCAGAGCCATTACTTTCAGATGCTAGACTCATAAGACAACACCTCTAAAATTAGTAGAGATGCATCCAGTTTAGTAGGGTCTTAGCTTTAAAAGAAACCCTGCCAAGCAAAGAAGGTTTATTCAATAAAAGGTGTTGATACCATTGATTGACGATTTGCAGGAAACTATGAAGTCAGTTCTCTACTTCAAGCCTCATATCAAAACTACTTCCAGATGAATTTAAGAGGGGATCATAAAAATTAAGGAACAGAGGGGCCAGCCAATAATTATGTTTTCATAGTGGGGGAAATCTTGCTAAGCATAAAAGCAAAGACAGAAATGAAAAGTAAAATGTTAATAGGTTTGAATATACAACATTTTAGAACAACTAAAAGGCAAAATATTAACTGGGAGGCATTTCCAACATAGAGCACAAAGGATAATGTCCTCAATATATGCAGAACTTTTAAAAATCAATAAGAAAGTGATAAATACCTTCAGTAGCATAATGAACTAAAGCCACCAGTACTAGTTGCCATCGAGTCCATTCCGACTCATGGTGACCCCATGTGTGTCGGAGTAGAACAGCCCTCCATAGGGTTTTCATGGCTGTGACCTTTTGAAAGCAGATTACCAGGCCTTCTGAGGCATCTCTGGATGGGTTTGAATCACCAACCTTTTGGTTAGCAGTCCAGCGCTTAACTGTTTACACCAACCAGGTTGGCAAAATACAATCCAAGGATGAAATCTGGCCCACCATCTGTTTTTGTAAGTAACGTTTTATTGGAACAGAGCCATGCCTATTCATTTAGGTATTGCCTATGACTGCTTTTGCACTACAAGGGCAGAGGTGAGTAGTTGTGACAGAGACCACATAGCCCGCAAAGTCTAAAATTTTTACTATTTGGCCCTTTACAGAAAAAGTTTGCTGATCCCTGAACTAAAAAGATGAGTAGAGAATTCACAAAAGAGGAAATACAAGTGACCAATCTATTTAAAATATAAATTGTTCTATCTACTAGTCATCAAATAATTTAAATCACAAATGATACTCATGAAGAGTGTGCTTCTTAGCTCAAGTAGATACAGGAGACTACATGGGTAGCTCCTGTCAGGAGGCGAGATGAGAAGGCAAAAAGGGACTGGAGCTGGTTGAATGGACACAGGAAATCCAGGACGGAAAGGAGGAGTGTGCTGTCACAGTATAGGGAGAACAAATAGGGTCACATAACAAGGTGTGTATAAATTTTTGTATGAAAAACTGACTTGAACTGTAAACTTTCACTTAAAGCACAGTGAAAAAAAAATTTAAATCACAAAAACAAGATACCAGGTTCACTTATCAAACTTGGCAGTATTGGGGAAGGTCCAAGGAAAGAGGTGCTCTCAAATTACCACTGAGTGGAATGTAAATGGGTAAGGTCTTCCTTGGAGATAGTTGTGGCAATATGTACTAAAGGCTTTGGAAATGATCATAACCCTTGGGCGCAGTAATTCCACTGCTAGGATTTTGTCCTGGTGAAATGAGAGATATGCACGGAGATTTATGCACAAGGATATTCATGTAAATGTTATAAACAACAGTGCAAAACTGAAAAGACTTATGTTTTAGACAAATACTTGACTGACACAGGATGATATTCACAATATAATACTAAGTGAAAAAAAAAGTAAGGGAGGAACCCAGCTTGATCTCAAACCTTGTGTTCTGCTACAATTCAGACACATTTAGTCTCATTTGACAAACTGTGGGGTCAACCCACCAGAAGAATATGAAAAAAACCCTTAAACAGAACTCATCTTAAGGGAAGAGGAAGTTACGCGGGACAAATTTGTCCTAGAAAGACAACTTGACCTAAATAAAACAAGGCCTTTGTCCTAGGAGAACTCCATGAGTCTCCACCTGTCTTAGTTATCTAGTACCACTACAACAGGAACACCACAAGTGGGTGGCCTCAACAAAGAGAAATCCATTCTCTCACAGTCCAGTAGGCCACGAGTCCAAACCCAGGGCATCAGCTCCAGGGGAAGGCTCTGCAACTCCGTTGGCTCTGGAAGAAGGTCCCCATCAACAGTCTTCCCCTGGTCTGGGAGCATTTCAGCGCAGAACAAAGGACGCGCTCTGCTCCCGGCACTGCTTTCTTGGGGGTATGAGGTCTCCAACTCTTTGCTTGCTTCCCTTTCCTTTTATCTCTTGTAAGATAAAAGGTGGTGCAGGCCACACCCCAGGGAAACTCCCTTTACATTGGATCAGGGATGTGACCTTAGCAATGGTGTTAAAATCCCACCCTAATCCTCTTTAACATAAAATTACAATCACAAAACGGAGGCCAACACAATTCTGGGAATCATGGTCCAGCCAAACTGATACACACATTTTTGGGGGGACATAATTCAATCCATGACACCACCCCCACCCGACATAAAATAGGAACGATAAGTTAACACCTTCCCTCCTGATTCACCAGGTCATGAGTCTCAATTAAGATAATGTATGTTAAAGTGCTTTGAGAACTGCCAAGCGTTTTCCAAATAAGTTGGCCTTGTTAGTTTAGTTGATCAGAGGCAATTCCTTAAAAAATCAGCTCCTAAGATGGGTTTGTTTATCATTAACTTCTGGTGTTTTCCTCAGCCATGGCAAATACTAGTGCAATTAATTTGACTGAGATGAAGGCATTTGATAATGTTTCAGGTAGAACAGATTTCGCCTCACAAAGGGTTTAGTTTTTAATTTCCAATAAGGTTGAAAGGCAAGCATCTAAAAGCAGTAGAGCTTCTGATGTAGCCCGGTTAATGCTGCAGTGTTTTCTTGCCTCCATTTGCTATAATACTGCTTTTATTAATATAGTCATTTCCTTGACTCATGCTATCATACCAGCCACATGTGCTTATGTCTAAAATTAACTTCTACAATCCTTTCATTTTCCCAGGAGCCTTGCATCTTTTTTCTTTTATGCTTAATTGGACTACACACTTCCCACTGCCACCGCCCCCTCCCGCTTACCTCAGTGCAGAATACAAACATCCTGATGCTTTGCTTTAACTATTAGGATAGTTGCGGTGGGGGGTGGGGGGGGTGGTTGGCCTGTAAGGAAAATAGTAGCACTCACTAGTAAGTTGCTTTTGTGTCTCCAGAGTGTACCCGTTGAAGGTTGTCTACAGTCAAATGGACAGAGAAAACGTAAAGATAATTCTGTCTTTTCTGTGTCACCACTATACTTCCCATTGGCCATGCTTCAAACATGGGGAACAGATTCAACTCTAAAATTCTCCAAACATGGGGAATATATTCAACTTTAAAATTCCCTATATCTTCTGCAAGTCATGTTATTTTTTTTTCTTGCCTCTCATTTTCCACTGCTATCACCTTAGTCAAGGAGCCCTGGTGGCGCAGTGGTTAAGCGCTAGGCTGCTGACTGAAAGGTCGACAGTTCAAACCCATCAGCCGCTCCGCAGGAGAAAGATGTGACCATCTGCTTCTGTAAAGATCACAGCCTTGGAAACCTATGGGGCAGTTCTACTCCTGTCCTACAGGGTTGCTGTGAGTTGGAATTGACTAGAAGGCAATGGGTTTTTTGGTTTTGATATCACCTTAGTCAAGGGTCCACACTTTAAGAACCACTGTTGAAGGCCTTTCCTTCTAAATTACTGTAATAGCCTCCTAACACTTAATCTCCCTTCAATACACTGCGCATGTTCACTCCACGCAGGAAAAGAATAGTAGTTAAAGGAACAGGCTTTGGCGTCATACAGACCTGGGTTTGAATCTCGGTTTTCACTTATTGACCGTGTGACCTTGGACAAGTTACTTAATCTCTCTGAACCTCAGTTTTTCCTCAACTAAAATGTGGGTAAATAATAGCACATACTTCATAATATTGTTGTGAGGATTAAATGAGTTAAGTATAAAGCACTCAGCACAATGCTTGCTACATAGTAAGAGCTCAGTAAATCATAGCTATTACTGTATTACCCTTATTTACTAAATCCCAAACCCACTGCCATCAAATTGATTCTGACTCATCGGGACTATAGGACAGAGTAGAACTGCCCCCATCGGGTTTCCAAGGCTGTAAATCTTTACGGAAGCAAATGGCCACATCTTTCTCCCGCCGACGGGCTGGTGGGTTCGAATTGCCATCCTTTTGGTTAGCAGCCCAGCTCTTTAACCACTATGCCACCAGGGCTCCTTATTTACTAAACACCAAACCCGTTGCCGTCGAGTCGATTCCAACTCATAGTGATCCTATAGGACAGAGTAGAACTGCCCCATAGGGTTTCCAAGGAGCGCCTGGTGGATTCTAACTGCCGACCTTTTGGCTAACAGCCATAGCCCTTAACCGCTGTGCTGCCAGGGCTCCATTTACTAAATAAGTACTCTTAAAACTTCCCTATACTAAATATCTCTACAATGGTCAAGAACTTTGATCAAGTAAGGCCACTAAAAATATATCCTAATGAAATAAAAAATAATGCACAAAGATGTTTGTTTAAGGATGGATATTGTGGAGTTAGGTATAATAGTACAAACTGGAAATACATGTCCAATGAAACTGAGATTGGTGAATAAATTATGGCACATCTGTAACTATCTTAGTTTCTTAGTGCTGCTGTAACAGAAATACCACAAGAGGGTGGCTTTAAAGAACAGAAATTTATTTTCTCACACTTTATGAGGCTAGAAGTCTGAATTCAGGGCCACAGCTCTAGGGGAAGGCTCTCTGTCACCTCTGGGGGAAGATTCTTGTCCCACACTAAAGGGGAAGGGATGACATGAAAGTGTGGACACCAGGAGGCAGGATATCATTGGAGGTCACTTCAGGGTCTATCTGGCACAAGCACAGACCAAGCAGCTGAGCACCTGATACCTGCTGACAGACTACCCTGATTCAGTCCACTCACCCAGCTGGATTTCAGGATATTAGATGGCCCTGGATTTCCTGAATTCCACTTGACTGCACGTTGGGATACCCCATTATAATTTTTCCTAACTTTTTATTTTGAAAACATTTAAACCTACACATAATTTGTAAGAATATTATAACGTATCCCTACACTTTCACCTAAGTACTCCAATTTTTACCGTTTTGCCACATCAGCTTAGTTCTCTCTCTCTCTACACACACACACACATTTGCATTTTGTATAATGTAGACATCATAACATGTCACCCCTAAATATTTTAGCATGCATACCCTAAGAACAAGGATGTTCTTCTACATAACCACAATGCCGTTATCCCACTTAAGAAATTTAACGTTGATGCAATCATATTATCTAATATAAGTCTGTATTCAAATTTCCCAATTATCCCAATTATATCCTTTATAATTCTTTTCCCCTAGGATCCAATTTAAGACCACACATTACTTTTAATTTTTGTGTTTCTTTAGTTTCCTTTAATATAGAACATTTCCTCAGGCTTGTGGGTGTGTCTTTGAGGACGACATTGACATATTTGAGGGTCCCAGGCCAGTTGTTTTGTAGAATGTCGCACAATATGTCTCATTGTTTCTTCCTGAGCAGATTCAGCTTAAACATTCTGGCAAGAGTGTTACACAGGGGATGTTGTACTCACCTCAGTCCATCTTATTGGGATGCACATAATGTCAGTTTGTTTCATACTGATGTTGTTAACTTTGTTCACATCATTAATAATGGTTTCTGCCATTTTCTCCAATGAATGGCATCATTTTCCCTTTGAGAGTAATCTCTAAGACAATATAATATCCTGGTCCTCAAAAACTTTTCAGGTTAGGGTTTTAGCATCATTGGTGATCCTTTCCAGAAGCAGTTATTATGTTGGCGGTTACAAAATGGAGAGTTTCTAATTGTATCTTTTCTTTTACATTCATTAGTCGGTATTCTTCTATAAATGGAGCCCTGGTGGTGCAGTGGTTAAAGCGCTCACCTTCTAACCAAAAGGTCAGCGGTTCGAACCCAGCAGTCGCTCTGCAGGAGAAAGATGTGGCAGATTTATAGCCTTCAAAACCTTATAGGGCAGTTATACCCTGCCCTACAGCGTTGCTATGAGTCGGAATCAACTCGATGGCAGTGGTTTTTTTATTATTATTATTATTATTATTCTATAAATATGATCTTTCCCTTCTCCCTCACCCTACCTTTTTTGTGTGAATGTGAATATTCTTATGAAGTTACTGATATTTTGTTTATTCAATGTGTTATCGTCATCTTTTTTTTTATTATCAGCTTTTCTCAAATTTTGCCACCAAGAGCTT
The DNA here is from genome assembly GCF_000243295.1 of Trichechus manatus latirostris. Classification (NCBI taxonomy): domain Eukaryota; kingdom Metazoa; phylum Chordata; class Mammalia; order Sirenia; family Trichechidae; genus Trichechus; species Trichechus manatus. The sequence continues at coordinate 8,083,622 of NW_004444002.1, forward strand.
CATTAGTTTGGCTTCTATGTTCTTTTGCCATGTCCCCTCAATATCTGAGCATTTCCTTACTTTCTGGCATAAGATGTTGCGGCTTCAGCTTCTACTTTGCGGGGAATTACATATTTCTCCAAGAATCACTGTCTTCTTGTGGTAAATGATATTTGGAAACTGAGATCACACCTGTAGCTTCTTCCTACACTCACTGGAAATAGGCCAACTAAAATGCCTAGGGACCAGAGGACAGTGACACTCCTTGTTTCACTCTCTACTACCTTTAATAATCAGAGTACTGATAACGCCTATCTCAATTCTCCCAGGAATTCTGATCTGAACTCAGTGATAGAAGTAGTAGTGGTGGTAGAGAAGAAAAGGGAAGTAGGACGAAAGGGAAAGACAAAAAGCTACACAAATGTGGACATAAAATTTTGGTGTACCACAGATCTCTATCCTTGGACATCATCTCTATCTTCAGTCCTTCCTAGGTGATCTCATCTAGGCACATGACTCTACGTACCATCTGTATCTCCAGCCCTGATCAACCTCTCCCCAGAACTTTGACTTGTATGTCCAACTGCCTCTTTCATGTCTCTATTCAAGTGGGTAATAGACATCTCAAACATAATATGTCAGAAACAAAATGTGATTCCTCATCTCCCAGCTTCCCCATTCCAGCAAATATAACAATCATTCACAGCAAATATAATGATCATTCCAAACCTAGGAATCATCTCGCATCTCCCACATCCATTCCAACATGACTTCTAGCAGCCCTACCTCCTAAATATGTCCTGAATCTAAACACATTTAACTGCCTCTCCGTTGTTAAAATTCTATTCCAAGTTACCATTGTCTTTCATCTTTGCCTCTCAACAAGACTTCCAGTTTCCATTCTTGTTCGCTAGAGTTCATTAGCCACACAAAGGTTGTTGTTGTTACTGTTAGCTGTGGTCAAGTCGGCCCCCTGACTCATGGTGACCCATGTGTGCAGAGTAGAACTGCTCCATAGGGTTTTCTTGGCTGTAATCTTTACGGAAGCAGTTTACCAGGCTTTTTCTTCTGTGGAGCCACTGGGTGGGTTTGAACTGCCAACCTTTGGGTTAGCAGCCAGTGGAAAACCGCTTGTGCCACCCAAACACACGGCTAAAGTGATTGTTTAACATGTAAATTGGACATCATTCTCTGACTTAACCAGTTACCATCGGATGGACTCCAACTCATGGTGACCCCATGTGTGTCAGAGTAAAACTGTGCTCCATAGGGTTTTTAATGGCTGATTTTTCAGAAGTAGATCACCAGGCCTTTCTTCCGAGGAGCCTCTGGGTGGACTTGAACATCCAAGCTTTTGCTTAGCAGCTGAGCGCATTAACCATTTGCACCACCCAGGGACTCCATCTCTGACTTAGAACCCTCGAATGGCTTCCATTAACATAAAATATAATCCATATTCTTTACGTTGGCCTAACCAATAGAATATGGCAAAGGTGATGGGATAGTCATCTTCCTCCTTTCCTCCTTATTTAGTACAATCCAGCCACATTAATTTCTTTGATTCTTTAAGCATGCCTAGTTCTGGTGGCACAGTGGTTAAAGCACTTGGCTGCCAATCAAAAGTTCAGCTGTTCAAACCACCAGTCTCTCTGCAGGAGAAAGATGTGGCAGTCTGCTTTTGTAAAGATTTACAGGCTTGGAAACCCTGTGGGGCAGTTCTACTCTGGCCTACAAGGTTGCTATGAGTCGGAATAGACTCGACAGCAGTGGGTTTTGTTTTGTCTTGTTTTTTGGTTTAGTTCTTTCCCATATTAGAGGGTCTCACTTGCTGTTTCCTCTACCTCTACTGTATTTTTACACAAATAACACGCACCTTCTACGTTTGTTTGCCAACTACGTGTGCCCTTCCCCCGTGAGGTATTTTCATAACCGCCGCGATGTCATTTTTTTTTTAACATTGCTGTAAAAAAAAAATTAGCCTAGCATGCTTACGAAAATACCTCATGGGGGGAGAGCGCAGTTGGCAAACAAAAGTAGAAGGTAGACGCTATCTGCATAAACATATAGTTCTCCCATTTCTCTGCATGGATGACTCATTCCAACCATTCAGGCCTGAGTTTAAACATCACCTTGTCTGAGAGGTCTTTGGTCATCCTACATAAAGTAGCGCCCTCCAATCAATATATCTCATGCCCCAGCTTATTTTCATTATAACTCCTATAAAAACCTTTACTTATCTTATTTGTTTACCTTTTTATTGTCTGTTCCCCCAGTAGACTATAAGGTCCACCAGAGCAGAGTCTTTATTTGCCTCATTCTCTGTTCTACTCTCAGCACTTAAAAAAGTGTTTCATACATAAAAGGTGTCCAGTAATAATATACTGAATAAACATATGGAAAAACTAAAAAAAAAAACATAATAAATATGATATGTGAGGGCTGGGGTGGAGTGAAGTACAACTGCTGGGTAAAGATTTTGTAAATTGTGTTGTCAGTTGCTAGACCCAAAATTCTTCACAGTTGCTCCTGTTCCTTTTTCTTTGTTCAAAATTGTGGGCATTTTGCAATTTCTACACTGTTACGGAACAAAGAACACCATGGCTTATGTCACGATTTACATAGTTAGTGTCATATAATATGTCCATGAGGGGTATGAAAATGTTCTTCACCTGTTCGAGAAGCTGGGGACACTTATACCTGCTGTGTTCTGCCCTCCTGCACTGATGCCAAGTCTGAGAGTTACCTTTCCACCACTTGCCTATACAATTGAGTAGATCTAATTCTAGGCCCTCCCCTTTCTCTGCCAGTGCCACCTCAAAGGAACTAACACTTTGGCTTTGGTCTGTGTACTAAGTTATGCCATGAACTGCCCCACTCCACCTAAGTAATCTTATCCCACACTGTCCCTGCAGAGCAAGTGCACAGGAAACACACCTTGCCAACTAGATTGAAATGTTGCTATAAAAAGTGTCTAAGCACAAAGATTAGACTGGACTATAGGACATAAAATGATACTTGTGAAGAGTGTGCTTCTTAGCTCAAGTAGATATATGAGTCTAAATGGGCAGCTCCTGTCCGGAGGCAAGAAGAGAAGGCAGAAAGGGACAGGAGCTGGTTGAAGGGACATGGGAAATCCGAGGTGGAAAGGAGGAGTGTGCTGTCATAGGATGGGGAGTGCAACTAGGGTCATGTAGCAGCGTGTGTATAAAGTTTTGGATGAGAAACTAACTTGAGCAGTAAACTTCCTTTTAAAGCACGATATGAAAAAAAAGGTGTCTAAGCAGAAGGAAAGACCTCCTGTTGGATTGCAATATACACAGGTAAGAAAGATAAAGGAAGAAGGGGAGTAAGAGATACAAGACTCCTTCATCATCACAGTTATGAAATAAGTAAGCTTTGTCTTCTAAGCCCCATCTGTTTGGCAGCCAGGGTCCTCATGAAGTGCCTCAATATGGTGGAAGTGTCGCCAGTTTATTCCACCTTTTCCACTCCTTTACTGTCATTAATAACTATAGCTCATAAACCATCTCCACCCTCTCTTAAACCCCCCAAGTTGAAATGAAGCCAATATAGCTGATGAATCACTGCAAGCATATACTGTCTGATAGCACTGAAACTACTGTCCTTCCCACTGGTCTCTTGAGACTCACTACTATAAACCAAACTGGAAAATCTCTAATAGATTTTTAAAAAAAAAGTTGCTGTCGAGTCGATGCCAATTGTGACCGTTAGGGTTGTGTGTCAACTTGGCTGGGCCATGATTCTCAGTGGTTTGGCAGTTATGATGTAGTTTGTCAGTCGTATGGTGATGTGATCACTTCCATGATGAGATTTGATACGTGATCATCTCCATGATGGGATCTGCTGTGAGTAGCCAATCAGTTGAAAGGGAGTTTCTTTGGGTGTGTGACCTGCATCGAATATAAGAGGACATTCTAGCAAGGCTCAAGGGCTTGTGATCACTCTGGATCCTGCAGCTGGCTCCTGTTCATCTGACCTCCAGTTCTTGGGACTTCAGCTAGCAGCCTACCTGCGGTCTTGCCTGCCGATCTTGGGATTCGTCAATCTTCCCAGCCAGTGAGCAACAGCCTGGCTCTCTGACCTGCCAAACCTGGGTTTGCCAGCCCCTGTGGCTGTGTGAATCAAGAGAAGCCTCTATCCTGACCCATGGACTTGGGATGTTCCAGCCTCTACAATCATGTGAGCCATTTCCTTGATGTAAATCTCTCTATATATTTATATGCTTTACCGGTTTTGCTTCTCTAGAGAAACCCAGTTTAAGACACCAACTCATGGTGACCCCATCTGTGTCAGAGTAGAACTGCATTCCATAGGGTTTTAATGGCTGATTTTTGGGAAGTAGATCTCCAGGCCTTTCTTCCCAGGCATCTCTGGGTGGACTCGAATCTCCAACCTCTTGGTTAGCAGCTGAGCATTTTAACTATTCGCATCACCCAGGGGCTACTCTAATAAATTAGACACCACATAAACAAGTGTGTTAGGTGAAGGGGGCAAGTGGGAGGGGCTATGGTGAAAATCATTAGAGCTAGGTGGACCTTTTGCCAACTGTTCTCAAACTGCATCATGTAGATGACTGTACCTACAATGTATACTGCAGCCCTACACTGTAATCAGGGGCCCCACTTTTTTTTTTGATTGCTGTTAATTTCACAGTTATTAGCCAACCTGTCTGGGAGAAGAGTATCCCGTGACTATTCTTTCAATTGAAGTAATTCAGCATATTCTTAGGCGCACCCTCCAAAATACATTTACCCCAGTAAAAAGTAAGGGACAGAGAAAACTTCGGAGGAAGAGATCAACAACTCATTACTTAGATTTTAAGAACCATCATTCACATTGGAGGATAAATAGAAACACTACCACAGGAAATGCACCCAGTAGGGACTTAAGTATTTGTTATATTGACTTCTCTGCAATAAGATAGATAGATAGATAAACAAAACAAACAAAAAAACCAAACCCGTTGTCGTCGAGTCGATTCTGACTCATAGCAAGCCTATAGGACAGAGTAGAACTGCCCCATTGGGTTTCCAAGGAGTGGCTGGTGGATTCGAACTGCCAACCTTTTGGTTAGCATCTGTGCTCTTAACCATTATAGATAGACAGATGATAGATAGATAGATGATAGATAGATAGATAGATAGATATCTCATTTATACATTTATAGCTCCTTTAGTCTCAACAATCCTGCAGGGTGAGTACTATTATTTGCTACTTAAAGAGGAGGAAACTGAGTCAGAGCTGTTAATTACTTTTCCAATCCTTCATAGCAAGCAAGTTGCAGAGCCATGTTTCCAATCTGTCTGTTTTGCTTTAAAGTCTGTGCACTTTCAACTATAGTATACTGCCTCAATAAAGCATAGTGGAGTATCTCTGAGGTTGAGGAATATATATTTAAAAGAAAAAATGGGTTTTAACTTGCTAAGACAAATCTCTTTCCTCCAGATTCCTCAGAAATGAGACATGAGTGTATATCCTGGCACAGCTTGTCCATTGCTTGGTTCTAAACCTGTCAAACCTTCCTCCACAAATCACGAGTTTGGGACAGTGAAGTAAGTAAGAGTTTTGCTCTGATACAATGAGAGAACATGTGGAACTCCGCATAAAAAAAGAACTGTTTCACATCCATCCAGAAGAATTTACTTGCTGAAGTAGCACAAAGACCTTGCTATAAGGTTATTTTTTCTATAAGAACAGCATGGCCCCAAGGACTAGGTTTGAGTGAGACTCTGGAGGATGTTGTGATTTCATTTTTTAAAAAAAAATGTTTTATAGTCTTATAACTTTCCAACCTTCACAAACAAAAATTCATTTCTAGCTGAAACTTGATGCCATTCTTTTCTGACTGGAATGTGAAGATTTGGGGAATGGGTGAAAGAAATTTATTGAGTTGTTAAAAATATATGATCCAGCTCTTGTCTGGTTTTCACCTCCCTGGCTCATAAACACAGTTGCTCTCTTTTCATGCTTCATTTCTGTCAATCACTGTGACAGGCATTGTGAAATTCCCTTCTTCCTCTGCCTTCCCAAACAAAAGTCAAATAAACAAAATAATATTTTCATGTAAACCCCAGCATTTTAGTGAAGGTGAAATATTTTCTATTTCCAAGATGCTTTGAGATCTGTTCTCAGAGTGGGGAGAGTGGAGACTGCAATGGTATCCCTTAGCAGGGTCAGTGGTTAGGGTGTGAGTTAGTCTGGGCCAGTGGAGTAGGTGAATGGGCAAGGACCTTAAACAGTATGCTGGGTAGAAATGCCCCTGGATGTGCTTGGCTCTTGTTTCCAGATGTAAATTCAGAAAACATTTTGTGAAAGAGCTTGGCAGGAACGTTTATGCTTTGGGCATAGATGCTCAAAAACTAAATTAACTGAAACTGAGTCAACTTAAAGCTCTACTAGACATAGCTTTAATATCTACCATTATCTACCAAGTTGCTCTTGTGGTACTTGTTTGGATTTTTGGAATGCCAAACGTAAGAACCTATTGTTACTCATAAATAGAAACCTTATTGGAAAGACTCCATGACACAGGATGACCAAAATTATGGGAAGAAGAAAGCAGGTGGAAACTACTTGCAGCTCCTCAGGATGTCTGCTCACTGTGGAAGATCTGGACAGTCATCTGTCATGGAATCCTGCCCTGTCCTAATCAGGGTGTACAAGCTATGTCTTATCAGCTTATAGCCAGCTGCTGGATTCACTATAGTCCTCAACCCACCACTACATAAGAGCCTAATCAAGGAGGTCAGCTGGGCATTCAGCAATTCACATCGTAATTGCAGTTACTGAAAAAGCTCTGCTTTTCATACATATATAACCTCTTCCGCGAGCCCTGTACCCACACTCTTACCAGATTTCCTCAGAATCTACATGATATATAGCTAACCAAACTTAGAGGTCAAAGGAAACCAAAGAAAGAGGCACCAAGGACGCAAGCTTAAACCACAGTAGAGACACCGAGAAGTCAACTGAGGCCTTGCAAATAACTAAAGGCAAGCAAAATCATAATGCATAGTGTTTAAAAGCACTGATTCTCGATCCAAGCTGACTGGGTTCAAATCTTGTCTCTTCCACTGACTAGCTATGTAACCTTGGGCAAGTTATTTTACCTCTCTGTGCCTTAGTTTCCTCACCTGTAAAACCTCATAGGGTTATGAGGCTGAAATAAACGAACTGTTGTATAGTGGTTAGAATAGCCCCTGACATATACCAAGTGCTGTATAAGTGTTTGCTATTATGGTAAACTATAGTTCTATATCTGTCCAGTCTTCCTGTGGTAATGGGCACAAAGAGGAGAATATAATGAAGTAATGGTAGATAAGCCTGTACTTTAATGTAGGTTGTTGTCATCATTTGTATCAAACAAAAATGACAGCCAGCCCATTTATCAAGCTAGTTTCCTTTATTTCAGAGAATATTATTTATCTTCTCTTCTTCTCTGTTCATCTCCTTTCCTTCTAGTCATTTAAGATTTAACTAAACATGCAGTCATTAAACAGAATGGAAAGTGTCCATTCAATTTTTTTAAATTATTATTTTATTGTATTTTTAGTGAAAATAGACACAGCAAAACACGCAACCATTCAACAATTTCTACATATAATGTTCAATGACATTGATTACGTTCTTCACATTGTGTCAACATTCTCATTATTTCTGTTCTAGTTGTTTCACTCGCATTAGCTTAGTCTCACTGCCCCCCAAACTTCACATCTATGCTTTAGAGTAACTGTTGTCCATTTGGTCCTATCTAGATAACTTTTTAAAAGAGCACAGTACTTAAGGGTGATACTCTTTACTTTTTCAGCTAACCTGCTGTTTAGTTAAAAGGTGCCTTCAGGGGATAGTTTCACTTTAAGATTTAAAGAGTATCTCAGGGCAATAGTCTCAGGGATTCCTCAGTCTGAATGGGTCCAGTAAGTCTGAATTCTTTAAGAATTTGTAGTTCTGTTCCACATTTTTCTCCCTTTCTATCAGGATCCATCTATTGGGACCCTGGTCCATTCAACTTCGAATAAGTAAAAGCATACTACAGTCCTTCAAGGCCCACCCGGGACACCTACTCCCATAGGAAGATTTCCCTGATGGCCCTAGCCCACCGTGACCTCTACTTTTCCTGAACTTCTAGAACAGTATATTTTGTAGCACACCCTTAGCACTCCCAATTGGTGAAGTTCTCTCGTGATTTTGATGGTAAGACTTGCTTTTTTTCCCTCACCAAGACTATAAGCTCTTCTAGATGTGGGAATAGAGCTTCTCTTCAGTTGTGCCTTCTCTAACATCTAGCACAGGGCTAGGCATGGTAATAGCAGCTTCCCAGCTCTTGCTTAATGAATGACTGGCTGATGATTGATTGATTTTCCCCAATTCACTCAACAAACAATCTGACATTAGGCTGTTTCATTTTATTTGAGCATAAAAATTGAAATTCAGGGGAAAAAAATATCAGCACTGTCTCATCGTTCCAGAAAAATATTACCTGTCAACCTTCTGAGATTCTTTTATGTCCTTCCTTTCATAACCAAACCATTAGATTATTGAAATGTCATTTTCCAGAGAACTGTACTATTTCCTTCATCAACAATATCAGTATAGAGATTTTGGCAGAAAACACATTAGAAACCATAGAGATGCTATCATTTTGTACATGGGAAAACACTGGAATTGGGCATTGTTTTGGCCAATTTAGGGAATCTAGAAAAGCTAAGTGTATTAGGAATAAAAAAGAAAATAAAGGCCACCTCCTTGCTTCAGCCAGATAACCACTTAAAGATAAATTTCTTCTATCTCCCACTCCTTCTTGGCACCTTGTCAGCTGCTTAGCCTGGTTGATTCTTCCTTTGCATCACTTTTTTTCAAGGTCCATGGTTAGAGTCACAAACAGCCGAGACAGATATTAGAGGCTAACAGAAAAGCAAAAGGTAACAATGGGGTTTCTTTGCAAACAGCAATTCTTACCTTTTGAATGAATATCACCTTCATGGAGGAGTGGGGGGTGTGAGGCTTTTAATTGCATCCATCTGAAAAATTGCATTTTAAAATACTTAAGGTAAATGAATTACATCCTAGATGTTTCTATTCATACTGTGCTAAATTACTGACCATTTTCAAATGCTTTCTTTTTTACTTTTTTAGAGATAAACAAATATGTTGTTCCTTTCTTTTTTTTTTGTGGACTTAAATTTCAACAATTTCAACAATTCCAACAATCTAGAAGATAGTGTCACAAAGAGAAGATCTAACTTGTGCAGATTCCATCAGAAGCCAATTAGAGGTGTTCTCAGCCTTTCAAGTTTGGACACAATGGTATCTCCTCACTCTTTTCCCCTTGTCAAACTGGATTCTGCTCAGGACTTCTATGATGCTACAAATGGTTTACACTCGACTACTAACCTAAAGATTGGTGGATCGAACCCATCCAGTGGTGTCATGGAAGAAAGACCTGGCGATCTGCTTCTGTAAAGATTACAGCCAAGAAAACCCTATGGAGCATTTCTACTCTGTAACACATGGGGTCACCATGAGTCAGAATCAACTCAATGGCAACGGGTTTGGTTTTTTAGTTTGTTTGTTTATAATTCTGAGATTGTTCTATCCTTTTCTCCTTTCCTTCTGGCAATCTAGAATGAGAAGGAAATTATAGCAGTAACTATGGTACAACATATAGGAAAATAATAAAAGGGTCATATCTATTCATTCAGCAAATGTTTATTGAGAACCTACTATCTGCTAAGCACAGTCATAAATAAAATAGTGAACAAGAGAGGCATGGCCCTTACCTAAAGAAAGCTCAAAGGCCAGTAAGGGAGACAGAGAACTCAACAGACATTTACTGTACAGTGTTGTGGGTACGTAATGGGAAAAATGCCGGGTGCCATGAGATCACACAGGAGGAGTACCCAACTCATAATCTAAATGATGGGAGCTGGGTGGGCAGGGATCAAGAAGCCCTTCCCAGAAGAAATAACATCTCAAAGAAAGACCTGAATCCTGAGTAGGAATTAAATTGAAGTGGAACTAGGGGCTAGGAGGAATATTCTAGACAGAGGGAATAGTATGTGAAAAGTACCAAATGGGAGAGAGAGCAATCCATTCAAGAATGTGAAATGTGTTCAATAAATCTTTATTACAGAAGGCTGGGGAAACAATGAGAGATGAAGGGTGAAACTGGAGAGGTAAATATTGAACTCTTGAATTCTACCATAGCTAGCTTGTTTCAGGGTTTGAGGGCCCTAAGCACCAATTCTATTCATTGTCTTGCAATATCAGTACTCGAGACACAAAAGTGTATTACACCTTCAACAGAATCTTGCCTAGGTTTCTTGTTTTCTATCTTCTGGAATTCTATGTAAAGGGCAAAAATCTCACAACCCATCATCTAGGAATACCCTCAGACATTTTGTTTAAGATGAAAGGAGAGAGATCCCTAGTCTGCAACACATGTAGGAGTCTCCCTCTCAGTTTCTGTTTCTGGTATGAAAGACATGTACCTTTTATAGGGTGCTAGATATCAGGTATGACTTCATATTTCAAGAGAGACCTTGACACAAACCACATGGAAATGTGGCTTTACTCTGGCAGGCACATTAGTATAACCAACATTCAACCTAACACAATATCAAAAAAAAAAAAAAAACCCAAAAATTATATCCAGACAACTGCAAGCAAGTAATTACTAACATTTGACTAAGCTAAAGAGTTGAATAAGAACAATGGACAGGAGCCATAATAATGGCCTCTGTTAATGAAATTAAAGGAAGTTTCAAAAGAACAACTGTTCCAGCCCTCAGCTCTTAGAAAGATGGCTAATATCTCTGGATATTTGTTTTCTTAAAAATTCTAGGAATATTTTATTCTTCTCATGGTTAAAAATGTTCAAAGAAGATTTACACGTCAGCTGGATGAAAATGTCATTAGAATATTCTGAGCAACCGTGATGTGTGAGGCTCTTTATTAAACACAGGAAAAACATATCTTAGCCTCTATAAATTTCCACTCTAATGATACTAAATATGAGTACAGTCATATTCACCACCAACTTCTATTGAGTTCTTTTAGTTTTCACTTATCGGATTTTTATGGAAGGAAAAGGCCCTCCATAAAGTAGTTGGTAGGAGAAATGGGAAGATTGCTTTATATTTTCCAGATTGGGTTTCATATAACTATTAGTGTTCCAAGAGAGGTTTAAGAGATGTTAGATTAAAATAGAAAGAAAAGCTGAGTTTAATTAACAAAAATTGATCAAATTTCTTTTTTATAGGCTTTCTCAGAGCACTTCTTATCCAACTTCCCATTTCCCCATTCCCCCAGTCCCTGGTAACCACTAATCTTTTGTCTTGATGTATTTGCCTATCCTAGCTATTTCATTCATATATTGTTGTTGTTGTTGTTAGGTGCCATCGAGTTGGTTCTTACTCATAGTGACCCTGTGTACAACAGGACGAAATACTGCCTGGTCCTGCGCCATCCTCATGATTGTTATGCTTAAGCCCATTGTTGCAGCCACTGTGTTTCATTCCTATAGGTGGGGTTATACAATAATTGTTCTTTTGTGTCTGACTTATTTCACTGACCATAATATTTTCAAGATTCGTCCATGTGGTGGCATGTATGAGAACTTAATTTCTTTTATGGCTGAATAATACTCCATTGTATGGATAGACCACATTCTCTGAGCCTTTTACCTTCTAATGGCACTGTGAATCTCCAAGAAAAGGATACCATATGCAACATTTCCCAAAGGTATTTGCCCTTCTTTATATGAAACTCCCCCCAGCTCTATAAAACACACACCACTAATAAAATATCAGAAGTCATTTATTTTCAGAAACTTTGGGTACCATCATGAGGTTAAAAATAAAGTAAAATACCATGTGTTTTGAGTGGTCTCTAATATAAATAAATTCCATACTACAAGTATCCCACCTCTGTAATGAAATCTTCTTTCCTTGAGGCCTTTGGGTCAAATTAATCTTTTGAATCTCTCAGGTGGTGTAGCTTTCTTTAGCTGTACCACAATTTAGTACCCACAGCATGATGTGGTGGAAAGATCACTGGCATTGAGCGCAGAAGACCAGAGTTTGAGTCCTAGCTAGGAAATCTTAGTAAGTAATAATCTCCCAGAGCTTCAATTTCTTCAGTGAAATAAGGAAAATCATACTAGCTCAAATGAGTTGACTTACATGAAACGGTAATATAATTATAGTAATATAACTATATATGTTACTAGTGTAAGTATGTATATGAGAGAGAGAGAGAGACAAAAGAGAGAAGAGAAAGAGAACATTCTAGGGTAAGAACTGTATTCTCAATTTGGCTCAACCAAATTCTGGTTACATCTTTGTTTAAAATATTTGTTGACTTAACAAATAGCACCAATATATATTTGAAATATTTAAAGTAGCACAACTATATCTAGGAGAGTTATTACAGAATGTGAATATTTTTGTATGTCTTACAATGACTTTATACATAAGATTTCATCTCTTCACCTCTGCCATGCTGGATCAACAAGCTGGTATCATGCTGGAAATGAGAGCATTCCAGTGCTTCATTTTTCTCTTTAGTTTGCTGGTTATACAGATGAAAAGTAGTATATTTCAAGGCCAACCCGGTGTTTCATTCCAGCAATTTGCAAAATCCTGCACCTACAGCAATTCTTTGCCTATACTCACCTTGAGATAGTTACACACAGGAGGTCAGTAATCCAAAACTTCTCTTTCAGGATTACAGCAAGTAAGATTTGATTTTTTAGAAACTGACCCAGTCATGATGTGAGTTTCTCAAGGTGACCCAGCAGGTGAAAGGTGGGCACAAAACTCAGAACTCTTTATTTCCAATCCTGGCTCCCTCCAATCATCCAGGCACCCTCCTTGACACAATCAGATCTCACCTACAAGAATACTGGTTAATATCTCTTGGTGCTAAAATGGAACTGGAGGCTTGAAAATGGAAATTGGTTATTTAATTCACTCTAAATCAATGTCTCTGTTGATAATGCATCTGTCAATGTAAGTATCCGGGATCCGGCTGGGTACTGGTGCATAGCTCTTCAGTCACTGTCTCAGGATGTCCTTGTGACATTAGAGAGATCAGATTTTTCAATCAGCGTTTAGCTGTGCTGCCCTTTTTGCAGCACACATTAAAATGTACTTCGAATGACCTCCCTCCAAGGGACAAAGAGGTAAAAAGTTCCCAAAAGAGATTACTGAGAGGTTTGGGGATGAGTCTAAAGAATGAATTTGAACAATAAGTCCTGGATACATATAATGGGCTCACAGTACGTTTAGACATTCAGTATAGGCTTTGATAAAGATCTTAAAATGTATGGGTTGTTTGTATACTTGTTTGGGTACATGTGTTTCCTAAGAAGGAAGAGAAAGATCCTGTATAAGAATGCCCTAATTTATAACTAGGGGCCCTGGTGGTGCAGTGGTTAAGAGCTTGGCTGCTAACCAAAAGGTCGGCAGTTCGAATCCACTGGCTGCTCCTTGGAAACCTTATGAGGGCAGTTCTACTCTGTCCTATAAGGTCGCTGTGAGTCAAAATCGAATTGACAGCAATGGGTTTAACGGAACTTTATAAGTAACTGAAATGAATCATGGGCCACGTGCAATTAGACTGTGAGGAAAGGAGCTACATCTTAGCTATCTCGGAATCACCAGGACCTAGCATGGTACCTGGCACATAGTAAGTACTTGGTAAATGTTCATTGGATGAATGCATGAATGTACAAATGAATGAATGACAAATTAATATCTATACTCATAGACATGATGGTCCTGGTAATTGTCCATTAGGTTCATCTCTTGGCTTCTGAGTGATTATGTTAAGAGAATGCATTCCTCTTTAGATTCTGTCACGTTAGCACACATGCAGGGTTCATATGATGAGAGAAAAAGATATCACTCAATTTAGGAGAATTTGATTCCAGGTTTGCTTGTCCAATGCAGTAAATTACTAGCCATTCAATATGATTGAGTAATAGGGTGTTCAAATCAAGTAAATAATCAGTTCCATTCAGCAGAGGCTGGAAAGCACATCCTCCTTTTCCGTGTACCTGCTATATTCTAGGCATTGTAGGTACGCTTTATTTACTTAACATCATGTAATCCTTTCAACAACTGAGTAAGGAAGGGATTATTTTCCCCATTCATTTTTAGGAAACTGAGGCTTACAACAATAAGTAACTTGTCCAAGATCATAGCGCAAACAGTAAATCAGAGATTAGACTGCGTGTCTAACATCATCACTCATAATTTTTTCCCTTGTCTCTTTGTCTCTAGCCACCACCATCTCCCCCACCCCACCGTTCCCTGACACACACACCATTGCTAATAGGAGAGAGAATATCTAAGACCCTTCACAATATAGCCTTCCATGCACACTCTGCTCTGGCCACAACAAATCACTTGTCCTTTTCCTGAGCCATGCCATGCATTTAGACACATCTCTTTGACCTTTTGTTCATGATACTCCCTCTGGTTGGAACTCCCTTCTGCCAGTTCTTTGCTTAGAATTGTCCGTGGTATTATTAGATCCAGCTGCAGTGTCACCACCTACTCAGTGCTCTGAAATCTCTTTGTCCAGACTGATAGCATGACCCTCATCACTTTGGAATATAATCAAGTATATGACTATCTCTGCCAATATATTGGTAGGTTCTTGAGGATAGGAAGAGTGCACTATTAATATTTATATTTATATCTCTAGTAAATAACATTATACATGGCATATATACCATTAAGCTGGAAAAATTAGCAATGTTGCTTTGATGATTTAGAAGGCACTTTCAGGAGCCCTGGTAGAGCAGTGGTTAAGTGCTCAGCTGCTAACCAAAAAGTCAGTGGTTCAAACCCATGAACCCACCAGCTGCTCTGCGGGGGAAAGATGTGGCAGTCGGCTTCCATAAAGATTACAGCCTTGGAAATCCTATGGGGCAGTTCTACTCTGTCCTATAGGGTCACTATAAGTTGGAATTGACTTGATGGCAACAGGTTTAGTATCTTTCAGTGTTTCAGAATTACAGGGCAAATTAATGACTATAACTGTAGAGATAGTGGTATTGTTAAGACCTCAGGTCCTAGAGCCATAAAGGCCTGAGTTCAAATCCCAGTTCCACCAATTAATAGTGCAGAGCTTGTGAAATTTGCTAAACTACCTACTGCTGCCGGGTAGGTTCGAGCCAGCAACCTTTAGATTAGCAGAAGAGCGCAAGCCATTTGCGCCACACAGGGACCTCTTGGCACATAATGGGCACCCCATAAATATTAGCTATCAAAATTCCAGATACGTAGAAGTGCTGATCAATGGAGGCTATGCTATCATATGCCCAAGCAATCAAAGTTTAAATTACAGATGCAGGTCTGCTGGGAAGAGACATAGGCCTAGGGTGCATTCTATCCATTTTTAACATGAACTAAAATTGTGTCCATAGGCAGAGCCTATGAGAGACTACTGGGAGCTGGCACCGCGGGAGTGCCTATGGGAGCTCAGACAGATTTCTAGCAGATCTCCTCTTGGCAGCCTTGAATTCTGATCAGGTTACTGTTGGACTGAATACCAACTGGGTCACCTTCAGAAATAAGCAAAGGTCCACAGCCTCGACCTGTTAGATAGCTCAGCCCAGTGGGGCTGGAAGCCACAAGCTCCAAGATGCAGTTTTGGTCAGACAGTTAGGAAATGAGAGCAATTTTATAAGCTCCTTCAATAAATTCATGGCTGAGACACTTTAGGTTGAGCTAGCTGGTTGACAGCTTAGCAGAGAGGGTTAACTGGGTTGCCATCAGATTAGTTTGTCAGTGAGCTATGTCACTGGCCATGTATAGAAAGCACTTCATTTGCAGATGGACCAACTGATCAGGAAATTTAAAATAATAATTTAAATGACCTTGTTAATGAATCTGTCTTAGACATCTAGTGCTGCTATAACAGAAATACCACAAGTGGATGGCTTTAACAAAGAGAAATTTATTTTCTCACAGTCTAGTAGGCTAGAAGTCCAAATTCAGGGCGTCAGCTCCAGGGGAAGGCTTTTTCACTCTGTTAGCTCTGGAGGAATGTCCTTGTCATCAATCTTCCCCTGGACTAGGAGCTTCTCTGTGCAGGAATCCCGGGTCCAAAGGATGGGCTCTGCTCCGGCACTGCTTTCTTGGTAGTATAAGGTCTTCCTCTCTCTGCTTGCTTCCCTTTCCCTTTATCTCTTGTAAGATAAAAGGTGGTATAGGCCTCATCCCAGGGAAGTTCCCTTTACATTGGATCAGGGATGTGACCTGAGCAAGGGTGTTACAGCCCACCCTAATCCTCTGTAACTACAGGCAGAGATTATGATTTACAACACATAGGAAAATCACAAAATGGAGGACAACCACACAATACTGGGACTCATGGCCTAATCAAGTTAACACATATTATTTTGGGGAGACACAATTCAATCCATGACAGTATCTGAAAAATATTTTAATACCAATATTAAAAGTACTTTTTGAACATTTACTATGGGTCAGGAAGTGTACTAAGCAGATTTCATGCATTATCTCATTTAATCCTCATACAAACCTATGAGGTAAGTACTCTTTTTGTCCCCATTTTATAAATGAGAAAACTGAGGCTTAGAGAGTTAAATAATTTGGCCCAAATCACTCAGCTCAATTTAAACCTAGGTTTAGCTGCAGACTCCTATTTCTTAACCACTACACTTAAAAAAAAAAATCCAAGATTTGTCAAAGAGTTTCATGTTTTAGCCATGATTCAAATTCCTCTCTGTACTTAGGCAGGTGTGATCCACCAATCTTCAGGTGAATAATTTTGCATAACAGTTTGAGGAATCAGGTAGGTGGGTGGGTAGGTAGGTAGGTAGGTAGATACTGTCAAAGGAAGACTCAAGAAAAGGAAAGAAAATTATACTTTTCAAAAGACTGCAGTGGAGTCAGAAGGATTGGTTTGCCAAATTGAAAATATACATATTTAGTGGTTAACAAAAATTAAAAATTACCAACATGAGTGATTTTAAATTAGTCTGCTCATGGTGCAAAAAGAGCAACTTTTTTCACATCATTTTCATGTTCGCAAAGGTCATGACAGATCTTCAGACATCAGCATAACAAACATTAGCAATAAATTGTTTTTATTAGAAAGTACAGAGTCACGGGAAAAAAATCAAGGTTTTATTTTTGGGGGAATCTGAATTAGAGAGGTTGGCCCTATTATATTTGGTATATAGATGCCAGAGAAGCCAAAATGAATAGAAATTTTCATTCTAATCCTGTACGTATGCTAATGAAAAGGGGCTGGCAAAATAAAACTTCTGTGGGCTGTGAAGTTTTAATATTGATGCAAATGTTGTATTATCCACATGTGACTTAAGACTCTTACTCCTTCCAGAAATTTAGATGGTGACCATGTTAGAAAGCCATTTTATCTTCAGAAAATTATTTTGTTTTAACACAAACAAAAAACAAACAAATACAGTAGGTATAGAGAAATGATAGTTGAGAAGAGACGCTCAGCCAGGTTGTCAAAAGTAGTTGGTTAGCCCGGTAAGTAAAGGTTTATATTGCCTTTGCATTTAAATATTTAAGTGGACACAAATCACCTAAGGTATTCTATGGCTATTAACTGTTCTCACAAATGCAGAGGATTTCTTTGGTCTCCTACTGAAGGCTTCAATTTAATACTCCCCGTCCCCTCCCTTCACCCCCTCCCTGGCTCTTTTTCTCTTTGTTTTCTCTGTGTCTCTCTATTGTCTTTCTCTCCTTTTCTTTACATTGTTTGCCTTCTTTCAAAAAGGTAAATCTCGAGGCAGGGCCAAGATGGCTGAGTAGTCAGATGCTTCTTATGGTCCCTCTTACAACAAAGACCCAAAAAAACAAGTGAATTGATTATATGTGACAATCTAGGAGCCCTGAACATCAAAGGCAAAGTTGAGGAATTGGACTGAGTGGAGGAGGGAGGGAGACACAGTTCAGAAGCAGCAAGGAGTTGCCAGTCCTGACCTGGCAGGAGCCAGCACCCTGCGGGCCGGATTGGCTAGCATGCACAGTGAGGCAAGCAGTGGCATTTGGGATGCATTTTCCACATCAGGAGAGACCGAGTGGCAGAGTCTGCTCAGGTCTCCAGAGCCAGTGAAAAGCGGTGCTCAATTGGCAAAAGATAAGTACACACGTTTAACCTACCACATGGATCAAAAAACACCCCATTGGGGAAGAAATTCTCTCCCATTTACCTGCTCCCTCCCCAGTCTGCACTGGTCCCGGGCCAGCTTCAGCGATTGCCCCATCCCCTGGGCCAGAAGTAGGACCCGTCATGAGCCCTGAGCCATTCTCCCAGCCTTGGAGAGGGAACAAACTAACAAAAAGGAAAAAATAATCTGCCAGCTCCCCTAAGCCAGGAACTCAGGGGAGGCACAGCTCCTTTGCCTGGACTTTGAATGTCTTTCACCCCTGCATAGACCTGTGTGGGCCCATTTCTACAGCATAGGCCCTCATTAGCACAGTACAATAGGGTATATATCTGAAGCCTAACTTTACTGTATCAGCTATATGGTGGAATGGCAGGTTCATGACATTTGACACTGCTCTGCGCATTAAACAGGATCCTCACTGACCCACACCAGGGGCCTGAGGACTGGTGGCTCCACCCACATCACCTAGCCACCTGCAACAGGGGTCCGAGAATAAGTGGTGCCTCCCAGTCCTTACAGCCAACAGCAGTGGATGCCCATAGTCTGGCTACAAAACCCAAATACCTACGCACTCTAGGGGCAGGGACACGCTTTCCTCCCAGACACTCAGGGGCAGCCGTCAGCCCCCTGCCTTGCTCAGCACATGACCCCCTACTGCAGCCAGATACCTATGCCTACTCCAGTCACCCCTGCCCGTCTAGGACTGTAGGTGAGTCACACTTGGTGACTGACTATCTGGACATCTGAGCTGAATCCATACAAGAAAAGTAAACAGACTCCTGGGCTCACATACCTAGTAACATCTAACCACTTGGTGACAGGATGTTAGAGCTTCAAAGGTGCCAATAATCAAACCAGCTCACATGAGCAGCCTATTTGGGCATATCAAAATAAAACAAAACAAGAAGCTAGGACACAGTAAGCAAACATAAAATAAATAAATATAATAACTTATTGATGGCTCAGAGACAACACTCAATATCAAATCACATAAAGAGGCAGACTATGATGGCTTCAGCAAGCTCCCAAAACAAAGAATCAAGAAATTTTCCAGAGGAAGAGAACTTCTTGGAATTACCAGAGGTAGAATACAAAATGGTAAATCTCCATTACAATTTTTCATCTATGTGAGTAACTTGCTACTTTTCTGTTTCTTCTACTACACTGTAAGCTCCAAGAGGGGCAATGACTGTAACTATTTTTCTCAACCGCTCCATCATTAGGTCCCTGGGTGGTACAAATGATTTGCTCTCATCTGCTAACCTAAAAGTTGGCAGTTACAATCCACCCAGCAGTGCTGTGGAAGAAAGGCCTGGCAATCTGCTTCCATACAGATTATAGCCAAGAAAACCCCATGGAGCAGTTCTACCATGAATTGGAACTGACTTGACAGCAACAGGTTTGGTGGGGGTTTTTTTGTTGTTGTTTTTTTTTTTTTTGGCTCTATCATTAGCACTTATCTCAGTTTCTGGCACATAAGAGGTACTCATCGAATATTTGGAGAATTCATTGATCAATCAAAGTCCCAGATGTCAGCTTTAGACATGTCTTCATGTTCTGTCTCCAATCCTGATCTTTACTTCTGTGGTTCACTTGCACAAACATTAAGCTGGCTCCAGAATCACTATCTCAAGTGCCCACAGGGTAGGTAGTGGAAATGAGTGAAGTGGGCCTGGTGTAAAACCAAGAGAGAGTAGTTGGGACTGTGGCAAAATGGAGAGAACACGTAGTATCTAAAGGCATTTAAGTTAAATTAAAAAAATACTGCAGTGTCCAAATAAAATACAGTCAGTTGGTTGACAGTTTGTGACCACTCTTCTGGCTCAAAGAAGAGATGCTGTTGCCCAACAGTGGAAGCTTTCCATCATCTTCTGAAATCAACTATCACTTAGAAATACTCGATTAGCCAAGGAGAACTGTTTGTTACAAAAAGTTCTTAGATGTACCTGTCAGAAGGTATTCATTCATACCATGACCAGAGCATGAATTTAAATGAAGATCTTTTAGCAGATTCTAATAATCAGAGAGAATAAAAGTGAATGAAGCAGCAACAGGGTGTCTGCCATGAGTCTGTCAATTTCCTTCCCCTGGGAAATTTTCCTCTGGAATTTAAATGATCTATGACATTGAGTCACTTAAAAACAAATAAACCAGAAACAGACAAAAACAGAAGAAAACTTTAGAAAAACTCTAACACATAATTGTACATTTTCAAATGAGAATTTATAGAATAATGTACCTATAAAATAATAGCAGAGAGTGATGAAAATGAACAAAATTAAATCAGGGAAGATTTTTTGGAGATAAATAACATAATCACCAAATTTAAAAATGTAATGGAGGAAAATAATATAAAATATCTAATTTTATTGAGTGCTTACTACATGCCAGGAACTGTTCTAAATTTGTTACATGTTATAGCTCATTTACTCCTCTTAGCGACCCTATGAAATAGATACTATTACTATTACTTTATTGGTTAGGAAATAGAGACACAGCGAGCTTAAGTAACTTCCCCCAAAGTCTCATAGCTAGTAAACTGTAGAGCTGGGATTCAAAACTGGGATTTCTTCATTCAAAGCCTTAAAGCCAAATCATGCAATTCTATATTTTAATAACCAAGCTAATATATCTGTCTATCTATCTATCTATCTACCTATCCACACACAAAGAGAGAGCCCTGGTGGCACAATGATTAAGAACTGAGCTGCTAACCAAAAGTTTGGCAGTTTGAATCCACCAGCCGCTCCTTGGAAACCCAATGGGGCAGTTCTACTCTGTCCTATAGGGTCGCTATGTGTCAGAACCAACTCGATGGCACATAACAACAACAACAAACATATATATATATACATATATATATCCACAAGAAAAAGATACAGCAGATTTAGAATAATCAAACAAAATATTTGTAGAAAGAAAGGATTTTCAGAGTATAAGGTAAAATTAATAAAGAGAAATTCATGCCTATTGCATAACTTTTTAATATCAAGGAAAAAGGAAAACTCCTATAAATATCCATACCAACAATTCAACAAAAACAAAACAAGTAAACCCAAAACAGGTTACATAACATAAATATATAGCTTTTATTTGTCATCTCTTCTCTTACGTTAAAAGTTGAGAAACAATCAAACAATTCCCATGAAGTTTTGAAGAAAAAGAAAAAAGATGAGAATTCTATACCCAGCCAAACTATTATTCATCTGTAGCAGAAATATACTTTCAGATACTCAAGGATGACAAAGCATACCTCCTAAGTATTCTGCCTAGAAAAATAATAACTCTAGTTGATGAAGATCTGAGTCAAAATCATGAATTTGAGAATGGTGTGGATATGCTATAAATAATAGTGAGTAAAGAACTGAGGAAAATGTAGAGTATAAACAATTGTTTGTTAAGAGAGCTATGAAATGTTTATATTTTAATGTTTTTTTTTCTGATTAGCAGAGGCAAGTTTACAATGTATCTCATGAAACTTGAGTTTTAGATCCCTTTACTTGTTCAGGCCCCTTCCAAGGCCCTGAAACCAAAGGGCCCTAGCAATGCGTTCTTCCCTGTCTCTTCCCATGTATAGTTATTAGTTAGTAGCCATTCCAGTGTAGAAATGTCTTTCAGAAATACTCGCGATGCCTACAGTGCCAACTTACTCATTGTCATGGCAAGAAAATACAGAAGTTGTATCACAGTATAAGCATGTCATACAGTACCTGGCATCAGAAGTATGTGAGCAATGCAGGAGAAGCAAGGTTCAAAATGTATGGACCCAGAAACTAGTCTATGGAAAATTAGTCTAAATCTTATGGGTCACATATGAAACATAATAGAAGTTTTCCAAAATTTGACCTCAACCCTAAAAATCTGTATGACATTAGAAACTGTCAGTTGCGAGGCTTTAAAAAAAAAAAAAAAAAAAACCTTTCCTAAACTATCGTTTTTTAAAAATCCCATAAACTATGCTAGAAGAAAGATGAAAATGCTTTTATATTTTCTCTAATGAAAATGATTTAAAAATCTTTAATCATTTCTTCATATGTCAAAGTATTCAGGCAAGAATATTAGGAGGAAAAAAACCAGAATCATAGAGGTATGCCAGGCAATTTTTTTACTTAGTTTTTATTTTTCTTCGTGTTTGTGATATTTGTTATCTGTTTAGCATTTGTTATTTCTTTTTTCAGTCCCAATAAATAATCACATTTGCCTCTAATTTGTATTTATGATCTCATATTGTTTCATAATGAGTCTCCCAAATCGTTAAACTTCAGGCCCCATAAAATAAAGATCTGTCCCTGCTGATTATACCTTAGCTGTTAAATCTTCATACCTTAAATTTAATATATATTTGAAAGTCTCCCAAAGTAAAAATCCCCTGCAATCTCCCCAAATGGCCCAATAAAACCACCGTTAATCATTTGTTTTTTATGTGTATGAAATATATATCGTGAAGAAATAGCATAATATAAATATTATTATAAAACTTGCATTTGTTTTAATTTAACAATATGTTTAGACTTTTTATGTTACCATGTTAGTAATTATAATAATAGCTAGCATTTATTGAGCAATTACCAAGTGTCCTGCATCATTCTAAGTATATTACATGTAATAAGTCATTTAACCGCTAAAAAGCCCTGGTGATTAAGTATTATTGTTTCATATAGTCTCACCTCATTATTTTGAATGACTGCATAGTTTTGTATTATACAGTTGTACCACAAACACCTTTTGAAGCACATATAGGTTGTTCCCCACCGAGCCCCCTTTTTTTCTATCACAAACAATGCTGCAGTAAATATCTATTTAAATACTTCTTTTCCACTCATGCAAGTATTTCTTTAAGTGGAATTGTTAAGTCAAAGGGTATGCACATTTGTATTGTTGGCACCAAACCCATTGCTGCTGAGTCAATTTTGACTCATGGTGACCCATGTGGGTCAGGGTAGAACTGTGTTCCATACAGTTTTCAATGGCTTATTTTTTTTTAGTGGATCACCCGATCTTTCTTCCAAGGCACATCTGGGTGGATTTGAACTGCCAATCATTCAGTTAGTAGCCAAGTGCAAACCATTTTGCATTACCCAGGGAATATTGTTGGCAGATGTTGCCAAATCATCTTTCAAAGATTACAACCATATACACTCCCCTCAACTATAAATAGAAGTGACAATATATTTCCGTCTTAGTTATCTAGTGTTGCTATAACAGAACTACCACAAGTGGATGGCTTTAACAAACAGAAATTTATTCTCTCACAGTTTAGGAGGCTAAGAGTCTGAATTCAGGGCACTAGCTCTAGGGGAAGATCTTCTCTCTCTGTCGGCTCTGGAGGAAGGTCCTTTCATCAATCTTCCCTGGGTCTAGGAGTTTTTCAGCACAGCGACGCTAAGTCCAAAGGACATGCTCCACTCCTGGCTCTTCTTTCTTGGTGGTAGGAGGTCCCTCTCTCTGTTCTCTTATCTCTCCCTTTTATCTCTTGTAAGATAAAAAGTGATGTAGGCCACACCCCAGGGAAACTCCCCTTACATCAGATCAGGAATGTGACCTGAGTAAGGGTGTTGCATCCTACCCTAATCCTCTTTAACCTAACCTAATCTTACCTCATTAACCACAGGCACAGATTAGGATTTATAACACATAGGACAATTACATCAGATCACAAAATGGAGGACAACCACACAATACTGGGAATCAGGGCCTAGCCAAGGTGACACATATTTTTGGGGGACGCAATTCAAACCATGACATTCTACTCTTTGGCTCCCCAGAATTCATGTCCTTGCCACATATAAAACACTTTCACAACATCATATAATTCCAAAAGTCTTAAATCAACTCCAAGTTCAAATTCCATCCTGGGGCAAAATTCCTCTTCATCTGTGAAATCTAGAATACAAGTTATCTGCTTCCAAAGTACAATGGTGGAACAGGAACAAGGCAGACAATTCCATTACAAATGGGAGAAATTGGAGGGAAAAAAAGAATATCGGGTATTAAGCAAGTCAAAACCCCAGCAGAACAATTTACATTAGCTCTCAAGGCTTGAAAATAATCTTCTGTTCTCTGAGGTCATCTAGGCAGCGGCCCCGCCCTCCAGACTCTGGGTGTTGGCCAAACTCTCTGGATTCTGAGTAGAGGCCCCTCTGTCCTGGGCTTCAGCTCTGCCTCCCAGGGGCACTGGGATGGCAACTCTGCTCCCTCGGATTTGGGCAGCCCCATTCTCCTAGTCCATCTGAGTAGCAACTCCATCTCCTTGGCCCCAGAAGGTCCCGTTCTTCCACATCTTGGGCATGGTAGTCCTACCCCCTCGGCTTTAGGTAGTGGATCCAGCCCCACTCCCCTGGCAATAGTGAACGTCAGTCCCACACTCTAGAACCAAGTTGGTGAAGATCTGACTCTTTAAAACCTAGGAGGCTGTGGCCCCACCCTTTGAGACCCAGCAGGCCATGGTTCCACCCTTTGAGACCCCAGAGGTCATGGGCCTACCCTTTGAGACTGAAGCAGCTCTGCTTCCCCTGCTCTTTGTCTCTTCAGCTTCTGCTTCCTGGTTCCTTGGCCTCTCAGCCTGAAGGCGCTCAGCTCTCTTGCTCTGTGAGTTGGTAAGCCTAGCTCCACCGACAAGTGCCTGAAAGCTCCTCACTCTGCCAGGAAGCCTCCTGCCTGAAGGCACTTAGGTCTGTTGCTGTTTCTCTGCCACTGCTTCTCACCGTCTGCACTGTCTCTGGTGTTACAGCTCTTCTTACTTCCTTCTGAGCCCTCATAAGAATTCTGTTTGCTGTCCATAATTCCACCAACAGTCTCATAAAGGTAATCTAGGCTTTTACTATTAGACACTTGGAAACTTCCAACTTCTACCCATTACTCAATTCCAAAACTGCTTGCACATTGTAGGTATCTGTTAGAGCAGCACCCCACTCCTGTTACCAAATTCTTAGTTATCTAGTGCTGCTATAACAGAATGACCACAAGTGGATGGCCTTAACAAACAGAAAGTTATTCTCTCACTGTTTGGGGGCTAAAAGTCCAAATTCAAGGTACAAGCTCTAGGGAAGTTCTTCTCTCTCTGTCGGCTCTGAGAGAAAGTGCTTGTCATCAGTCTTTCCCCGGGTCTAGGATTTTCTCAGCACAGGGACCCAGGGTCCAAAGGATGTGTTCCACTTCCAGCTCCTTTCTTGGTGGTAGGAGGTCCTTCTCTCTCTGTTCGTTTCTCTCTCCTTTTTATCTCTCGTAAGATAAAAGGCGATGCAGGCCACACCCCAGGGAAGCTCCCTTACATCGGATCAGGGCTATGACCGGAGTAAGGGTATTGTATCCCATTCTAATCCTCTTTAATATAACCTAATCTTACCTCATTAACCACAGGCAGAGATTAGGATTTATAACACATAAGACAATTACATCAGATCACAAAATGGAGGACAACCACACAATACTAGGAATCACGGCCTAGCCAAGTTGACACATATTTTGGGGGGAACACAATTCAATTTATGACAATTTCCGTCTTTTTAATCTTTGCCAAACTGATGAGTAAAAAATATCTAATTTTTAAGTGTCTACTTTAATTATAAAAATATATTTGTTATCCAATTAAAATTGCTTTCTTATTCTGTGAATAGCTTGTTTTAGTCCTCTGCCCATTTTTATTTTGATCTTTTAAATGTCAATTATCACAATAAATATAGGATATATAACTTCCAAATCCTTAAATATAATAGACCCAGGAAAACATGGTCAGCTTAGCAAATGAAAGGAAAATAAAGATAAAAAAATCAAACAGTATTAAACAAAAAGGCAGAAGTCAAGCCAAACATAAGAGTTACCACAATAAATCCCAACTGGTTAAATCCCTTATTAAATGATGGTGACTTTTATATAAGTTATACAAATAAAGCAAATTATTTGTTATTTACATGAGACGTATAAAACAAAATTACACAAAATGGAATAAATGAAAAGATGGAAATTGACCAATGACTCATTTGAAGGAACACTTGAAGAGAATAGCCAGGGAATTTTAGAAAAAGGAAGAATAATGTTATGAAATGACAATCTAATGTGATAAAACAAATATTTCCCCACATGTCTGCAGTCGTACTGTGGTAGCTTGCATGTTCCTGTGATGCTGGCAGCTATGCCACCAGTATTTCAAACACCAGCAGGGTCACCTATGGTGGAAAGGTTTCAGCTGAGCTTCCAGACTAAGACTGAATAGGAAGAACAACATGGCAGTCTACTTCTGAAAAAAAAAAAATAGACAGTGAAAACTTTATGAATAGCAGCAGAACATTGACTGATATTGTGCCAGAAGATGAGCCCCTCAGGTTGGAAGGCACTCAAAATACGACTGGAGAAGAGCTGCTTCCTCAAAGTACAGTCGACCTTAATGATGTGAATGGAGTCAAGCTTTTGGGACCTTCATTTGCTGATGGGGCACAACTCAAAATAGGAAGAAACATTTACAAACATTCATTAATAATAAGAACATGGAATGCATGAAGTATGAATCTAGGAAAACTGGAAATCATCAAAAATGAAATGGAACACATGCACATTGATATTCAAGGCATTAATGAGCTGAAATGGACTGGTATTGGCCATTTTGAATTGGACTATCATATGGTTTACTATGCTGGGAATGACAAATTGAAGAGGAATGGTGTTGCATTCATCATCAAAAAGAACATTTCAGGATATATCCTGAAGTATAATGCTGTCAGTGTTAGGATAATATCCATATGCCTACAAGGACGAACAGTTAATGTGACTATTATTCAAATTTACACGTCAACCACCAAGGCCAAAGCTGAAGAAATTGAAGATTTTTAACAGCTCCTGCAGTCTGAAATTGAATCAAACATGCAATCAAGACGTATTGATAATTACTGGTGATTGGAATGTGAAAGTTGGAAACAAAGAAGGAACAGTAGTTGGAAAATATGGCCTTGGTGACAGAAACAATGCCAGACAGCACATGATAGTTTTGCAAGACCAATGACTTCTTCACTGCAAATACCTTTTTTCAACAGCATAAATGGCAACTATACACATGGACCTCACTGGACAGAATACACAGGCATCAAATCGACTACATCTGTGGAAAGAGACAATGGAGAAGCTCAATATCATCAATATCATCAGTCAGATCAAGGCTGGGGTCGACTACAAAACAGACCATCAATTGCTCATATGTCAATCCATCTCATTGAGGCTCTTCCTCTTTTTAGCTGACTGTCTACTTTACCAAGCATGATGTCCTTTTCCAGGGACTGGTCCCTCCTGATAACATGTCCAAAGTATGTAAGACGAAGTCTCCCCATCTTTGCTTCTAAGGAGCATTCTGGTTGTACTCCTTCCAAGACAGATTTGTTCATTCTTCTGGCAGTCCATGGTATAGCCAATATTCTTTGCCAATACCATAATTCAAAGGCATCAATTCTTCTTTGGTTTCCATATTCATTGTCCAGCTTCCGTACACTTATGAGGTAATTGAAAACACCATGGCTTGGGTCAGGCACACCACAGTCCTTAAAGTGACATCTTTGCTTTTTAACACTCTAAAGCTCTTGCAGCAGATTTGCCCAATGCAATGCGTCATTAGATTTCTTGACTACTGCTTCCATGGGCATTGATTGTGGATCCAAGTAAAATGAAATCCTTGACAACTTCAATCTTTTCTCTGCTTATCATGATGTTGCCTATTGGACCAGTTGTGAGGATTTTCGTTTTCTTTATGTTGAGGTGTAATCCATACTGAAGGCTGTGGTCTTTGATCTTCATCAGTAAGTGTTTCAAGTCCTCTTCACTTTCAGAGAAGAGCCGAGATGCTTTACGGGATTTCAGTTGTCTAACATGGCTGAGCTCATGTTTCAGTGCAAGCCAACCCTTGCTACTTTTCTGTGTGAATTCCTCAGTTCATGGATAATCCAAATCAATGCTTCCATCCCAGTGTCTGGTACAATAATTGCTACCTTTATTTGACTGCTTAATAAGTGTCATTCACAATGCCAAGCATTTTCCCTTCATTAAAGCATTTAGTACTGAAATACTCCCAAGAGGTAGGTACTAGAATTGTCTTTATTTTTGCTCAGAGATAAGGAAACTGAGGCGCAGAGAAGTTAAACAACTTGTTCAAACACATTAGCTAATAAGTGGCAAAACTAAGGCTAAAATCTAGGTCTCACTCCTAAACCTGTACTCTAAACCACTGTAGTATTTTTGTGCTTGAATGACCATCCCCTATCATTAGTTTTTATACAATCATGCATTATAAAGTCAATTTATTATCTACACAGTTAGGTATTTTTAGGAAGATAAATACATTTGAGGGAAAAAAAAAACTCATATGATTTATTCCAAAGCCAAACAGTGCAATCTGGGTTTTGCCCAGATGGCTGTTCCTCTCTACTAATGCTGCTGATTGAGGTTTGGCACTAATTATTTAATAAGGAGAGGTTGAAGGGAATTTCTATTTCTTATTTCATTTGCTGAGTATTAAATTGCAGCAACAAAGAACTATTTGACATGAGAAAGGGGAAAACATGCCTTAAAGAAAAATTATATCTGGAAATACTTGGATGCATCATGTATCATCACTGTCACACTATCTTGACTAGAATGGAATGAGAGAAAAGCACAGAAAGTCTCCCACATCAAATGAAATGGCAAATGGTGGCATTGCCCTGGGTCTAGAGAAGAGAATTCCATATCTTATCTACTTGTGATTTTCTAAGTCGAATAATTTTCCCCTGACGGACAAATGAATGAAACGGGTAAGAATGAAAAATGAAATGTGATCATATAATGGAACTTTCAAAGAAGGAAATTTCATTGGTTTTAAAACCCATAAACATAGGCAGACATCACAATGAAATATGAATATAGGATAAGGTAAGAATCCAAGTGGCCCTGTGAAGCTCTAACATTGGCAAAGTTCAGCAACCAACTCCACACATGGTGTCTGATTACCAACCACCAAGCCCTCCTTGGGCAATAAGTGAATCTGCCACCACCACTACTAAAGTACTGCATCTCTTCTGTGCCCGATTCCTTCAGGACTCTGAGCTCAGTGAATAGATGCTCATAGTTCAAGGGTTTTCCTACCCTAAGTAACCTATTTACCTTTAAGCAGTGGCCTCCTTCCCGGAGATGGTGTTTTATCCCACTGCAAGAGAATCTAATAGGAATTTCAAGCATCATGGAAGACTGGTGTATTCCATTAAGTCAAATACAAATGCTGAAAAAAAGGTGCAGCCTGTTTTCTCCTCCTTCTTTTAAATAGCATACCTTGGTTATATATGAATACAAATCTAATTCATGTTCACTGTGGAAAACTTGGAAAATGCAGAAAAGCCAAAAGTCGCTATGAGTCGGAATTGACTTGATAGCAATGGGTTTGGTTTTTTGGTTTTAATCATCTTAATATTTAATATTATAGAGTATATGGTTGATATTTTGTTCCAACAATGTGTGTATCCCCCGTGTGTCTGTCAGTTTGTCATACTGTGGTGGCTTCCGTGTCACTGTGATGCTGGAAGCTATACCACCTGTATTCAAATACTAGCAGGATCATCCATGGTGGACAGGTTTCAGCTGAGCTTCCAGACTAAGACAGATTAGGAAGAAGGACCTGGTGGTCTACTTCTGAAAAAAATGAGCCAGTGAAAACCTTATGAATAGCAGCAGAACATTGTCTGATATAGTGCTGGAAGATGAGTCTCTTAGGTTGGAAGGCACTTGTCTTAGTCATCTAGTGTTGCTATAACAGAAATACCAAAAGTGGATGGCTTTAACAAAGAGAAATTTATTCTCTCACAGTCTAGTTAGCTACAAGTTCAAATTCAGGGCGTCGGCTCCAGGGGAAGGCTTTCTCTCTCTGTCAGCTCTGGAGGAAGGTCCTTGCGTTGCATCAGTCTTCCCTTGGTCTGGGAGTATCTCAGTGCAGGAATCTCAGGTCCAAAGGATGCGCTCTGTTCCCAGCACTGCTTTCTTGATGGTATGAGGTCCCCAACTCTCTGCTTGCTTCCCTTTCCTTTTATCTCTTGTAAGATAAAAGGTGGTGCAGGCCACACCCCAGGGAAACTCCTTTACATTGGATCAGGGATGTGACCTTAGTAAGGGCGTTACAATCCCACCCTAATCCTCTTTAACATAAAATTATGATCACAAAATGGAGGGCAACCACACAATAGTTGGAATCATGGCCCAGCCAAATAGACACACACGCTTTTGAGGGGACATAATTCAATCCATGACAGCACTCAAAATACGACCGGGGAAGAGTTGCCTCCTCAAAGTAGAGTTGACCTTAATGACGTGGATGGAGTCAAACTTTCAGGAACTTCATTTGCTAATGTGGCACAACTCAAAATGAAAAGGGACAGCTGCAAACATCCATTAATAATTGGAATGTGGAATGTACGAAGTATGAATCTAGAAGAACGAACAAATCTGTCTTGGAAGACTTACAGCCAGAATGCTCCTTAGAAGCAAGGATGGCAAGACTTTGCCTCACATACTTTGGACATGTTGTTAGGAAGGACCAGTCCCTGGAGAAGGACATCATGTTTGGTAAAGTAGAAAACCAAAAACCCGTTGCTGTCGAGTCAATTCCGGCTCACCACGACTCTGTAGCACAGAGTAGAACTGCCCCATAGGGTTTCCAAGGAGCACCTGGTGGATTCGAACTGCCAACTTTTTGGTTAGCAGCTGTAGCTCTTAACCACTACACCATCAGGGTTTCCTGGTAAAGTAGAGGGTCAGCGAAAAAGAGGAAGACCCTCAACAAGATGGATTGACACAGTGGCTGCAGCAATGAGCTAAGCATATCAATGATTGTGAGGATGGCACAGGACCAGGCAGTGTTTCATTCTGTTGTACATAGGGGTCACTGTGAGTTAGAACCGACTGGATAGCACCTAACAACAAGAACAATGACAAGATGTGTGTATACATAAATATTTTTATGCCAAACTATAACTGCAGAGTACATATTGTTTATAATATGATTTTTTCTGAGGATTAACAATTTTTTTACAGCATGAATTTCAATGGTTTTCATATTCCTCTTTACTTTGCCCCTTCTCATGACCAGTTGGATTAATTAGGCATTCAAACCACCACATCTAAGAGGTACATTGGTCTTTTATCCCTTTTATATTGTTTAATCTTGTGGCTTTTCAATAGTCAACTTTTTAGAGAAGGGACCTACTTTTTGAGGTCCTTAGTGATTTTGCCATACTACTTAGACAGTTTTGCATGTATTGAAACCAAGGCTCAATAAGGTATCCTACGTTACCCGAAGTCAAACAACATGTTAGGGTCAGAGCTGAGGCTAGAACACAGTACTTCTGACTCCCTGAAATTCAGTGCTCTTTCAACATACACTACTGCTACGCTGTCACCATAGGCTTTGGGTTTTGGCAAAAAACGCAAAGGAGTACTGGACAGTACTTTGGACTCATCTAGCTCTTGATGATGAGACGTTGGTGGTTGTCATGGATTGAATTATCCCCCTAAAAAATGTATCAGTTTGGCTGGGCCATGATTCCCAGAATTGTGTTGTTGTCCTCCATTTTGTGATTATAATTTTATGTTAAAGAGGATTAGGGTGGGATTGTAACACTACCCTTACCCAGGTCGCATCCCTGATCCAATGCAAAGGGAGTTTCCCCTAGGGTGTGGCCTGCACCACCTTTTATCTTACAAGAGATAAAAGGAAAGGGAAGCAAGCAGAGAGTTGGGGACCTCATACCACCAAGAAAGCAGTGCCGGGAGCAGAGCATGTCCTTTGGACTGGGGGTCCCTGTGCAGAGAAGCTCCTAGTCCGGGGGAACATGGATGCGAAGGCCGACAGAGAGAGAAAGCTTTCCCCTGGAGCTGACACCCTGAATTTGGACTTTTAGCCTACTAGACTGTGAGGAAATAAACTGCTATTTGTTAAAGCTATCCACTTGTAGTATTTCTGTTATAGCAGCACTAGATGACTAAGACAGTGGTTTAGTGGTAGAATTCTCAGGTTCCATGCAGGAGACTCAGGTTCGATTCTGACCAATGCACCTCAAGTGCAGCTACCACTCGTCTGTCAGTGGGGGCTTGCATGTTGCTATGATGCTGAACAGGTTTCAGCAGAGCTTACAGACTAAGAGGGACAAGGAAGAAAGGCCTGGTGATCTACTCCTGAAAATCAGCCAATGAAAACCCTATGGATCACAAAGGTTTGCTCTGCAACTGATCATGGGGATGGCTCAGGACTGGAAAGCATTTTGTCTCTGTGCATGGGGTCACCATGAGTCAGGGCAAACTCTACAGCAGCTAACAACCACAGTTTTTAAGAAGGCAGAGAAAAATAAGCTCCACTCCAATTCCCTAGTTTTAAAGGGCAATGAGAACCAAAACAGTCCACCTCCACCCTCAGCCTGGACACTATCTACATTAACATGACTTTGCTATTCTACTGTCTTAATTTGTATTTCTTTTCTCTGAATGCAGTGCCCAAACAAATGGTTTGATTGTTTATTACAGGAAGTTCCTGAAAGATCCACCAACTCTTCAATGGAAGACATAAACAGTTTTTACCCTAAGATTCTTTGACTTCCTTGCTTCAAAATTCTCACCATGCTGTTTCCACCAATCTTGGACTATTATATCAGAATCCTTACCCAATCCGAATCAAGTCCCCACACTAAAAGACCCACTTTAAAACATGATTCCAAATCTCAGTAAATTGTGACCTTTCTTTCATTCCACCTCTCTCCCAGACACTGCTGTAGCTTTGCAGAGGTACTGTTCTCCCTTATCCAGGTAAAGCAATAAACTCAGCTTTGTCTTTGTGTTGGCAATTCTGAGGAGCCAGCTTTTGAAAGTAACTTTAGACCCTACGGGCAGGACATCTTTTCTAAAAGGGTCTCCATGTTTGTAAAGCTCTTACTGCTACCATGTGGCCTTTTCCTGGGACACGGGAGATGGAGGAGCAGGATGTTATTGTAGCAGCATTGTCTTCAGGATTTCAGAGGAGGCTGGTTGCAGGAGACTGTTCTTTTGGCTTCTGTGGTATGGGTCGTTCTTTAAGGGATGGATGATTCTGTCTCAATTTGTCGAGAGTGGCACTGCCAGAGTAAAATGGGCAATCTTATCCTGAAGAATAGACTAAATAAAAGCTATAAAGAACTGGAAAAGGGCAAAATAGATGCTTGTCCCTGTGACAGCCAGTGCCAGAGAATATATTTTCAGTGTCCCCAACCTGTGAGACCAGGCCTGAGGCAAATGAGTGACGCCATTTTGTAGTCCTTGAGTGCCGGTCTCCTAGAGACACAGGAGTCAGATGCAGTATTCTGGGTTGGGCTGCCGTTGCCAGTATAATAAGTTATTACCTATCCTCAAGATACCTGGCATATTTTAAGGCCAGAGACTTTTCTCTTGATTGAGCAGCAAAGCCCATAAGAGCACCGACAGGCCGTGCAAATTGGGGTAAGGTGAGTGAGGTAAGTCTTATTGGTGAAGAGGGCTAGCAATGAATTTTTTGGCCAAGCAACCAGCTGTTCTGGAACTTGCTATGGAAAACAACTGTTGGAGAGACCTATTCTAGTGGTGGTTTTCATTTATTTACTTCATTCTTTTCTCCCCTTGTGGAAGGAACTCCTAGGGAGGGGGGGAAATAGGACACAGTGTGAATGAATGAAACTGAATTAGTGCTTCACAGGTGGTGGAGAACTCATCAGCTCCCAAGCTTCATCACCCACCCAGAGGAGGGGACCTTGTGATCTAAGTCAGCGTTTCACTTCCCTCACTACACCCAACATGCACACACTGAAAATTAAGACTAGCTGGCTTTGCCAGTCTTTCTCTTCAGACTACAAATTTAATCACTAGCTCTTCTCTGCAGGTCCCTCTCACTACACTTTCTGTAGCCAGACTCAGAAGACAATTTGGGGATGCCAAACTTCTTAATGAGTCCAAACTCTGATGCCTCTGTTTCTTCACCTGAAAAATGGTGCAAAATCTATCTCATATACTTTCTGTGAAGATGAAATGAGACCACATATGCAAGTACCGTAACACCAAAGCACAAAATGGATGCTTTAAAAACCATAGGTCCCCCCTCTCATCCAGCTACTCGTAAGACTGTGGGCATGTGTCTAGTCTCATGAACTGATTATTTATGCACCGTAGCTTGAGCATAATAATACTTTCACCACAGTGTGGAACTTGTTGTTTGAGGCAAGAATACCCACTCCCGGGAAAATAGATGAAATCCTGAAAGTAGCTGCAACTTGAGTCATCCCAATGCTGGCTGAATCTATCCTATGGAGATGAGCGCTGCATTAGTCTATCAGCCATTTTAGAAAGGGGCAAAGCTCACTCATACCTTCCCTGAATCATGAGGAGAACAATTCTCTCCAAAGTGTCATCAAGAATAAATCTTAAAGCATCTCCTCATCCTACTTTTCCCCTCCTGAGTGTGTGACAAACTGTGGCTAGGCAACGCAAAGTACTCTTGCCTCCCCCACCCCACCCCAAGCATATCTCTAATATTATTTTTAAAACACGTATTTTAAATGAAGGGTTTAAAACTACATCTGAATCAGAAGTAAGAGCATATATTTTCGCCTCTAAATTAACAGTATCTCAACAGATTTTGATTATTTTGGGTTAAAAAAAAACCAAAAAACCAGCAACATTTAAAAAATCATCTGGCCTCTAATGTTTGGTGCCAAGCTTGAGCCTGATGGGATCTGAGACAGTTGAACTAGAAAATCTAGGGTAAACACCGTTTATGATGGCAACAGTGACAGACCCTTTACCATAACACTACCAATAGGACTGAGCTCTGGAGTGTGGAAAACAGCAGGTGGCACAGGAAGGGCTAAGACTTTGTAAGTCTGTGTGTAGTTGAAGGACAGGAGTGGGAATGTGTGCACAGTGAGTCAAATTCATTAATCCTGTGATGGGATATTTTAAAGAAGAGAAAGCTGTTAGGGAAAAAAAATTTTTTTTCAAGTGCTGTAGGAGGAGTAGGCTCCACACACCACTGTTTTTTCTCTATAGCTTCCTTCTCCTTTATTTTAATTTCCTAAGCATCACCTCCCTCCCCTTTCTCCTTCCTGCCTTCTGCAGTCCTTTGAGAGAATCTAGCACGTCAGGGTCTGGTATATTTTTAACTTTGTTCATAAGGGTGAGATGATGAGCATGATTAAGTCCCTCACTTCCCCCTTCCTCCTCCCCATTTCACTTTACATAGTCCTCCCAATAATAATTTGATCATTATTCAATTGAATCTTCCAATTCCTAACCAAGGTCTTTTCTCATTGCAAATCCCCAGGAAAAGAGAAAGGTTTGCTCTTCCATGTGATTTTTGAACAATCACTGATTAGTCAGCCTTGACAGCTGTTAGAAAATCTTGGTGTAGCTGATTAGCTGATACATGGCCTGAGAGTTGGCTGGACTGATTGCTTTATCACTAAAGCATTCAAGAAGTATGGATTAGTTAGGCATCTTTGTAAACTCCCATTTATCCAGAACTCAAACCTCCAGAAAGTTCAAAGAGTCAGTACTGTTTCCAGGTGTTGTACAAAAGAATGGCAACACAGGAGTCCAAAGTGCCTTCAGAGTCTATTCCTCCCTCCCTTCTTTCTTCCTTCTTGTCTTACTTTGTTATTGTTGTTGTGCGCCCCTGAGTCGATTCTAACTCATAGCAACGCTGCAGGGTTGTCTTACAACTGGCATTAAAGAACCCACAGTCTAATGAGGAGAAAACCAGTTGCTGTCCAGTGAACTTCGACTCATGGGGATCCCATGTGTGTAGAGTAGAACCGTGCTCCATAGGGTATTCAATGATTGAAAGTAGATCACCAGGCCTTCTTCTGGGGTGCCTCCGGGTGGACTGGAACCTCCATCCTTTCAGTTAGCAGCTGAGGCCATTAACCATTTGCACTGCCCAGGGACTCCTCTAATGAAGAGACTAACAGGCAAACAGACAACTACAATATGGGAATTAAGTGCAGTGAGAGGAGGGTACCTGTGGGACTGCGGCAGTGCAGAGGAGATAGCACCATTTTGCCTAACTGAATTATTTACGGCATTTCCTCCCATTGGATCAGTGTATCAGAGGGGAAGGAGCAAGCTTTGGGAACTAACTCTGCCTGGGTTCACAGTCTAACTCTGATAGGTACTAGCTGTGTGAACTAGGCTGTCACTCATCATTTCTGAAAGTCATTCACTGTCTCTGAGCTTTGCTTTCTTCTTCTTTAGTATGAAACTAGTTGATACTTACCTTGCATGCATTGTCTTCCCAGTTTCTTCTATGGACAGTAGTATTTATCCTCATTTTACACAGGAAGAAATCACAGCCCCGAGCGAGTGAGTGACTTGCCTAAGTACGCCCAGCTAGTTTGTGGCAGGTTGGCTGATGCCAATATTGTTGTTGGTTGCTGTCAAGTCAATTGCTACTCATGGCGACCCCATGAGTGCAGAGTAGAACTGTGCTCCATAGGGTTTTCGAGGCTGTGACCTTTCAGAAACAGATCACCAGGCCTTACTTCCGAGGTGCTGCTGGGTGGGTTCAAACCGCCAACCTTTCGGTTAGTAGTCCAGTGCTTAACCATTTGCACCATCTAGGGACTCCAAGTCCGTGTCTTGTTTCATCAGCCCATAAAGGTCACTAAGCTGCACTTAGTACAAAGGAAGCAGTCACCATTTTTAACCCTGAAAGGCGAAACAAATGGAATTTCCCAGTTTATAAGACTATCTCATTAAATAGAACCCCTTCATCAATCACCCTCTCCCATCACACAAGAAATCCCCGATCATCGCTGTTAACTGAAGTGTTGATATATATAACATGATCTTTGATTTTTAAGTGCAACTTTCAGTTCTATCTTTGGTCTATAAGTCCAGGCAGTGCACAAAGCCTGTTGGCCAGCGGTTTGGCAGTCAATTACAGCAAGCCAAGCATTGTTCGCTTTCACTGTGCCAGCAGGCAGTGGAATGGGAGACACCTGGGGTGTCCTGGATCCCCTTGTCTCCTAATGTCTATTTCACACATGTGCAAGCCCTGGCTAAAGTTAGCAGCTGACTGCTTATTTGTAAAGTAAGTCAAAAGTCAGGGACAAAATCTAAACAATTTTTATGAACTGTACTTCCTAAGCACAAAAAAAAAAACTCTTTTGAATACGTTCTTTTATCAGAAGCCAGGCAGTGTCTTCCTACTGGTAAAATGATGGCAATAATTTTAGGTTAGTGAACTGGAATGAGGAACACCTGCCTTGCCTCTAATGCTCCTGGCATTTGAGAATAGTGATAAATGACTGAAGGTTATTAGACGTGTCCTGCAAAATGGTGCTGGTGGGTTGGAACTGGAAGTTTGTCATTTGCGGAAGGGAACTGGCTTCCCCAATTGGACCTGATTATGACAGCCATGATACATAGCCTTTCCGTGTTGGCATGTTTATTTCTTAGGAACCTGAACTAGGAAATTGGTTTTACGCATTGGTGTGGGTGGGAAGAATCACAATTTTTATCATACCTTATAACAAATTTATCACCGGATAATCTAAAGGTAAGATCAAATTGCAAAAGCAGGTGACTTCCCCAGTCTCCTAAGCATTTGGTGTCTGTTAAGCAAGAAGAATATTAATCAGAAAGCGAAAGGGATGTTTTTCTTCCTTTATATTTAGGATGATCCTTTGCTAGGTAAACCTCTCTCCAGTGGTCAAATCATCATATGCTTTGCCTTATACTTGACAACTTCATATTTACCAATAGGGTTCCTCAGGACACAGAAGGGGAGAAGGGAGAGAAGGAAAATCATCATTTTGTAATCAGTTTTTCTCTGTTTGCTTAAAGAAACATGCTGGTTCATTTCCCGGTACTTTCAAGGCTTCTCATTCTTTTTAGCTGAGGAAGAAGTCATTTGAATTCCTTGCAGAGCTCTGCTAAATGTGGCAACAAGTTGTCTTGCACTCCAGCCTCCACTGCACAGGGTTCATAGCTTAATATTAATGATGATGATTATAGACATCACTGAATACTTACTTAGTAGATATGCCATATATTGTGCTAATGCATTGGCCCAACGGCCCCATGAGATAGGTATAATCCCCATTTTACAGAGTAGAAAACAGGCTAGAGGGAGTTGTTGTTTTTGATAATAAGTATTTTAGTGTCATTTGATTTTTCATATTATGTACTTGGGTTACTTTGCTTTTTACCCAGAATCAGGAGGTCTGGAGCCTGAGATTTGTAAGCTCTCACTGCCGTAATTGTAACAGAAGTTGGGCTCAACTTGAATATTTGGCTGTTTTGCAGGATTTGGCCTATTTTTATCAAAGCTCCAAGGTTATACATATTTGGGATTTAAATCCCTGTGTCACAGAAACTTTCATGAACCAAGATCCAAAAGGAGCCAGAAAGAATAGGATCTGGTACTACACCTGCCCAGTAGGGTGGAGTAGATATGAAGGAGGCTGAGATGACAGTAAAGATTTAGACTGTGGTTCAAGGTATGTTATCTCCAAAGTAAAGCAATTTCCAATTGGGATATAGGAAAATAGAACTACATGGCATTCAAAAAAGAGTGATGTTTCCAGCAGGTGGTAAAACATGGAGATGCAGATTCTAGGTGGGCAATTTTTATGGTCAGTGTTTTAGCCATGTCTCATTTAGTGGCAAGGACCAGAAAGCCATGCAAATTAGCTCAAGTATAAACCAGAGTGGGAGTGATAGTGAATGAATATGGGAGAATTTCACTGAACCTAACTGGACTAACAAGCTTCATAAAGACTGGAGCCAGGATCTGGAAAGCCAGGAATGAGACCCGCTGTCTCTCTTTTAGACTCTATTAAAAAACAAAAACAAACAAAAAAAAAAAAAAACTAAACCCGTTGCCATCTAGTCGATTCCAACTCATAGTGACCCTAGAAGACAGAGTAGAACTGCCCTGTAAGGTTTCCAAGGAGCACCATGGTGGATTTGAACTGCCAACCTTTTGGTTAGCAGCCAAACGCTTAACCACTATACCACCAGGGTTTCCTTAGACTCTGTAGGGTCTCTCAATTTGGCTTCTATCAGTTCATATGCTTTATTCTCTTCTCTGCTGACTGGCTTACTGTGCTTTCTCATAGTGTCTGCTCTCTCATAACCCAGCTGCCACATGACTCTCATGACATGGTTGCAACTTATGACCTATATAGGCCCCATACTCTCCTTTGATTACTGTTTCCATCTCTTCCTTCAAATAGTCTCAAGAAAGAAACTTTGATTTCTACCTAGCCAATGGATGGACTGGCTCTGAGTCAGGTGTATTTTCCTTGGTCAATCAGCTGTGGCCAATGTCACATGGTCTGTTGACCACTCAGAAAGGCTTTAGGTATGCGCAGATTCTTTGAGAAAGGGGTACGAACAGAGTGGGTAAATCATCATCTGTCCAATATGAATGCAGGTGAGCACTGGGTGCAGGGCCTCACCCACAGGACAGGAAGAATGGAACTGGAAAAGCAAGGCAAGATTCCAGCCCTGGAAAGAAGGACTAGAGGATAACCCTGGTTTGGGGATCAAAGTCCAATGCTAGTCCTATGGATACGTGCAAAATTTGAGAAGTCAGCCTTTGGAAGTCAGGTAAAGGAATTGCCTTATCAGAACAAGGGTATGGGTAGGAGTAGGGGAGTGGGGTGCACAGTGAGAGAAGCACTGAGCATCAACTCAGGGAACTACCTAAGGATTCACTGGTCAAAATGAGGATATCATGTCTCAAGTCAGATGTGTCAATAAGGGTGATGTGGGATATACCACATATGGCTGCAGCATCATATTTCAAGAAGTCTGTCAGAAGCTACAAGTGTACATTACTGACATACACATACATGTCTCCCCTCACCAGCAGTGGAGCTAGGGTTTGTTAAGTCAGGGATAACAAATATATAGCACATGTGGTCGCTCCTCCCATGCCCATTACAGTAATCACTAATTGACCACAGCACCTCTTCCTGAGTGCCACCACACAAGGCTTCTCAAAAAGTTTCCCCTGTAGTTACTACCAGGAGCCTTGGTGGTACAGCGGTTAAAGTACTTGGCTGCTAACCAGAAAGTGAGCAGTTCAAACCCACCAGCCTCTCCACTGGAGAAAGATGTCGCAGTCTGCTTCTGTAAAGATTTACAGCCTTGGAAACCCTATGGGGCAGTTCTACTCTGTCCTACAGAGTCACTATGAGTTAGAATCAACTCGATGGCAATGGTCATTTGGTTTGGTGGCTACTACCAATCTATCCATGTTGGAATGGGAAGAAAATCATTTGTCATTACTGGCTTAAGTACTTCCTATATCACATCTGGGAAGAGGGTCAGAGCTAATCCTATAGGTGGAGAGGTCCATGAACCCAGATGAGGCATACAAAGATGGGGCAAATGAGGCGAGCAGGTTAAGCCAGAGAGGAAAGAAACATATGTATGCTGTGTCTCCCAGTGCTCTTTTGACTCTTACCCTCTGCCCCCACCACCACCACAGAAACCTGCATAGGACCTGATGAACTGGGCACACATTTTGGAATCATGCAGATGTAGAAAGAAATCCAGATTTCACAATTTACAAGCCTCAGGGCCACAGGCAAGTTATTTACATGTTTTGAGCATCAGTTAATTCATCTGTAAAATGAGAATACTCATATCTCCCCCCTCCCCCACAGGATTGTCATGAGGATTCAATTCCATAATATATGTGAAAGCATGGTGCCTGGCCCATGGAAGTTTCTTGATAAATGCTAAACAAGAAAGAAATGCAAATTAAAATGATTTGAAAACTGTCAGGCACAAGAAAATGTTGGTGATTATCATTCTTCCTGTCTCAGAATTCTTGTGAGTATCTAGGAAACAATGGTGAAAGCAGCACAGAGCCCAGAAAAGGCATTAATTATGTCGGGTTGATCTGATCTATTCCCGAGTCCAGTTCTAAATCTAGGTAAAAGCCAGGTGGTGCGAATCCCACCTCAAATCTACAGGTAGTACCTATGATCCCTGGATTTAACTCTGGCCTGGACTAGATAGAGACTTTGCCTTGCCTCTGGGATTTTCTGGAAAGAGATGATTTTAGTCCGTCAGGGACCCCCAGCTCATCCTGGGGTCACACCCGTAGCAGGCTTCACTAACAGAGCAGAGAAAGAAAAGCTGCAGGTCTCCACCCTGCCTCCACAGGAAGAAACAAAAATCAGATCCAATTCCACATTTCTGCTTCAAGTAGGTGGCACCCAGAGGCTTGCTGTTATACAATCACTCCTGTACCTTGAATATAAAACTTGTACCTTGAACATAAAATTGTGCTTTCCCACACATGTTCCTCAGGTCGCTTACAGGACCACAAGGTCAAAACTCTGTTTTTCCCAAAGATACCTGGAAACTCTTATTTTGATGTGTCCAAGAGAGAAAATAAAGAGCCTCCTAGCACGCAGCTGTAATAACTGGGGATCTTTCAGTGCTCTTCAGAGGCTAATGGAACAGGATAGATAGCCTGTTTGCATCAAAGATCACCATAT
The DNA here is from genome assembly GCF_000243295.1 of Trichechus manatus latirostris. Classification (NCBI taxonomy): domain Eukaryota; kingdom Metazoa; phylum Chordata; class Mammalia; order Sirenia; family Trichechidae; genus Trichechus; species Trichechus manatus. The sequence goes on from NW_004444002.1 coordinate 8,125,319, forward strand.
TAGTCAAAGCCTCTGCTTTTTGTAATGCAGTTCAAGGTTTTCTTTTATCTGATGAGGCTCAACCTGCATGCTAAACAACCCTGGATTTTTCATGATATTGAAGGAGAGTCACAAAAATTCTAAAAGAACCAATTATATAAATTCATTCATATTTGGCTTTGGAATGTATGATATCAACTTACTTTCTTTTTCTTTGCAGTTCTACCTTCTGAGATTTTCCTTGGATTAATAATAAAATTAGCACAGTTGCTAATGAGAAGCATGGGGTTATGAGACTCAGAACGCTGGATTGGGGGGCATCCTAAATTGGCAACAGCTAATCGTTGTTATCAGGATGGACCAATCCCTGGAGAAGGACATCATACTTGGTAAAGTAGAGGGTCCACGAAAAAGAGGAAGACCCTCAATGAGATGGATTGACACAGTGGCTGCAACAATGGGCTCAAACATAGTAACGATCGTTAGGATAATGCAGGACTGGGCAGTGCTTCCTTCTGTTGATCATAGAGTGGCTATGAATTGGAACCAACTCAATGGCACCTAACAACAAACAGCAATCCACAGAGTGAGCAATACACATGGAAGCAGTTGAAAGGTGACATTATCCACAAAAGGACGTGTGAAAGATGATAACCAAGCCTTTATGCCTTCTGCAAATACTCTCCTATCTCTCATCTTGGGGTTCTCAAAAGGATTCTTCATTTAGATCCCACTTATTTTCCAGAAGGATTCTTGTTCCCTTTTGCCCTCTTTCTGGCACTGCATTTTCTGGGACCAGAGAGCATTTGCTAAGGCTCTCTGCTCTTTCCTTTGCTTCCTGAAAGCTTCTTTCTGCTTTACTCCATCCTCTTAAAAGCCCAGTCCAGCTGGCACTCCCAAGTGAGACAAATGACCTCCAAAAATGTGCTGTGCTTCATTGAGAGAGTTACTGAATAATACAGGACATGGAAGACCTGAAGCCATATGAAGTGAGGGCATAATGGCTAAGCTTCATACAGTGGCAGTTCTCCAGCCAGACAGAAAGCCTCTTGGTAGAGACTCCTGTACAGAACAAATTTCAGTCCCTTTCTCATTCTAATCTACTACAATTCCTTCCAAAGCCACCCACCATGCCCCCAAGCCCCTCCCTTATAGTACCCAGATCAAAGACATAACACTTGATCTTAACCAGGTCATTGCTTTTCACCCCAGGAGCTACTTCAACTAAGTACAATTCAACTTTACCAAATGCCTGCCTTAAAGCATAGTTTAAATGGACCATGAGTTGTTTTTTTCTCCCCCCACCCCCCTGCACCATGTCTCAGCCCCCTAGCCCCTTTCTCTTCCCAGATCATACTGACTACAGTTTCTCTCTCACGCTGGAAAATCTAATAGCCTAATAAAAGGCCCGTTCTTCCTACATGGAGTTGTGCGTGAAGGGGGCAGTTCTATAGTATGTGCCCTTGGTGCTAGGGATGGGCCCCCCCTTTGACTACCTGTTGGACAATTCCTCACCCAGCCTTGCAGGGCAATGTTAAATTAGAAAGGGTTGGGGTTTTCTCTTTTAGAAGCTGCCTCCATTACAGTCCCAGGGATCAGACACAAGAATTTTTCATGGCTCATATATTATCTGTATCTCATCATTAGCTGATTAAGAAGATTTGAAATTCCTATTCATGCTCTAGCAGAATTAATTGGAGCTCAGGCTGGGAGGTATAAGTAGTGCAGGAGTACTCAGTGCCAATCTAAGCAGGGAGTCAGGAGGAAATTGTGTAGGGTTCCTTTCCATCGCCCCTTTCCTCATTCTCTTCTGACCTTCCTCAGGCCACTGCCTGCTTCTTGCATCTTTTTTCCCTTGCATAGATGCCAGGCCTCCTGCAGTGCTGCCCTTGCGCCCTTGATTGACTCTCCTCTTCTTCCATACTGCTGCTCAGCATCCCTTCCCTGCTACTTTCATGGGTCGGGACAGCTTGGACATCAGACCTGAGCAGGCTTGGATCACAGGTCAACTCTTGGGAAATTCGTTCACCCCCTCATAGATAACCACCGTCCCTCAGGTTGGCACTTGGCCTCTCACTGTTTCTTTATCTGTATATATTTGTCTGTACGTTTGTATGCTTGAGTCTGTCCTATATCCCCAAGTGGAAGGAGCATAGTACAGTGATGTGGTATCGTACAGTGGATAAGAACATGGGCTTTGGAGTCAGACAGACATGGATTTACACACTGGCTCTAGGAATTTCTAGCCATATAACCATGAGCGAGTTAAATTCTAAAAATGGAGAAAATCTTTACTGCATGCCTCACAGAATTTTTTCAGTGATTAAATGAGATAATACATATACAGTATAAGGAATCTGGAATAGTACCTCATCTGTAGTAGGTTCTCAATCCATGATAGCTGGACTAAGCTATTCCAGGCTAAGAATCTAGTTTATTATAAGCAGGTTTTTTTCCCAAGCCCAATTCTATATGTCCTGTAACAAAGAATAGTCATGATAGACCCCAGAATATTGAACTGGAAGGGGCTTTGGAAATCATGCTGTCTCATCCTCTCATTTTCTCGTTAGGAGCTTGAGGCGCAGAGAAAGAAACAGATCTGGCTTAGGTCATTTTAGGAGATTGTGGCAAATCCCGAGTTAAAACCCAGGACTCATTATTTCCCTTTTTCTCGTATTCCAGATTGCTTCTGTGATATAATTTCAAGAACAGCTTTTCTGCTTTAGTTTTACCAATACAGTCTGGTGGGAAAAGTGAGTTAGCAAGCTCTAGGCTAGGGAAACCTGGAAGAAGCACAGTTGTTGCTAGGTGCCTTCAAGTTGATTCCGACTTATAGTGACCCCATGTGACAAAGTGGAACTGCCCCCTAGGGTTTTATAGACTGTAATGTTTACGGGAGCAGATTACGAGGTCTTTGGCCTGCAGAGCCGCTGAGTGGGTTCAAACCTCCAACCTTTCAGTTAGCAGCCAAGTGCTGAATCATTGCACCATCAGGGCTCTTTAAGAAGCACGGAGGGGAATGCAAAAGAAAGGAAACCTGCCAAACGTCCTACACTTTAGAGGTTCGCACTCGAAATGGAGAGAAAAAACATACATATAATTGCACAGTGCGCACACACCATCACAAACATACGCACACACAACGTAAGAACCGTGACAGAACAGCGGAAATAGAAGCCCAATGTTGTAGTATGCAGTGAGTTCATGAAGGCTTGGTGGACAACTTCAGGGCCCAGAAGGTTTAGGAAGGGATGATTACCTGGAAGAAGGGAAGACTGTACCTTTGCTTTAGTTCTGCTAAGCTATTTCCCCAAACATTTAAGAACAATCTGAGCTGCAGAGGATACCACCCCTTGTATCTCACTAGATCTGTTTTAGCCCCATAGGGATCCACTCACAAGGAAGACCAAACACATATCTATCTAAACGGTGGTTTCCGTGTTCTCCAAAGACAAGCATTCTACATCTGTTCGGCTTCCATGCTCCTTCCCAAGTCATCATCCCACGCATTTTCTGCTAAAGCCTTTACCGCAGAAGGCTTCCACAGAAGCCATCTAGTTAAAGTGCACTTTCAGCTGCCAAAAATACAACGCTAACTGCCCTGGCCAACTTCGCACTCCTGGGGATGATCCCCCTCCCCCTGGCTTTTCCATAGTGAGGTGTCAGGCTGACCCTTGCCTCAGCAGGCTTCGTGGAGAAAGAATAGCAGATTTCGGTAATGGATCGGTACCTCTCCTCGGCATATCCGATCTATAATGAAAATGAATTACAGTGTTTTAGTTCACTCAGAATAACCAAGTATGGATTAGTCTCTGATTCTGACTTTACAGATGCACAAATCCTATTGTCCAAGGCCTCAGCAGGATGCTGTAATGTTTCAGGTCCGGATGTGAAAAAGGGATTTGTGCATAGATTAGCCAAATGTCCATTTATTCACTGACACAGCAGGATTCAAATAATAGATCTTCAAAAACAATTATGTCCTAGTCCAGTCTCCTTCCCAGGCACTTACTTCACTTCACAGACACTAGAGAAGTCTTCTCAGCAAGGCAGAGCTGCAAAGCTGGGAAAGTTGCTCTGCAGGCTCCCTGTATCCCACGTTAGTCCCCTGCAACCATGCCACAGGAGTCCCTGGATGGCACAAAGGGTTAAGCACTCAGCTACTAACTATGGTGGTTTGAATCCACTCAGAGGCACATCAAAAATAAGGTCTGGTGATCTACTTCTGGAAGGTCAGAGCCATTGAAAACTATGGAGCACGGTTCTACTCCGACACACGAGTTCGCCAGGAGTCAGAATTGACTCGACGGCAACTGGTTTGGTTTGAGTTTTTACCAGGTCACGGTAGTCAGGGTGCTTCTGCTGTCCTGCTGAGGTGCCCTCCTCAGACACCAGGCAATACCTTGAGCCCAGTACTCTCCACGTATCAGAGAGTGGAGAGCTCATCCCACAGTCTACTACCCTTTACCATTTAATATAATTCAATGTGTATTGAGCATCTACTACAGGGAAGCTCAAAGAAGCCCTGGTGGCACAAACAGTTAAGTGCTTGGCTACTAACCTAAAGGTTGGTGGGTTGAACCCACCCAGCAGCTCTGCAGGAGAAAGACCCCGGCACTCTACTTCCATAATGACAGCCTAGGAAACCCTATGGGGCAGTTCTACTGCGTCACATGGGATCACTATGAGTTGGAATTGACTCAATGGCACACAACAACAACATGAGGAAGCTCAGATGTTCTCTATGACTTGCCCCCCCCCCAGACCCCTCGCCCCCAGTGAGAAAGCACGGTTTAGAATCCAAGGCAAGCTATAGCAACTAGAAACACAGGGGATGACTACCTGGAAGTGAAGATTGGGAAGGGCTTTGTAAACTATTATTTGAAAGAGCTCAGATTTTATCATCCAGGCAGTAGGTAGCTATTGGAAGTTTTTATATAGGAAAATAACTGTCAGATTTAGAAAAATCATATTGGAGAGAGAGAGGATGACAGGGGTGACTCAGTATGATTACTGCAAAGAGTTTAGTCAACAAGCAAAGGCAAGGTTCCTGCAGAAGTTGAGTCAATGTTCAAATTCAAGCCAAATCAAAGGTCAAGGTCATGGACTGGAAGAGGTAGAAACGATCACAGAATCAAGTCAAAAAGATGTCATTGACTTAAAGGGAGCTTCCCTGGCCCTGCTTTCTAGTGAGGGCACTTCAAGCCAAGAGTTCAGCACTTTGGATGGTAAGGTTAGCCACCCTGAGTGAGCTGATGAGGGCTTTCGTCTGACCATGACGTGAAGAAATGGGGGAAAGGAACTTAAAAGAAAGAAAGAAAACTTATGGGAAATCTTGAAGCAGTTTGACAGACATGAAAATATTTGAGAACACCTGCACTCACATAAGCATCCCAACCACTCCCTGCCTCAGTCAACAAAGAGGCACCTTGGTGGTGCTGTCCAGTAGGCTGTGCCTGGAAAGATGACTTCAGATTTTAGAAATGTCACGCCTGTAATTCTTTCCCAATTACTCTTTCTTCTTAAAAAAGCAACAGAGGGCAACAGGCCGGAGTAAGGCTCATCATGAAGAAATCTGTTATCTACTTACCTCAGCAAATGAGGGACATCTGAAACCACTCAAGTTTCACCATCATGACTTGTGATGTATTCTGGAGGCTACAGTTGTATTCATACAGCTTTGCAATAATAATCTCTTGTTACCATCTTTCTGTGGAAGGAGTGCCAGGGCCAACCATGAATGTGAGCACTTTATGTAGCTGTCCACATGTTCTCACTAGTTTAGTCCTTCCAAGGTACCAGTTACTGTGCTAGGTGCTTGGCATATATTTTCTCATTTAATCCCCACAGCAACTCTCCCAGGTTGGTATTATTGCTGAGGCTTAAATGGTAGAAGGATAGGCCAGAGTCCAGGCTGACCTACTGGGTCAGAGAGGAAATGACATCTACACATGAGAACAAGGCCAAGGGTTGTTTATTCTACTATCAAGCATATAGTTATTTTCAGAATGAATATAAATCTGAAGCAGGTCCACAATGTAGAGACCAATTCATATAGGAAAGAAAAGAGCACCCAAGTCACGTAAGTAAGAAATTCAAACTCATTCCAGGATCCACGTGTGTTTCCACACTGGTAATTACTGGAAGTATCAGAAGCAATGAATCAGTAAAGACCCAAGAAGTGAATCCAGCAGCATGGATCAGGGATTAGAGGAAAATGGGGTTTGAAGAGAAGCAAACTCAGCAGATGGAGAGAGACCTGGATCCAGCCTGTTACTAAACTTGATGTCATCCTGAAAGGGAGGTTGTCTTTGATGTTCATTTCAGATTCACGACTCACACACACACAAAACATACATATGGGAGACAGAATTGCACAGTGGTTTAGCACAAAAGCTCTGGAACCAGATGGTCTGGGTTTGAATTCAAGCTACAATGCATCCTTGCTGTGTGACCTTAGGCAAGTCACTTAACATCCCCGTGCCTTGTTTTCCTTATCTGTAAAGTGAGGACAATAATTGGACCTTTCTCATGGGGTCTTAATGAGGATTAAACGACTTAACTATGTTAAGCACTTATGAAAGTTCACAGTACAGAGCAAGCATTGAATAAATGTTAGCTATTATTGCACAAAAATATGTAAAATACATGGATTAAAATAAACAATATATAGTTAAAAAAAAAACCATTGCCTTCAAACTGACTCTGACTCCTGGCGACCTCATGTATAACAGTAGAACTGCTCCAAGGGTTTTCTTGGCTGTAATTATTTTTACAAAAGCAGATGGCCAGGGCTTTCTTCCGCGGTGCTGCTGGGTAGGTTCAAACCACCAACCTTTAGGTTAGTAGTCTAGCGTAACCTGTTTGTGCCACCCAGGGACATTACATACATAGTAAAGCCTTGGTATTCTCAGGGAATATTTCCAGATACTTACACACATTCCAAATTTGTGAACATTAGATAATTTTTCTTAGAAAATGTTATAAAATAAAATTGAAAAAAATAGAAGTGACCACTGCAGACACTTTATGATTCTAAAACAACAGGGTAACAATCATTAATAAAGCTCTGAAAATAAATTTGGCCACTAAAATGAACGCTACACTATATATTGCATTACCTTCTAATTCTGTGGCATTACATGACAATTTACTTGAACCTGCAAACCTGAACAAAAGTTGAAGAGGAAGATCAGCTCATATGGTCATCTGGGATTCTTGTAAAGTTTATATTACACAAAGAAAAATACTTCTAGATATTCTTGTACTAGTTCTGATTTAAAATGGATTCTGGCCACCAGGCAGTAATATAGTCTTTACAAACTTCCCACTAAAATATCTATAGAAGAAAGGAAAAAAACAAACAAAACCAAAACCTTATTTCACTATCTATTGCCAAAATATATTGGAAGAATTTGAACTAGTATCAATGGACAGGATAGAAATGCAAATACTAGACCACCTGTGCTATCCCACTGGAAATAGACACCTCATTTGAAATTAGATAGCAAAACGCATTTCCTTCCCTTGTAATCTGTCCCATGATTCAGTAGACCACCTCGTACATACACACCTCTTTTGGGAGCAATCAGACTGCTGTTCTCTCCATCTGTCCACCATTGCTATCTTTCTGCCTATATTCAGAGACTTCAATCCCCAGAAAACACTTCATCAGTCTCCACAAGTAAAATGTTATAGGCAAACATGAAAACAAGACAAGAGAAAAATGATAGATATAGAGAACAGAGACTAGAAATCCAACCTAAGAATTATGGAGGTTACTGAGGAAGGTATCAGAAGTAATAATCAAAAATATGATTGAAGAAACCTTTTCCAGGTTTTTTTTTTTTTTAAAAAAAGTGATGAAAAGAGACCTGCACTTAAGACATACACTGACAAAAAAAATTTGTCTTAGGAGAATGAAGAAAACGTCCTACAAGCATCCATGGAGAAAAATAAAACAGGTTATCTATAAAGCTACAAAATTTAAGCCAGCTTTAAACATCTCAGACACATACTAGATTCCAAAAGGCATCAGAGCAATATCAACAGAATTTTAAGGGGAAATATTGTGAACTATGATGGTGCAGTGGTGCGCTATGGCTGCTAACCAAAAGGTCGGCAGTTCGAATCCACCAGCCGTTCCTTGGAAACCAACAGCAATGGGTTTGGGTTTTTTTGGTTTAAGAATTATATACTGAGCCAAATTGCCTTTCGTGTGTAAAGGAACAGACAGTCTCAGGTATTCAAAGGCTCATAAAGCTCATAGGAAAGTAAACCAAACCAAACCCATTGCCATCTAGTCAATTCTGACTCCAAAGTCTCAATTGTACTGTCATGTACAATTCCTTAAAATAAATACTTGGACATATAAGACCACTGCCCAAACCATGAATGAAAATTCAGGATTCAGAAACAGAGAAGTGATAACATGTCTTTGGTACCGTAATAAATTACCTCATGGCCTAATACCAACACTAGCAACGCAGTAAGGTGTGGTAGAAAGAACATATACCTGTTTGGAAAAAGACCTGTGTTGAAATTCCAAATATATCGTTATATTATTTGGTTGCAAGGAATAGTTATCCAGCTCAAACAACATTTATATTCATATTAAACTAGTTTGAGCTAGTTTGAACTGGATTACTATCCTCGCAACCTCTCTAAGCCTTAGTTTTTGTTTTTTTTTTTGTTTTTTCTTTTATAAAACAAGGATGACAGCAGCAACAACAATAGCATCTATAGCAGAGGTTTGTTGTTGTTCTTGGGTGCCATCAAGTTGATTCAGACTCATAGTGACCCCATGTGACAGAATAGAACTGCCGCCTAGGGTTTCCTAGGCTGAAATATTTATGGGAGCAGATCGTCAGGTCTTTTCTCCCTTGGAGAGGCTGGTGGGTTCGAACTACTGACCTTTCAGTTGCCAGTCGAGTGCTTAACCATTGCACCAATGTAAGTGTGTAGGAGAGGGATTTTTAAAACAATACAATTTTAGAAAATTGTCATTACTCAGCTAGGGTGTTTGCTTTCAAATTCTCTAGCAAAAGCTACACCAGAGTTTGCACTGTATTCTCTTGGAATGGTCTTATTCATGTCAGCTGGCTCCTTCCCTCTCCACAATTCTTAGTTGAAACAACATGTCATATAAAATAACAAAAAGTCCTCTTTATAGCCTTTAAACTAGTAAGACCTAGATTTATCCAGATATAGACATGTACCTCACTGTTCTACAGAAAGAAAACCTGTTTGCCTGATTTACAAGATCCTCCAAAATCAAACCAACTTCTAGTTTTACTTCTGACTTCTCTTCCTTCAGCTTTTGTTCTTTCTTCCTAGGTCATGCTCATATCTGGCTTAGAATATACATTAATGCAAATTCCCTGGTCTAGACTGTCTGACCTCTTCCTGGTTCCTAAGTCATACCCTACCCCCCTGTAAATTCCACCTCTGTTATGATGAATTTCCTGATTTTACAAAATTCTATTTAAAACTGTCAATCTAAACCACACAATCACATTATAGTATAGTCATATTCTCAAATTGATTATATTACACAATTTTTACTACACCATTCACTGTTTCACGAGTATTTGTATCACATCCCCAAATAAAGTGCAGTTTCTTCGATAAGAAAAACATATTCTTCATGAAGAGCTGTTAATGATGTGGGAAAAAGCTTATTATTTGGTGTGGAATGAAAAAAGCGGGATAAAAAATTGTATATACTGTGTGATCTCAACTCCATAAAAATGGATAGAAGGAAGAACAAGCAAATATGCTGAAATAACGACAGCGTTTTCCCCTAGATGGTGGAGTTATAGGTGACAACTGCTCTCTACCTAAAACTTGCCTATTTTAATTTTCTTACATGGGTATGTACTTCCATACTCATGAAAAATGTTTACTGGAACCCACATATTTTAATTCTCCAACCATATTTCACTCATGGTGGGGATCTATTCAAGCAGTCACGTTAGTGTTTTCTCTAACTGTTGCATCATAGACATGTTTGAACAGTTCCCTGGCTTTCTCTCAAATCACATTTCCATTGAGAAGCATGTTGCCCATCTTTATCTTCAAACTCAAATTAACCACCTAGATGGGTTAGGATGCTTTTGATTGCTCGTGAGAAATAAACCTGAATCAAAGTGTCTTGATAAAATAGGGTATTGATTGGCTTATGGAACAGAAATATTCCAAGTATGGCTGACTTCAGACACAATTTGACCCAGAAATTCAAGATACCATCAGGGCTCCAGATCTATTGTCATGCAAGTCTCTCACTCTGTCCTCCTCTGCCCTCAAACTTTGTCCTCAAACGATCTCTCCTTACGGTGTCAAAAGTGACTGCAATAATCCTAATCCATGCGTTCTCACAGCACTAAGGCCAGTGAAGAAGAAAGTGTCTTTGTCCTAGCATTCCCAACAAACATTCTGAGGTTCATTATAATTGGACTGGATTTTATCATGCATACATCCATGACACAATTATTAAGTGAATGCCATACATGGATTGGCTGAGGCCAATCTAGACCCACCTAAAGCTGGATGTAGAATCAATCCTATGTAAATTGCATGGCTGAGAACATGGGAGAGCTGAGGAAAACATAATTTCTAAAAGAAATTCAGAGTATTGTTGTATGAAAGAGGAGAGAATAGATGCTGGATAGAAAAACCAGGCATCTGCTAGGTCTTTTTTTTTTTTTTTTTTAGCATTCAATAATTTTTATTTCTCTCTTGATGAACATTTTTTATACTGTTTGGAACAGTTTGTTGAAACAATTTTAGGAGTGAAATCTTATTAGCTCCACATAGAGCATATAGAGTGGATTATTCACATCATAGATTGAGCTATCATAGAATCAGATACTTCATTCTTTAATTTACCAACAAATTCTCTTACCCAACTAAGAACCATTAATTTCTTCACCTTTTTCCTCCTTTTTCCCATATATCTCCAACACTAGCTGTATTTTTTTTTTACTTAAAACAATGTTATTTATTTTTTATGAAAGCTAGTTAATACTGTATATGGTAACTATATCATTCATTAGTTAAGAACTCACATACACTTGCCTTATTGTGCTTGTGATTTAAAATTTTCCCTCAGCAAAGCAAAAAGGATCACTAAAAGTAATGACTTTTAGGATGGCTTGTGAATAACTATGAATAATACTCAAAATTGGAAATAATCACCTATATTATGTTGGAGCTCTGGTGGTGCAGTGATTAAGACCTAATCAAAAAGGTTGGATGTTCGAATCCACCAGCCACTCCTTGGAAACCCTATGGGGCAGTTCTACTCTGTCCTATAGGGTCTCTGTGAGTCAGAATTGACTTGACGACAATAGGTTTGTTTTTTTATAGTATGTTAGATTAAATCACATGAAATTGCTAGTACTTGACCATTTTTTACCTATCACAAAGGCAATTTCATATGGCTCAGCATAAAATACATACACATATACACTCACGTGTACACAGATCGCCACATGCACGCTGGTAATTAGGAGTACAGTAATACAGTATGTTGTTGTTAGGTGCCGTCAAGTCAGTTCCGACTCATAGTGACCCTATGTACAACAGAACGAAATGCTGCCCGTTCCTGCACCATCCTCACAATTGTTGTTATCCTTGAGCCCATTGTTGCAGCCACTGTGTCAATCCGTCTTGTTAAGGGTCTTCCTCTTTTTCGCTGACCTTCTACTTTTTTTTTTATTGTACTTTAGATGAAGGTTTGCAGAACAAACTAGCTTTTCATTAAACAGTTAGTACACATATTGTTTTATGACATTGGTTAACAACCCCACAACATGTCAACACTATCCCTTCTTGACCTTGGGTTCCCTGTTACCTCGCTGACCCTCTACTTTACCAAGCATGATGTCCTTCTCCAGGGACTGGTTCCTCCTGATCGCATGTCCAAAGTATGCAAGATGAAGTCTCGCCATCCTTGCTTCTAATGAGCATTCTGGCTGTACTTCTTCCAAGACAGATTTGTTTGTTGAATAATATAATATAGAAAATAGAAATGCCAATTTTGTCATTTGACCATTTTTATATTTTATGCTGTAACTGATGGGAAAGACAAGAAAAGTATACATTCATGGACGTACAGATGAAATGATAAAGTGCAATAATCCCTTTCATAAAAAGGCACTGATAATCAAATTTTCCTGTTTTTTTGCTTGATCTTATCTTCCTCTAAATTCACATCTGCCAAAGCACTTCTTGTGGTTCTTTTCAATACACTCACTGAGTGACCGTAAGTAACCTCCACTAACACCCTCAATTTCCTTCCCTGTCAAAGCAGATAGGCAGTCAGCAGCTGATGACTGGGTGACTCTATGACCCCAACAACAGAATGACAAATCTAGTTTTCTAAGAATGGGCAAGCTGACAGAAAAGAATCATTCACATCTGTCCACTGGAAACAAACAGAAACCATCAATACATATCCCAAAGCTGTTCAGCTACTAATGATCTAAACAATCTGACCTGAATTCGAAAGCCATACCCCACTATGCATTTTTGATATTTTGCCTGAAAAAACACTACAGCAAAAATCTTTACTGCCTCTTCATCAGGTTTCTCTTTTTAGTAATCCAGTTTATCCCAGCCCCTACCACAAAGTTCTCTTATTTTCCCTACTCTTAGTATTGAAAGTTGACTGAGTAGCAGCAAATAGGGTCAAGAGGATTTCCTTGCAAAATTGTTGCACAAGCACAGGAATCAAATGATCTAAGTGAGAGCTAATGTTTTTCCTTACCTTCCCAGGTCTTAGCAGCCCCAAACCTTAGTGAGTTGTCTTCCTTTCCGAAAAGTCCAAGAGAACAAGATCCTCTCCAAACTATGAAAGCTATGAGGCCTCCTCCCAGAGTAGCTGTGACTCATGAGGAGAATCATAGTGAGGGTAGACACTAACCAGGTTCCATTATCTTGGGAAATTTTACGGACCATGTGATGCCTGCCAGCATCATGGGAGTAGGCGATGGGGAATGTTACATCCTATTCAAAGAGTCAAATTTTGCAAAGGTTTATTTAGGCTAGTCCTCTTTTCCATATCGAAAACCTTTCACGGTCCTCTCCTAGTAAATCATCCCCCCTTCCATAACCCATACAACCCATATACCACACTAAGCAGCAGGGATATTATCTGGGGAGATGAAAGAAGGCACACCATGAATGCAACATTCATTCAATTTCCATGATATTTGAACTAAGTCAGAGCTGTGGCTGATAGTCTGATTTAAACCCCACTAAATGCTCACAGGAAGAGTATAAAGTGCTGATTGCTATTCTCCTTTGCTTTCTTGGGGTAAAACCACTGAAAATCTGTGACTGACGTGTGTTTGGCTGTGTTAAGGGATGTTTAAAAGTTACTTCCTCTGATATGAGTTTGGACTCCTTAGGAAACTACTTATTGTCTAAATGAGATTTTTGCAACTCCAGGTATTACAGAAAAGTTGAAAAATTGATTGATGCAAAGAGGAGCATTATATAATTTTCAACAGATATAAGATCCAGGTAAAGATATAAACATGTGAAGAAAATTGAAGGGGAAGAATTTTATTTTACTTTACCAAAACTGACAGGGAAATTTCTGATTGAGCAGACAGTAAATATCTCAGTGTGATGGCAGAATAAAGCTAGATCACAGAAACTGTCTTCTCAAATAAATAAATGAGCAAAAAAGAAGTTCCACAGCAACAACCATATAAATAAAATAATATAACCTCATGATATAAACTTTGAAAAGTTGTAGCCAAAGACAGAAACGAAAGATTATGACATGGTTCTATGAGGCTCCAAAAAATTCCATTCTGTGGGAAGGCAATAGGCCAAAAACATTCAGAGAACTTTCAGAAATAAATATCCATCAGGAAAAAAAATGGATTGAAAAACCCGGGAGAAAAGTCAAGGTAAAATCTTTGAAAGTAGATGTCCATACCTACCATCATCAGGAATTCAGCACAGGCCATTTTTAGGGTTCCATGCTGAATTGGGGGATTGATCTAAAGCCTAAGTACATCCTGATAGAGGAATATGATATATTCCCAAAGTTGGAAGACTGAGAGCATTGAACCCAGATATAAGATCTACTTAACAATCTTAGAAGAAAGAGCAGAATCCAGACCATCCACATGAAGCTGTGGAGCTCTTCTTCTACTTACCTCAAACTTTCATGACCCATTTCTCAAAACACACTGGAGAGATAAAGAAGAACAAGTTTCAAATATAATAGGAAGAGAATCAAGGAAAATTAATCTACTTTATGTAAGAGTAAATGAAACATCCAGCAATTCCACTCCCAGGTATATACCCAAAAGACTTGAAAGCAGAGACTCAGAGACTTCTACACCCATGTTCATTGCAGCACTATTTACAATAGCCAAAATTTGTAAACAACCTAAATGCCAGCAACAGATGAACCGATAAGCAAAATGTGGTACATACATACAATGCAATACTACTCAGCCAATAGGAGAAATGAGTCTTGATACATGCTACAATATGGATAGAGCTTGAATACATTATGCTGAGTGAAAAGAGTCAATCACAAAAGGATAAATACTGTATGACCTCACTTATACGAATTAAGACAAGAAAAGGCAAATGTATAAAGACCAAAATTTATTAGTGATTACCAGGGGCAGGAGGAAAGGGGGTTGAATAATTCAAATCGAAAAAAAAAAAAAAAAGATACATCCCAATGAAAAGAAGAAAATTTCTCAGGAGCATTTCATGCTACAGAAGAATTTAATAAGAACATGATTTCAATAAAATAAGATCTCAGAGACAAGAAAGTTAAAACACCAGATTGAGATGACAAGGAAGATTACTGAAATAAGAAAGCAAACCAGGGATCAAAACAACACCATTACAGAACTAATAAACATTAATATTCATGAAACAGACTAGATATGGAGTAAAATCTAATTACTGAAAAAGAGGAAGTACCTGAGATAATAACAGGGAATCCAGGGAAAAAAGATAATAAAGTAATAAGAGATAAGATTATTGGCATGCATATATGTGTGTGTAGGAGCCCTGGTCGCACAGTGGTTAAGCGCTTGGCTACTAACTGAAAGGCTGGCAGTTCGAATCCACCAGCCGCTCTGCAGGAAAAACATGTGGCAGTCTCCTTCCGTAAAGATTTACAGCCTTGGAAACCCCATGGGGCAGTTCTACTCTCTCCTACAGGGTCGCTATGAGTCAGAATCCACTTGATTGCAATGAATTTGGTTTTGGTATACGTGTGTGCATTAGGCAAAGATAGCTGGTGTCTCTCAAGGTGAGAACCTAAAATTATATACATGTGTATGTGTGTGTGTGTATGTATATATAAATACATATAGCTATATATATATATATATATTATTTTATAAGAAAATTCCCCTGAAATAAAGAACTGACTGCCTAAGAGAATGACACACCATGTTCCATAAAAAAAATTGATACAGAAGACTCAAGTCAAGGCATATTGTGGTTAAGTCATTGACTTTCAAGGTTGAAAAAAAAGAAATATTCATGCATTTAGGAATTAAACAAGTTATATACAGGAAGTACAATGACGTCGATATCAGAATTCTCCATAGCAACATTCAATGCCAGAAGACAGTGGCAATATCTACCAAGTTCTGTGTCACATAAAGGGTGACCCAAGTATGTGATACCTAGTCAATCTGCCCTGAAGAATAAAGGCAACAGACTGTCTGAAGCAAGCAAGAACTCAGAAAATCAGAGAAAACAGTAGCTACTAGTTTTTCTTGGAAAAACTACCTGAGGATAAAATCTGATTAACTAATGATGAATAAGATTAAATGACTTGGAAATATAGACATTGTGGTAAAAGGACTAGTGGTGAAAATCAAATGAATTCAAACACAGAACTAAAACAAGTAAAGGAATTATGGCTATAGAGTCCATTTTTTAAGCGGAATTGAGTTCAGAAAAATTTTGTTGAATCACATAGTCATAATAATCAAGGCACCAAACTTGCCTGAGGGCAGGATAAGGGGCTGAATCGTTTTCATAATGACTGATGGTGAAAACCTTAAATTCACAACAGTGTAACATTACAGAGCCCCCCAAGCTTATGCAGTCAGCAGGGAACCATTTTGCCAGTGTTGATCCCTTCTTCAATTCCTTGAATGTCATGTGTGAGCTTCAAGTCTAGTATAGGGAATGAACAAGAATATCAAAAACCACATAATCCAAGTTACCATCACCCTTGGTTCCACCTGGTCACCTAGAATTTCAATAAATATTGGTATGATTTGAGAAAGAGCCTTTCCAAAACTGAGGCTGCTTGGCACGACTGGAATTTCTGGCTGAGGTCTGAGTCCAATCCTTTCTTGTCCTAAACGACTCCATCTTGGAGTTCTTCTCTGTCATATAATGCAGCTTGTCATTTCTGCAAAGCTTTCCACTGTACCCTGATCTAGATAAATGCAGTTTTGCCTGCCTTACCCTGTTACAGGAAGAGCTTGCAGTTAGAATTAGCCGATATTAAAAGAAGATAATTCAAGACCTATACAGGTGTTAGACAAGGTGTTAAACATGTGACCCTAACTACTATGCCAATTCTAAGAAAAAGTTCCCCTTAAACCCTTCCAACCATACTTGTAATTTTCCAAACCTTTGTTCTAACTAACATAGCTTTCCGTATCAAAACCCTCTTTCTCCCCTTGAGCAGAAGAATACTTAGTATTTTCACTTGCGATTGTTTTATTGTTTCAACTAACTCTTTGTTTTCTTATTTTAACAGAGTTCACCAGTATAACGTAGTTCTGACTCCATTATTGTTCCCCTGACCAATTCTTAGAAACCGTTTAGTCTTTGCTAACCTCAGAAACTGAGCTACAGATGTCTAGATGCCAGGAAACATGTGATTTTAAGTGTTCAGCTAGCACCCTGTCACCTAGAGTCATCTCTGCAAGGATGGTCAACCAATATGCTGCCACTTGCAACTTTGTAAATGTTAACCAATCAAAATTGTTGTAGCTGTATCTCGCTGTTTACTGTTGTTGTTTTTTTCTTCATAAGTCTTTGTACAACAGTAGCCCTCACACACACATTGTTGGATTTCTCCCAGCACTGTCTCTTTCATTGCCACAATAAATTTTTTTGTTTTTAAATTTAAATGGATATGTGGTTTGTCCCACTACAACAGATTCCTCCTCCTCAACCACCCACTCCCCCTCCTCCTCAAAAGAAATTTGATTTTATGATCAAAATTATAAAAGATTCTTTTAATATTCACAATAATCCTACATTTACAGATAAAACAGTGGCTCTGAGGGATCAAGTGAGTAAGAGGCAGGAACCTAGATCCAAATCTAGTTATTGCTATTATGCAACATTTTGTCTTCTTTGTGGCATCAGATTCATAATTCCTGGTATCAGGCTCTGAATACAAGGAACCGATTGCAAATGCTCTTACCTACTTGTCTTCTACCAATTTCCCAGTGCCACCAGCCATTAAGCTCTCTAAATTCAGAGTGCCTAGTACACGTTAAGTGACCCTGTACATTGCCCAAGTATGTCAGAGATACCAATAGAGCCACGCCGAAGTACCGAAAAGATGAGGCAGAATGAGAAGGCCACAGAGTTATTGCACAGGGTCAATTATACTCCTTTGCCCTCTCCTTCTGACTCTAACTTCAGATTGTATGATGGCAAAGTTGACAAAATACAGGGAAACTTAGAAAGTCGGTACCTATGTATGTGCCCACGGCATATAAGTGTGTGAGTTTGTATGGGTGTTGGGGGGAGGGTGCATCTGTTTTGTGGGCAGAGAATGATTTAATGTAATGCATCACATTTTTATTTGAGATTTTCCTTAATAATCACCACATGGGAGGTGATCTAATTAAATGAACTATTTTTGTCAACTATATGCTACAGAGGAGCCCTGGTGGCACAGTGGGTAAGAGCTTAGCGGCTAATCAAAACGTTGGCAGTTCGAATCCACCAGCTGCTCCTTGAGAACTGTCATGGATTGAATTGTGTCCCCCAAATATATGTGTATCAGTTTGGGTAGGCCCTGATTCCCAGTGCTGTGTGACTGTCCATCATTTGTCACCTGATGTGATTTTCCTGTGTGTTGTAAATCCTATCACTATGATGTTCATGAGATGGATCAGCAGCAGTTATGCTGATGAGCTCTACAAGATTAGATTGTGTCTTAAGCCAATCTCTTTTGAGATATAAAAGAGAGAAGAGAGCAGAGAGACAGGGGGACCTCATACCACCAAGAAAGCAATGCTGGGAGCAGAGCACGTCCTTTGGACCTGAGGTTCCTGTGCAGAGAAGCTCTTAGACGGGGGAAGATTATGACAAGGACCTTCTCCCAGGGAGAAAAAGCCCTCCCCTGGAGCTGACACCCTGAATTTGGACTTCTAGCCTACAAGACTGTGAGAGAATAAACTTCTGTTTGTTAAAGCCATCCACGTGTGGTATTTCTGTTATAGCAGCACTAGATAACCAAGACAGAAACCCTATGGGGCAGTTCTACTCTGTCCTACAGGGTTGCTATGAGGCAAAATTGACTCAACAGCAACAGGTTTGGTTTGGTTTTATACGCCACAGATACCAAAACTCAGATTTCTCAAGCCTGTTGCTAACTTGGCCACGCATGCAACTTATTATAAAGGAAGTAGCAGTCACCTGTTTTACTTCTCCCTGAAAATTCAGAAATGAGAAAAGGTGATGAGGAAGGACAAATGCAGATATACTTAAGCTGGAATCGGGGAAGAGAAAAAATCATTCTCCTCTAATTAACTCTTACTCACCCCATCAGGACCAAGAATAGTGTTTTCTCAGCCTTTATATCTAACTAAGGTGTGAGAAGGTGACACAAGACTATTCACTGGAGTGTGACCTCACTACCACCAAGAAAGAAGAGCTAGGAGAGAAGTACATCTTTTGGATCTGGGAACCCTGCACTGAGAACCTCTTACACCCAGGAGACAGAGAGAGAGAGAGCCATAACCCTGGAGAGGGCAAGAGACAGTGAGAAACAGTGGCAGGGAAATGGTAGAAGTCACTCTGTCTTAGTTATCTAGTGGCTTCTATAACAGAAATACCACAAGTGGATGGCTTTAACAAACAGAAACTTATTCTCTCACAGTTGAGGAGGCTAGAAGTCCAAATTCAGGGCACCAGATCTAGGCGAAGGCTGTCTGTCTCTGTTGGCTCTGGAGGAAGGCCCTTATCTCCTTTTAACATCTGTAGCCCCAGTGTTCCTTGGAGATCTTCATGTGTCTTGGCATCAATCTTCTCCTGGTTCTAGGAGATTCTCAATGCAGGGACCCCAGGTCTAAAGGATGCACTCCACTCCCGGCTCTTCTTTCTTGCTGGTAGTCATGGTAAAATATTGAAGTTGTCAGGATTTCATTTTACTTGGATCCACAATCAATGCCCATGGAAGCAGCAGTCAAGAAATCAAAAGGGGGAGGGGCATTCACTAACTAGATAGCAGACAAGGATCAACATTAGTGAAGGGAAGGACAACACACAATACAGGGGAAGTTAGAACAACTGGACCAAAGCAAAAGCTAAGAAGTTTCCTGGACACATCCAAACTCTTTGAGAGAGAGAGTAGCTGGGGCTGAGGCCTGGGGACCATAGTTTCAGGGGATATCTAGGTCAATTGGCATAACAAAGTTTATTAAGAAAATGTTCTGCATCCCACTTTGGTGAGTGGCATCTGGGGTCTTAAAAGCTTACGAGTGGCCATCTAAGATGCATCAATTGGTCCCACCCCACTTGGAGCGAAGGAGAATGAAGAAAACCAAAGACACAAGGAAAATATTAGCCCAAGAGACCAAAGGACCACATAAACCAAAGAATCCACCAGCCTGAGACCAGAAGAACTAGATGGTGCCCAACTACCACCAATGACCACCCTGACAGGGAACACAAGTGAGAGTCCCTGATGGAGCAGGAGAAAGGTGGGGTGCAGAACTCAAATTCTAGTAAGAAGACCAGACTTAATGGTCTGACTGAGACTGGAGGGACCCCAGAAGACATGGCCCCCGGACTCTCTGTTGGCCCAAAACTAAAACCATTTCTGAAGCCCACTCTTCAGACAAAGATTAGACATGACTATAAAACAAAAAATAACACATGTGAGGAGTGTGCTTCTTAGTTCAATCAGATACATGAGACCAAATGTCCAGAGACAAGATGAGAAGACAGGAACTGGTTGAATGGACACAGGTAACCTGGGGTAGAAACAGGGAGCATGCTGTCACATTGTGGGGATTGCAACTAATGTCACAAAACAATATGTGTATAAATTTCTGTATGAGAAATTAACTTGAGCTGTAAACTTTCACTTAAAAAAAAGAAATCAAAGATATATTGCACTGGGCAAATCTGCTGCAAAAGACCTCTTTAAAGTGTTAAAAACAAAGACGTCACTTTGAGGACTAAGGTGCACCTGACCCAAGCCATGGTATTTTCAATCGCCTCATCTGCATGCGAAAGCTGGACAATGAATAAAGAAGAGCAAAGAAGAATTGATGCATTTGAATTAAGGTGTTGGCAAACAATATTGAATATACCATGGACTGCCAGAAGAGCAAACAAATCTGTCTTGGAAGAAGTACAGCCAGAATGCTTCTTAGAAGCAAGGATGGCGGGACTTTGTTTCATGTATTTTGGACATGCGATCAGCAGGGATCAGACCCTGGAGAAGGACATCATGCTTGGTGAAGTAGAGTGTCAGTGAAAAAGAGGAAGACCCTCAATGAGATGGATTGACATAGTGGCTGCAACAACAGGCTCAAACATAGCAACGATCGTGAGGATGGCGCAGGACCGGGGACTCCTAGCTAGATAACTTAGTGGTAGAAATTAACTTACTTGTTACACAGCAGAGAGGCAGAACCCTAAGTGACTATTTGGTGATGTGAGAGAATAAATCTAAAAGAATTTTCAAAATGTAGAGCCCTGAATGGGCCTAGTGGGACACCACAATGAGGTTGTAGGAGTACATGAATCAGTATAAGAATGCTGGGCTACCAGTGGGATGGAATGGATGGAATAAAAGTCTTGACCGTAACTAAGAGGCCACTGAAAAGAAGGATATACATTTTCCCAATCTGTGAGGAGAGGTTTGGTAAGAAGGGTACATAAGGATTGGAAAAATAAAGAAATTGTTAGTGTATGGTAAGTGTGAAGAAGATGGAGAACGCTGAAGGTGTTGGAGCAATTTTAACACCAGTTTCATCAGATTTGACCCACAGTGAGTGTATAAATAAGTATGCTCCCCAGGGGTTCAATGCTTTTGGAGTCCTTGTGAATCCCTTTAAAGAGGCACAACTTATAAGTGAACCTCAAATGAATATCTCCATATTGGAAAGATTCAACAAATATTCTTTGGAGGGGATGTGAGTAAGATGTGGAGACTATAACAAAGTAGCTCCAGGCTGAAATAAGACTCTGATGAATTCAATTGGAGAGGACAGAAGAATATACACTTACAGGTGTTAAACTACTAGTGTTAGTCTTTGAGAAATGTTCGGATGAGAAAAGTACCTGAAGACTAACCAATAAAAAGAAAAAACAGTTGTTGTAGAGTCCACTCTGACTCTCATGGCAAAGCCATGAGTGTCAGAGTAAAACTGTGCTCCGTAGGGTTTTCAATGGCTGATTTTTGGGGAGTAGATTGCCAGGCTTTTATTCTGAGGCTCCTGTAGGTAAGCATAAACCTTCAACCTTTTGGTAGCAGCCAATTGGTTAGCAGCTGAGAGTGTTAACTGTTTGCACTATCCAGGGACTCCTAAAGATGGATAAATGGCTTGATTTCCAAAACCAGAAAAACACTGGATTCTGGAAACGAAAAGCTAGAGATAAATGTTGATTTCCAGCAAAATTCAAGAATGGGTTATTAAACAGATGGCTTTTAAGCATTTATGAAAATAGTCAATATGGCTTCACTAAAAATTCATGTTCATTTCCTTTCTCCATAGTGCTACTTAGCTGGCAGATTTGCTGGCAGATTTGCTGAATGCTACACTTACAGTTCATGTGGATTTCAGAAAGGGATGTGATAATGCTGGCAACTACATAGAGTGATTCTGACTGGATTCAGTTAAGTAGATACTTATGACATTGAATGACCATTGCCAGAAAATACACTCCAAAGAAGGAATCAGTGATAAGCAGGAGAGAGGAGTTTCTGTCATAGGTCTTATCCACTATATCAGTAACTTTGAGGAGTCTGAGAAAGTTCACCTACTGGCCACTTACCAGAAGAGGAACAGATAGTTAATGTGACAGAATCATGATTCAAAGACATCACAACAGACTGGTATGATATATCAAATGATATAATTTAATTAAGACTATTTCTGTACGTGGGAGGAAAAGATCCGTACAAATTAGGGGGAAGATAACTTAATAGGCACTCTGCTCTGACCTCCCCAAGCCAACTCAAAATAAGATATTGAGATTTGGGCCTCACATTGTCAGAGAGATACAACAAGGAGAAAATTCAAAGGACGGGTTAAGACGTTTTAAAATCTGACATAAAAAGAATGTTTAGAGATTGACTTCTGATATGGCGGCTTTGAGGACCTCTGCTAACTTGCTCCCCAGTGAAATTGGTGAAAACTATAAAAACAACAACCATTTAAAGCCTCTGGAAGTGGCCCTAAGGACAAACAACAAATAAAAAAAAATCTATACAAGAACAACTACAAAAATTCGGTAAGAAAGGGGAGAGTCTGCAATACTTGAACCAAGACCACTCCCTCACTTCCCTCTGCCAGCTCAGTAAATCTCCACTCCACTCTAGACTGCTGCAGCCAAGAATACAGAACTCCCTCACCCCAACCTGGAACCTACATGGACGACTACCTGGGAGGCAAAGGACATCAGCAATTCTCATTCTGCCCCCAGTTATGTGTTACTAAAGCAAAGTTGCAGGTAAGTACAGTTGAGAGGTAAGAGTTCCTGTCTTCTGTCCAGCAGGCACTCAAGGAACTAAGGCTCTACCTTGGGTGTGGCACACTCAGAATACTAAGGTCCTGATCTTGCCCTGAGTAATGAGGCGGTGGTTCCCTACCAGGAGAGGTAGGCGAAGAAGAACCTAGATTGCTGCCCCTTCCCCCAAGGCACTCATCTAGAGCATGGTTATCCCTCAGAGAGAAGATTACCATTGTTCTCACCCCTAGCTCCTAAAACCTGGCTCAAAGATTTTGCCTGGGGGAAGAAATAGACCATGAAACAGATAGTTCCTAATCACTTCCCAAAGTAACTAAGTTAATTTGCAACAAAGCAAACAAGTTCAAGCTAAAAGGCTCAAAGACTCTCTTGAGAACAAAGGAAGTTGGGCTAAAAGGCAATTGGAGAAGGCTAAACTATAGAGTCAATAGGGAAACCCTGCTGGTGTAGTGGTTAAGAGCTACAGCTGCTAACCAAAAGGTTGGCAGTTCAAATCCACCAGGTGCTCCTTGGAAGCCATATGGGGCAGTTCTACTCTGTCCTGTAGGGTGTTATGAGTCAGAATTGGCTCAACGGCAATGGGTTTTTTTTTTTTTATATATAGGGCAACGGGTTTGGTTTTTTCTTAATATAGGATCACTATGAGTTGGAATTGACTCAACAGCAACAGGTTTATAGGCCCCATAGTTTGCAGAAAAGAACCAGGGAATAAGCCAGCTGGAAGGAGCCCCCCTGCATTCAGAACAAAAATCAAACACTGACCACAGAAATTATTCCCTCAAGGAAGTCAGAATTCCACTGGATTCATTTGTACAGCAATTTACATCCCTGGGCATTGTTAAAAACTTTAGAGCAATCAGCTAGCCATTCCTGGAATTTAAAAGTGGGGTATGGTCAGGCAAAGAGAGAAAGAAAGCTTTACCAAAACAAAAATCATCCCAGGGTGACAGTGGGCATAACAAGAGCTGTACATCCCTGAAGAACACCACTAGAGGCTGTATACTGAGGGTGAAGATTGACTTCCCTAAAATATTCCAGTCAGTCACTAAACAAATAAACAAGCAAATAATAACAACAACACCTGGGGTGAGGGGACTACTACACAGAGTTGCTATGATATATCATCTAAAATGGCCAGTTTTTAACCAAAAATTATGAGGTATGCAAAAAAAAAACCAAGAAAATATGACCCAAAAGCAAGCAAGAAAAACTACCTGTGAGAGATGCCAGAGTTCAAATTTAGTTTTTAAAAAAGCTTTAAAGTAGCCATTATAAATATGTTCAGAGAAATAAAGAAAACCATGATTAAAGAAGTGAAGTAAGATATGACAATCTCACATCAAATAGAGAATATCTATAAGGAGGTAGAAATTTTTATAAAAGAATCAAATGGAATTCATGGAGTTGAAAAACACAATAACTGAAATAAAAAAATTCACTAAAAAGGCTCAAAAATAGATTTGAACTGGAAGAAGAAAGATTAAGTGAACTTAAAGACAGACTGATAGAAATTGTGGAAGCTGAAAAACAGAGAAAAAATTAAGAAAATTGAAGAGATCCTCACAGAAATGTAGGGTGCCATCAAGTGCACCAACATATGTGTAATGTGAGTACCAGAAGAAGAGAGAGAGAAAGGAAAAGAAAAAATATTCAAAGAAATTATGGCTGAAAACTTCCAAAATTTATTGAAAAAACAATAATCTACACATCCAGGAATCTCAACAAACTCCAAGTAGAATAAATGCAAAGAGATCCATAAACAGATACATCACAGTAAAAATTCTGAAAATCAAAGACAAGGAGAAAATCTTGGAAGCAGGAAGAAGAAAATGACTCATTACTTACAAGGGAACCCAAATAAGATTAATAGCTGACTTCTTAGCAGAAACTATGTAGGCCAGAGACAAAGAGATAACATATTTAAAGTGTTCAAACAAAAAAACTGTCAATCAAGAATTTTACATCCAGCAAAACTATCTATCAAAAATGAAGGTGAAATAAAAACTTTACTAAATAAACAAAAACTGATAGAATTTGTTGTTGGCAGATCCACCTTACAAGAAATACTATAAGAAGTTCTTCAGACTGAAAGAAAGTTACTCCAGATGGTAACTCGAATCCGCATGAACAAAGAGCACCAGTAAATGTAACTTTATAATTGTAAAAGACAGTAGAAATGCATATTTTTCTCTTTTCTTAACTGATTTAAAAAGCAGTTATGTAAAATAATATGTATGTAATGTGTTATTGGGCCTATAACATATAGAAATGTAATATGTGCAATATATTTGCCAATAAAAGTGCAAAGGAAGTGAGTGGGAGCAAAGTTGTATTGGGATAGCAAAATAACTACAGATGGTAAAGTAATAATTATAACAGTGTATTCTTTACTTTGTAATATTAATAGAGATAATATGCATAACAATACCACAAAGAGGTAAAAAGAGAATAGAGGTATATAGGAGTAATGTTTCTATATATCATTGGAAATAAGGTAGTATAAATCAGAAACTGATTCAGAAAAGTTAAGATGTATATACTACAGCAAGCACTAAAAAAAAAAACTCAAAAAAGTAAAAAAAAAAAAATCATTAAAGAAATTAAAATGTTACATTAGAAAATATCCACTTAATGCAAAAGAAAGGTATAGAGGAACAAAAAGATAGGAGACATATAGAAAACAAAAAGTAAAGTGGCAGGCAGAAATCCAACTATGTCAATAATAACATAAAATGTAAAAGGATTAAATAATCCAATCAGAAGGCAGAAGCTTTCATACTACAATTAATTCAGAAATCAACAGGAGGAAAAACGTGGGAAACTCAAAAATACAAGAAAATAAAACACCACACTGCTAAATTACCAATGTTTCAAAGAAGAAATCAAAAGGAACATCAGAAAATGTTTTAAGATGAATAAAAATTAAGATATAACATATCAAAATTTATGGGATGCAGCCAAAGCAGTACTTAAGGGAAATTTATAGTTGTAAATG
Source organism: Trichechus manatus latirostris (assembly GCF_000243295.1). Lineage (NCBI taxonomy): Eukaryota > Metazoa > Chordata > Mammalia > Sirenia > Trichechidae > Trichechus > Trichechus manatus. Next base: position 8,151,252 of record NW_004444002.1, read on the forward strand.
CCTATACTAAGAACGAAGAAAAGTCTCAAATAAATAACCTAACCTTCCACCTTAACACACTGGAAAAATAAGATCAAATTAAACCTAAAGAAAGCAGAAGGAAGGAAATAATAAAGATTGCAGCAGAAATCAATGAAATAGAAAAACAAGAGAGAAAATCAATGAAATGTAAAGCTAGCTCTTTAAAAAGAGCAACAAAATTGACAAACCTTAACTAGATTGACCGAAACAAAGAGAGAAGACTCAAATTACTAGAATCAGAAATGAAAAAAGGGACATTATTACTGACCCTACGGTAATAAAAATGATTATAAAATAGTGCTATGAACAATGGTACACTAGCAAATTAGATAGCTTATATGAAATGGGCAAATTCCTAGAAAAACACAAGCTGCTGAAACTGACTCAAGAAGAAATAGCAATATGAATAGACTTATAACAAGTGAAGATATTGAAGTAATAATCAAAAACCTACCCACAAAGAAAAGCCTAGATTAGATGGCTTCACTGCTGAATTCTATGAAACACTGAAAGACAAATTAGTACCAATTCTTCATACTCTTCCAAAACATAAAAGAGAACACTTTCCAACTCATTCTATATGGCCAGTGTTACCCTAATCCCAAACCAGACAAACACATCACAAGAAAAGAAAATTCAGAACAATTTCTCTTATGAATATGGATGTAAAAATCCTAAAAAAAAAAAACCAGAAAATTGAATCCAGCAACATAAATAAATAATTATATACCATAACCAAGTAAGATTTATCTCAGAGATGCAATGTTAGCTTAATATCTGTCATGGACTGAATTGTTTTCCCCCAAAATATCTGTCACCGTGGCTAGGTCATGACTCCCAGTATCCTATGATTGTGTAATCTGATGTGATTTCCTTATGTGTAGTAAACTCTATCACTATGATGAGGTTATATGTGATCTCCTTATGTGTTGTAAACTCTATCACTATGATGATGTTATACTGATGAGGTATACAAGATTGGATAGTGCCTTAATCCAATCTCATTTGAGACATAAAAGAGAGAAGTGAACAGAGACACAGGGGAACCTCATACCACCAAGAAAGCAGTGCTGGGAGCAGAGTGCATCCTTTGGACCTGAGGTTCCTGCGCTGAGATGCTCCCACACCGAAGGAAGACTGATGCATCACAAGGACCTTCCTCCAGAGCCGACAGAGAGAGAAAGTGATCTCCTGGAGCTGATGCCCTGAACCTGGACTGGTAGCCTACTGGACTGTGAGAGAATAAACTTCTCTTTGTTAAAACCATCCACTTGTGGTCTTTCTGTTAGAGCAGCACTAGATGACTAAGACAATATCCAAAAGTAGATTAATGAAATATATCAAAACAATAGAATAAAATAAAAAATCACATGATCATCTCAATAGACAAGGGGAAAGAATTTGACAAGATTCAATACCCTTTCATCATAAAAACACTCAGTAACCTAGGGATAGAGGTAACTTCCTCAACTTGATAAAGGTCATTGTCAAAAATCCCACAGTTAATATCATACTTAATAGTGAAAGACTGGGAGCTTTCCCTAGAAGATCAGGAACAAGACAAAGATGTATTCTCTTAGCACTTCTATTCCACATTGCACTGGAGGGTCTATTCATGGCAATTAGGCGGGAGGAAAAAGAAGCATTCATATTGGAAAGGAAGATGTAAAACCATCTCTACTCGCAGATGAGATCTTGTATACATAAAATCCTAAAGAATGCACTCAAAATAAACTATTAGAACTAATACAAGAGTTCAGCAAGGTTGCAGGATACATGATCAATACATAAAAATTAATTGTATTTTTATACACTTGCAATGAACAATTCAAGAATAAAATTTAGAAAACAATTCCATGTACAATAGTATCAAAAGGAATAAAATATTTAGGAATTTTTTTTAAAGAAGTGAAAAACTTATACTTCAAAACTATAAAACATTGTTGAAAGAAATTAAAGATCTAAATAATTGGGGGGAAAAACTATGTTCATGGATCAAAATACTTAACATCGTACAATGGCAATACTTCCCAAATAGATCTACAGATTCAATAGAATTCCCATCAGAATCCCAGCTGACTTCGTAGAAATTGAAATGCTGACTCTAAAATTCACATGGAATTGCAAGGGACCCAGAATAGACATAACATATCTTGAAATGGAAGAATAAAGTTGGAGGACTCACACTTCCTAACTTCAAAACTCACTACAAAGCAAAAGTAATCAAGACATCGTGGTATCGGCATAAGGATAGCCACACCCATGGAATAGAACTGAGAGTCCAGAAATAAACCAGGCATCTATGGTCAACTGATTTTTGACAAGGGTGCCAAGACCATATGTACTGGGTTGAATAATGTTCCCTCAAAATTAATGTCCACCCAGAACCTCAGAATGTGACCTTATTTGGAAATAAGTTCTTTGCAGTTGTAATTAGTTAAGGTAAGGTCATATTAGATTAGGGTAGGCCCTAATCCAAAGATTGGTGTCCTTATAAGAAGAGAAAGCAGAGACACAGAGACACACATACAAGGAGAATGCCATGCGAGGACAGAAACAGAGACTGGAGTAACGTGTCTACAACCAAAGGACTGCCAGCAACCACCAGAGGATAGGAAGGATCCTCTCCTAGAGCTCTCAGAGAGAACATGGCCCTGTTGACACCTCTGTTTTGGACTTCTAGCCTCCAGAGCTGTTAGACAATAAATTTCTGTTGTTTCAAGCCACCTAGTTTGTGGTAACTTGTTATGGCAGCCCCAGGAAACGAATACATCATCCAATTGGGAAAGAATAGTCTTTTCAACAAATGGTGCTGGGACAACTGGATAGCCACGTGCAAAAGAAAAAAGTTGGGCCCTTACGTCACACCATATATAAACATTAACTCAAAACAGATCTAAGGCCTAAATGTCAAAGCTATAAAATTGTTAGAAGAAAACATAGGGATAAATCTTTAAGACCTTGTATTTGGCAATGGATTCTTATATATAATACCAAAAGCATGAGCTATGGGAAAAAAAAATAAATTAGACTTCTTCAAGATTGAAAACTTTTGTGCTTCAAATAACATCATCAAGAAAGAAAAAAAAGCGCATCCAAACTCCCTGAGGGACTGAGTTGCTGGGTGGAGGGCTGTGGGGACCATGGTCTCAGGGAACATCTGGCTCAATTGGCATAACAGTTTATAAAGACAATGTTCTACATTCTACCTTGGTGAGTAGCGTCTGGGGTCTTAAAAGTCTGTGAGCAGCCATCTGAGATACTCCACTGGTCTCACCCCTTTGGGAGCAAGGGAGAATAAAGAGAACAGGATACAAGGAAAAGATTAGTCCGAAGGACTAACTGTCCACAGCTACCAAGGCCTCCACCGGACTGAGTCCAGTACAGCTAGATGGTGCCCAGCTACCATCACTATCACAATACAGGGTCCTGGACAGAGCTGGAAAAGGATGTAGAACAAAATTCTAACTCACCAAAAAAAGACCAGACTTACTGGCCTGACAGACTGGAGAAACCCTGAGAGTATGGCCCCCGGACACCCTTTTAGCTCAGTGGTGAAGTCATTTCCGAGGTTCACCGTTCAGCCGGGGAGTGGACAGCCCCATAAAACCAAATGGGACTAATGAGGCACAGCAGACCAGCGACAAGGGCCAGAAGGCAGAAGGGGACAGGAAAGCAAGCGATAGGGAACCCAAGGTTGAGTAAGGATAGTGTTGATGTGTTGTGAGGTTGTTAACCATTGCCATAGGGCAACATGTGTACTAACTGTTAAATGAGAAACTATTTTGTTCTGTAAGCCTTCATCTAAAGTGAGAATAGCAGTACAATTGGAAGAGCGTAGTCGATGTCACTGAACTGTGCATGTAGAAATTTTTGAAATGGTGTATCTTTGGCTATGTATATTTTCACCAAAAAAAAAAAAAAAAAAAAAGGTCGAGAGGGGAGAGGTTTGAAATGTTGTGGGGTTGTTAACCAATGTCATAAAACAATATGTGTACTACTGTTTCATGAGAAACTATTTGTTCTGTAAGCCTTCACCTGAAGTACAATTAAAAAAAAAGAAAAGAAAAAAAAATATTTGCAGATCATATCTCTGATAAGAATACCTGAAATCTTAACAATGTCTAGGTGGCAAAAGCATATAAGGAAATGGAGGCAGAGGTTGTGGAAGAATGGCAGTCATCTATGTGAAGAGCCATCGTGTGGAAAAAGGTAAAAATTCATCGTGTGTACCTTCTAGAATAGAATTAGGAGCAATGAGAACTTGAAAGGAGGTAAATTTCAGTTCAATGTAAGGAAGTTCCTGGACAGAATAGGGTTGCTTTGTATAATAATGAGCTCCATAGCTCTGGAAATGTTCAAGCTAAGTGTCTACCTGCCAAGGATACAACTGTATAGATTTCTGTGGTGAGTGGAAACTAGAAAATTGGAACAAATGACCTCTAGAGCCCCTACCAACTAAAAAATTCTATGACCCTTTGATTCTATTTTTAGAAAATGGTTTGCCACAAAATTTCCTTAAATAGAAGACTCTCTTGTGCTTTTAGGTTTTTGCTTAGAGATTACTACTTGTGAAAGAGCTAGTGTTTGCTGCTAATTGAAAAGCTCTATAAGTCAAGTGGAAACCCTGGTGGCATAGTGGTTAAGTGCTATGGCTGCTGACCAAAAGGTCAGCAGTTCAAATCCACCAGGCTCTCTTTGGAAACTCTATGGGGCAGTTCTACTCTGTCCTGTAGGGTTGCTATGAGTCAGAATGGACTTGACGGTAATGGGTTTGGGTTTTTTGGTTTATAAGTCAAGTACCTCTGGAATAATGATGACAATTGGTAACTGGCAAACAAAACAGGGTGTGGACTCAGGTATTTGATTTAAAGATTTTAGAAATATATAAATAGTGCTGATACGAAAAAGTCCTCACTTTGGGTAATTACAGAGAGGAGCTAAAGGCAGGGATGGCCCTGCCTATAACGTATGTCGCTGTTAACAAGCATATATAGAAGACTCATCCTGCAAAAAGGTTATTTGCTTTGCACTGGATATTATACAGAGGATTTCTATTTCCTTGGAGTCCCTGGGTGGTGCAAATGATTAACACACTTGGATGCTGACTGAAAGGTTGGAGGTTTGAGTCTGCCCAGAGGCACCCTGGAGAAAAGGCCTGGCAATCTACTTCTGAAAATTCAGCCATTGAAAACCCTGTGCAGCACAGTTCTACTCTGACACACATGGGGTTGCCATGAGTCAGAATCATCCGGATGGCAACTGGTTTTACCATTTCCTCCAGGAGCTCACAGTCCACTGGGAGTGCTGGACATATGCACAAGGAGGGTGTCCTGCTTGAAGACTGTATGCACTGTCTCAGCTTGCAACTTCAGGCCTTAGCAGAGGCAGACCTTGGAACATACTGATGAGCCCCAAACAGAAGCCCTACTGCCTCAATACCTATAAGTACCAGTACTAAATTCACCCCTTAGCTCCCAATACTTCAGCATGATCTTTTTTTTTGCCTCTGTGACCTTGATCACTCATTATCATCTAGCTGACCTTCCAGCCATACGGAATGAGACAGTAAGAGTTTTGATGAGGGTGAGGGATGAATTAGACACTGTGGAGGAAGCTGAAAGCACTGGGCACCTGGGCTGAGGGTGCTGACTGAAGAATAAGGACAAGGACCAGTGTTTATCACCTTTCTCAGTGTGTGGTTAGTATTCAATAAACATATGATGGATGAATAAGTGAATGAATGAACGGACAGAAAGCATGGAATGGTGCATGCCTCAATGTTTCTAAAATGCTGTCTACATTTGATGTCACTCTCCTTTACCACTATGCCAACAATTTAAATAATCAAAAAGTTATAAATTAAAAAAGGAGCTACGGTGTTGTGATTTTAGAAAATTTAACCCAGAAAGGTTTCCTTGATGTTTTTTTGTTCATTTCCATGCTCTTGAGTTAGAATGTTTTTCCAAAGCTCTTTCTCCATCCTGATGCAAAAATGTCTGTTAAGTCCCAACTCATGAAAATTCCCAGACAGAAAGGATCAGAATTGCATTTAATCCACTTCACTTTCTATGTAGGTTCCTGGTTTCCATCAAGTAACTTTTTGTCATCATGCATTTATATGTTGAGGATGATTATATCTAATTGTCTATTGAGTGTAAACACCTGTAATCATATAATTACAATGTGCAGTTATGTAATTATGATGTATAATTAAGCAAATATCACCAGAATGGTGTTGTAAAGATCTTCAGATAACTGTTGGAAGGAGATACGATTTAGTCCCTAGCAGCTCTCAATATTCCGTTTCAAGGTATTATATATGTGTGCACGTGAGAATGCATGCATGTACGTGTGTGTATGTATGCCTTTTTTGGGTGGGGGTAGTGAAGGATCATCAAAGGAGTCCCTGGGTGGTGTAAACCATTAAGCACTTGACTACTAGCTGAAAGGTTGGCAGTTCAAAAGCACCCTGAGGCACCTCAGAAGACAGGCCTGGTGATCTGCTTCTGAAAGTTCACAGCCTTGAAAATCCTGTGGAGCAGTTCTCCTCTGCACACATGGGGTCTCCATGAGTCAGAATCAACTCGATGGCAACCAATAACAAGTAGAGGGTCAGATGGTTTAGTGTTACTAGTCCAGATTGGAGAAAAAGATAAGGTCACACAGAAATGACCTGCTGAGGGGTTTTCCATCCGGGTTGCGAACCAACATCTTCTTGGAGTATTTTAACATGCAGAAGACTAGCCACAAGCCAGGTCTAGTATATATGAAGGGCTTTATCTGAGGCATATGTATGAGTGATTCAAAAAATAACTAAATACTTTTTAAAATTAATTACTCAGTAATTATGTTATACATATGAACAGACAGCCAAAAGAATTTCATAAAGGAACTATTAAAGAAAGTTCTTTTTATAATCTTACAAATGCTTAATATTTATTCCTAATGCCACAGGGCATATGTAAGTCCTGTGATAATTCATTACTGGTTGCCAATAGTAGGAATGACAGCCAGTTTGTATTCTTTTATTTCTTCAAGCCTGCAAGAAAGAGATGGTACAAAACATCAGGTTCCAAACATAGTGCACAAGAAGAAAGATTCACATGGTGTGATCTGGGTGGCCTCTGGTCTCAACATTGGTCAAAGTTTTGAACAAAATGTCCACTCTAGTACCATGTAGATGTTTATCAGGTGAGGTGTAATGAATTACTTAATATGGTCCTTCTTTGTGACTCACACACAGTGAGTGGGACTATGCAAATAAGGTATATGGAACCTGTGATGGTTGGGGTTATGTGTCACCTTGGCTGGGCCATGATTCCCAGTATTGTATGGCTGTCCTCCATTTTATGTGTTGTGGATCCTGACCTCTACATGTTGATGAGGCAGGATTGGTATGGGGTGTGTCCTGGGTCCTTGGGTCTCAGCCTTGCAGGAGGGCATGACTCAAGTCCCACCCTTACTCAAGTTACGCCCTTCCCTGGGGCATGGCCTGCATCCAAGTATGTGCGTGGATGCCCTGGAGGGGCTCTGTCTCTCTGCATCTGGATCCCAATTCTTGGGACTTGAGCCAGAGGCCTGCCGTCTGATCTGCCAATTCTGGGATTCATCAGCCTCTGCAACCTTGTGAGCCGGAAGCCTGTGGTCTGAACTGCCAGTTTGGGTTCATCAGCCCCTGCAGCCACATGGGTTGGGAGAAGCCTACGCCTGATCCACGAATTTGGGACTTGCCAGCCTCCACAACTGCGTCAGCCATTTCCTTCATATGGTACGTGAGTTCTGTGAGATGTTGCAGCGAATTAGGGAACGCAGAGACGAGAGGGAGAGTACTGAGGGGAGAGGGAGTAGTTGATGTTAGAGATGATGGAGTGGTACAGCAGTTTGGAAAAGTTGAACATTTGGGACATCTTTAACCTCCGACTCATAGGAACCAGCTTTGTGCTAATCCTTATAAAAGAAATTATTCGTTTATCAAGAGACCTCCAGACTCACTCTGGAGCAAAGAGAACCATCTGCTGGAAAGTGAAGTTGAAGGAGACACCCTGTACCTATAGAGAAAAGCCTCACTTTATCAGCATGGCCAATATGGGATTCCTGTCACTGTTCATACAAAATAGAAGAGACCAAAGTCCCACACACGTGAGATGGCACAAAAGACATTGATGTCTGACAACTCTTTTACATGTGACATGCTGGTTTTCATTGCCTCCAAAGTGGAAATCATGGTGATTCACTTTTCCACTTAAATGACATGTAGCCTCTTCACTGTCTATAAGGTAATATGCAAAATAGATCCATGTTCCATATGACTTAGGAGAAATGCAGAAGTTATTTTTTATATTTTGCTTCATTTGCCTCTACCAGGGCCTTCAACAGATGTAAGGTGCCAGGATTCATCTTCAGCAGCTTATGGAAAATGTGCCAGTCCAATTGCTGAGGTATTCCTGGTTCACTACTAGCTTTTCCTGGGACTTGGTGGAATGGTGACATCAATGTGATTCACGACTACCTCAGATACACTTGGCCATCCTGTGCTTTTATGCCCTTTACAGATGCACATTTGTCAACCCGTTTGGAGCAGAGGTAAATGTTGAAAGGGCTGGTGGAGGTTTGTTGTAAGGTACACAGACTGATCTTTGCACTACGTCACAAAACCAACTGTAACAAGCTTTAACCCACCAAACTGACAAATGTAAGGGTATTTCTAAAGAAGCCCTGGTGGAGCAACAGTTAAGCGCTCAGCTGCTAACTGAAAGGTCGGTGGTTTGAACCCATCCAGCAGCTCCATGGGAAAAAGACCTGGAGATCTTCTCCCGTAAAGATTACGGCCAAGAAAGGCCTATGGGGCAGTTCTACTCTGTCACATGGGGTCACTATGAGTCGAAAACAACTCAACAGCACCTAAGAACAACAAGGGTATCTTTGTGACAATGTTACATGTTCATATGTAATCTAGTTACAGAGGAATGAATATGTGAAGTTTTTAATTTTTATGGATCACTTGTATTTTTAAAAACGCCACAGATTATTCTGACAAGTAGACTAGGGTTAAAAGGCAGCCTAGAAGCAGGGCTGTCCATACATCTGAAGTAAGTGATTTTAATCTTCATGGAAAACTCACCTTATTGACACTAAAACATCTCTCTCACCTGCCAGCATGATTATTTCCACAATTAGATTCACTTGATAAGGGCCTTTCTGGAGACTTGTGTATTGTAACCAGATTAAGTTGACTTTTATTCAGGAGAGGTAACACATAAACTAGTTTACATACCCCTTTACCTGATTAACCTATCAATAGTCATTTTCTTCTAAGGACCCCAGAGCCCTGAGGGGATAACATGAAGCTTAGATGGGTTTGATTTTCCTTAACAATTATTTATAGAGCAACTGTTCTGTGTCAGATACTATGCTGGGCTTGTGGAGGGAGATACCCAAGATTAATCAATACAGCTTTTGCTAAGAGAGGAGTTCACAATCTAATGAGGGAGACAGACTCATCTGAAAAACTGTTTTGATGGGTAGAGAAAGTAGGGTTTCTGGAGCTAGGAGCACCCCTAGCAGGTTCATTGCCAATTTCCATCAATGAACCATGAAGGAGATTGTCCTCAAAACAAAGAGAACCATATCAGACCCAATGGAAACGAAGTATCTCCCAAGATTTAGTAACAAAGACCAAAACCAACCAAACCTGTTGCCGTCCAGTCAATTTCAACTCATAGCAACCCTATAGGACCCCTACAGGACAGAGTAGAACTGCCCCCACAGCGTTTCCAAGCAGCAGCTGGTGGATTCAAACTACCAACCTTTTGGTTAGCAGCCAAGCTCTTAACCACTGCGCCACCAGAGCTCAGATGTATTTTATTCTGTGCTCAATTTCCTTGACAAATATTCAACAGAAGAATAAAGAGACAACACTGTGACACTGATATGACATGAAGTTTCTTGGCCTGGAGTATTTGCGGTGCTGTATTCACATCTCTAACTGTTCATATCTCATATAATTAGACACATAGCAATTTGTTGATTTTGTAACTACACTAACCAAAAAAAAAAAAATCAAACTCATTGCCATCAAGTCGATTCCAACTCATAGCAACCCTACAGGACAGAGTAAAACTGCCCCCTAGGGTTTCCTAGGCTGTAATCTTTACAGAAGCAGACTGCCACATCTTTCTCCCACAGAGCAGCTGGTGGGTTCGAACCACCGACCTTTCAGTTAGCAGCCAACTGCTTTAACCACTGTGCAAGCAGGGCTCCCATCACATTGTATAAACCCAAACCCATTGCCATTGAGTTGTTTCTGACTCATAGCAACCCTATAGGACAGAGTAAAACTGCCCCATAGGGTTTCCAAGGAGCACCTGGTAGATTTGAAGTGCCGACCTTTTGGTTAGCAGCCGAGCTCTTAACCACTACGCCACCAGGGCTCCATAACTGCACTAGATCCAACTAAAGTTTCTTCTTGCCATTGCTCTATTTATAAGATATTTTGCTGAATGAAGAGTATATGATCATGCACACCTTGTCCTACACAAAGCCTTCCCTGAACGACATCTAATATCTAAATTCTTCAAGACATCAGATTCTGTAATACCTGAAAAATGCTGCATTACTTGCTATCCAGTGTCATTTTCTATCTTTATGAGTTAAATGTTTGGCTCCTAAGCCAAAATATAAGCTCCTAGAGGGCAATAAACCTGTATTATTAAAAAAACAATACAAAACTAAGCCTGTTCCCACTCAGTCAATTCCTACTCCTGGCGACCCCATGAGTTACAGAGTAGAACTGCTCTGTATGTTTTTCTTGGCTGTAATCTTTATAGAAGCAGTTTATCAGGACTTTCTTCTGCGGTGCCGCTGCATGGGTTAGAATTACCAACCTTTAGGCTAGTAGTCAAGTGTAAACTGCTGCGCCACCCGGGGACCATACCTGTATTATAATTATGTGCAATCGGCCTCCCCTGCAGTCAGCGTTCAGCACTGGATTATGTTGTTTCCTTCAAAAAGGGAAGTCCAAATATACATGGTTGGGTCTTAATATGTAACCCTAATCCAACTTGAATTAAATAAGAGATTCTACAGAAGGCCAACCCATGAGACACAGTTGCCAGAGGTTTAAGTCACAAGTACTTCCTCCCTCTGTCCATAGCTTCCCGCAAACGCAGGATCACTGAAAAAATAGCTGTTGAGGTAGTTTATCTTGACAAAGTAGTTCTGCTCACCAGATTCTTAAGAAGAAAATAGGTTTGGTGTGTTACTAAAGCTTCACAAAGACATTTCTAAGAACAGATAAATCAGTTTGGCCTCCATTAATTCCCTTGAAAAATTCCCTCAGTGCTATACTGACACAACTCCTTTCTCTACAAGTCCACAACATCAACCTAAATTCCTCCTTAGCCCCTTACTCTTACATTTTACTTCACTGAGTTGATCAAAGGTTGTCCAAGGGGGAAAATACACTGGTTCTCAATCAATGCTTCTCAAACTCTAAATATACATTTGGATCACTTGGAGCTCTTGTTAAAATGCAGATAGCATTTCACTAAGTCTGGGATGTGGCTCAAGATTCTGCATTTCTAGCGAGCCCCCAGGTGATGCTAACACTACTTGTCTACAAAACCACACTATTTTTTTTTTTAAGTTGCACTTACTGGGGTATAATTTACAAACAGTAAAATTCACACTTTATAGTATATAGTTCTAGGAGTTTTGACAACCACGTATATGGTCATATAAACACTACCATCACAATCAAGGTAGAGAACATTTCCATCATCCCAAAAAGCTCCCTCATATCCCTTTGTAGTCAGCCTCACCATCCCCCACCCCAGCTGCGCCCTAACAATCACTAATCTCTTTTCCATCCCTATATTTTTTTACTTTTTCAAAAGTTTATAGAAATTGAATCATACATACAAGTGTGCAACTTTTGCATCTGGCTACCTTCATGTACAATAATGCATCTGAGATTCAACCATGTTATTTCCTTTACCGAAAGTTGATTCTATTTGATTCTATTCTATTCTACTGCCTTGTATGAATGTACTACAGTTTATCGATTGACCAGTTGATAATTTGAGTTGCTAAAGAATTTTGGCTATTACACAGAAAGCCACTATAAACATGTGTATGCTTGTTTTTGTGCCAACAAATCTCTTCCTTTCTCTTGAAAAATACTTAGGAGTGGGTCATAGGATGTGTATATGTAAATCTATAAGAAATAGCCTATTTCGAAAGTAGCTGTATCAGCAATCTTGGTATGATGGGAGTTTTATTGTTTGTATATTTTGGTCATTCTACAAGTCTGTTAGTTTCTTTTGGGGTTTAATTGTGTATTTCTCTAATGTTGAGCCTCTTTTCCCGTGCTTATCACTATATATCTTGGTGAAGTGTCTGTTTGTTTGCTTTAATTTTGAATGTTCAGAGTTCGTTTTATTTTATGGATACAAGTCCCTTATCAGATATTTGCTTGGCAAATATTTTCTCCTAGTCTGTGGCATGTCTTCCTTTTCTTAACACTGTTTTTCAAATGGCAGAGGTTATTAATGTTGATGAGGTCTAACTTATAACAAAAAATTAAGACCATACTCTTATTTTTCGTATATAAGAGATTGTTTCCTAATTTAAAGTCACAAAGATCTTCTCCTATGTTTTCTTCTAGACATTTTATTGTTTTCAGTTTTATGGTCAAGTCTCTGATCCACTGAATTGCTTTTGAACCTTTGTTGAAAATCAATCGAACATATATGTATAGGTTTCTTTCTGGACTCCTTAGTCGGTTCCAGGTTCCATTGATCTATGTGCCTATCTTTTTGCCAATACCACATTACCCAACTCAGCTGGACCAATAAGCAACATCACGATAAACGGAGAAAATATGAAAGTTGTCAAGGATTTCATTTTACTTAGATCCACAACCAACGCCCATGGAAGCAGCAGTTAAGAAATCAAATGATGTACTGCATTAAGCAAATCTGTTGCAAAAGACCTCTTTAAAGTGTTAAAACGTAAAGATGTTACCTTGAGGGCTAAGGTGCTCCTGACCCAAGCCATGGTATTTTCAATCACCTCATATGCATGTGAAAGCTGGACAATGAATAAGGAAGACTAAAGAAGAATTGATGCCTTTGAATTTTGGTGTTGGCAAAGAATATTGAATATATATCATGGACTGCCAGAAGAATGCAGAAATCTGTCTTGGAAGAAGTACAGCCAGAACGTTCCTTAGAAGAGAGGATGGTGAGACTTCATCTCAAGTACTTTGGACATGTTATCAGGAGGGACCAGTCCCTGAAGAACATCATGTTTGGTAAAGTATAGGGTCCTTGAAAAAGAGGAAGACCCTAAACGAGATGGATTGACACAGTGGCTGCAACAGTGGGCTCAAACATAGGAACCATTGTGAGGATAACGTGGGATCAGGCAGTGTTTTGTTCTGTTGTACATAGGGTCACTATGAGTCAGAACTGACTCAATAGCACCTAACAACAACAGTCCTTTTGCTCTTCCATACGTATTTCAGAATCTCTTTGTGACTATGTACAAAAAAGCCATCTGGGACTTTAACTGAGAAGACCAGGAATCTAAAAATCAATTTGAGGAAAAATGATATCTTAACAAAACTGAGTTTTCCAAACCATGAAGACAGCATATCACTCAGTTTACTCAGGTTTTCTTTCCATTAGTATTTAACAGTTTTTACCATACAGGTATCATCTTGTTAAATTTATATCGAGCTATTTTATGAGATTTTATTGGCGATTGGACGAGAGTAATACTGCAAGTGGTTCAGGTTTTTAATATTTTAATTTTCAATTGCTCATTGCTAGAATATAGAAATACAATAGGTTTTTGTATATTGATCTTGTGTGGTGGCCTTATTAAACTCATTTTTTAGGTCTAAAAGATTTTTGGTAGATTCTTGTTGTGAATCTCTATGGACACAAACTGTTCACCTATGAATAGAGACAGTTTTATGTCTTTATTTTCAATTTGTATGGCTTTTATGTGTTTTCCTTTTCTTGTACCGATAGGCCTTCCAGCATGATGTTGAGTAAGAGTGGTGAGAGTGGATATCTTTGCCTTTTCCCCTATCTTAAGGAGAAAGCATTCAGAATATAAACATTAAGTATGATGTTAGCTGTAGGATTTTTGAGTTGATGACTTATCATTTGTGGGACGTTCCCTTTAATTTATAGTTGAGGGCTTTTTATCATGAATAATGTCAGATTTTGCCAAATGCTCTTCTAGCATCACTTGAGGGAATTATATGTTTTGGTTTCTTCTTTCATCTGTTGATATGATGAATTGCATTAATCGGTTTTCAAATGTTGAGCAAACCTCACATTCCCAGGACAATCTCCACTTGGTCACGATGTATTACCCTTTTCTATATTGTTCTATTAGATTAGCTAATATTTTTGAAGATTTTTGGCTTCTATGTTTGCGTGGGCTATTGGTCTGTGCTTTTCTCATAATGCCATTGCCTCATTTTGGTGTCAACATAATGCTGGCTACAGAAAATGAGTTGGCAAGTTCCACTCTTTTCTATTTTCTGGAAAGATTTTATAAAGAATTGATATCATGTCTCACTTAGATGTTTAGGAGAAATTGCCAGTAAAGCTATTTGGGATGGAGTTTTCATTCTTGGAAGGTTTTAACTAAGAATTCTATTTGCAAAATAGGTATAGAACAATTCCGGTTCTCTATTTCTTCTTGAATGAGAATTGATAGTTTGTTTCTTTAAAGAAATTTGTCCATTTTTTTTAAGTTCTCATTTGTGTGTATATAAAATTGATCACAACATTCCCTTAATATCTTGTAATGTCTATAGGATCTGAAGTGAGTTTCCCTCTTTTGTTTCTATATTGGTAATTTGTGCCTTTTCTCTTTTTCTCTTGATTAGTCTGACTAGAGGTTTAATAGGTGTGGTGGTTAATGTTATGTAACAACTTGGCTAGGCCATGATTCCCAGTATTGTGTAATTGTCCTCCATTCTGTGATCTGATGTAACTGTCCTCCATTTTGTGGCATTGTGTAATTACATGTTGTAAATCCTAAACCTCTATATGTTAATGAGGCAGGATTAGTGGTGGGTGTATCTTGAGTCACGCCCTTACTAAAGGGTGAGACTCAAGTCACCACCTTACTCAAGTTACACCCTTACTCAGGTCACCACCTTGCTCAAGTAAGAGGAGTTTCCTTGAGGGTGTGGCCTGCATCCAATATATATGAACACTCTGGTAAAGCTCTCTCTCACTCTGGATCTTGCATCTGGCTCATCATCATCTGACCTCTGGTTCCTAGGACTTGAGCCAGCAGCCTGCTGTTTGACCTGCTGATCCTGGGATTCATCACCTTCCACAGCCCTGTGAGCCAGCAGCATATTGTCTGACCTAATTTGCCAACTTCCGCAGCCCCGTGGGCCAGCAGCCTGTTGTCCAACCTGCCAATTTGGCTTCTTCACACACACATACATACATATATATATAAACAGATTTATATATCTACATATGCTTCACTGGTTTTTCTTCTCTAGAGAACCCAGCCTAAGACAATAGGTTTATTCATGTGTTCAAAAAAACTGCACAAATTTGGATATGCTATGTTCTCATTTCCGTTAAATTAAAAATATTTTGTAATTTCCCTTATGAATTTCTCTTAGGACTACGGGTTATTTAGAAATGTGTTGTTTTTTACACTAATTTACAAACATTTTGGGATTTTTTTCCCCCCAAATATCTATGTATTATTGATTTCTATTTTAATTTGTTTATGGTCAGTAATATCCGTATTATTTCAATTATTCTACCTTTGTTTAGGTCTGTTTTATAGTCCAGAATTACATCTATCCTGGTGAATATTTTATGTGCACTTGAAAAGAATGTGCATTCAACTGCTGTTGTGTCCATTATTTTTATAAGTGTTAACACAAATTGGTTGATAATGTTGCTCCAGTCGTCTATATCTTTGTTGATTTTCTGTTGAAATGTTCTAGCAATTGTGGATTTTCCTAATTGTATGGTGTATCTTTTTCCATTATTTTACTTTTAACTTATTTATGTTAACTTTATTTACGTCTTTATATTTAGAGTGGGTTTAGCACTGGATCTAATTTTTTCCCAATCTGATAATAGCTGCCATTTAATCGGTGTGTTTAGATCATTTACCTTTAAAATACTTATTTACATGGTTGGATTATGAAGTACCCTCTGTTCTTTGATTTCTTTCTTCTTTTTTTGTCTTCTTTTGGAGTTTTTTCCTCCATCACTGAGACTTTCCAGTCACCCACTGTGCCCCTCAATATTTCTCATGAGAACCCATTGGTGTCTCATAGAAAAGAGTCTGTGAGTACATGAAAACTCATTGTATCTGTGGATCCCAAGGGTTCTATACTTTTATACTAGCCCATACCCAGCCTTCAGCAAGCTGTTAAACATTTTAACTGATTTTTCTTACCTACTTACACGGCGTCCAGGATCTCTTTCTCTAGTGCTCTGCCACAGTGAGCAAGTACTTGTGTCCTATCTCTCCATGGAGGATAATAAATTTCAGGCTATTTGGTTGTTCTTAAACCTCAGTTCTTTGATGGCTTTAAGCAAAGTAATGATTTTGTAATTTATCCAGCTTTATTTTGTGTTTTTGGTTGGGAGCAACTCTCTTTCTAGCTTTTTAACATCTTTTTTACATCAGAACTCTTAGACCATACTTTGAGTTACAAAGTTCTAGAGAAATTGTGCTCACCCCTGGAAGAGAAACGTTCTTAAAGCAGTCAAATATCAAAATATCTTCATTGTTAGTAAAAGCTGTTAACAACTCCATTTTCTTGGGTTCTGTATTCATTAAGTAACGTGGTTTTTCCAAAGAAGATTCTACACAGTAACCTGGTTCTTAGGCCATATAGACATCTACAGTAGTTTCCTGCTATGCATCAATTTATGATGAATTTTAGTGGACGATTACTCTCGGATAAGGTGATTGTTCATCTTTGCACAAAAATCAGCTAGCACAGTGCCTAGTATATGGGAGATGGTGAATCTTGGTTGAATGAATGGATAACAAACTTGGCCCTGGACCTATGGTGACCTAAACAAAATGAAGTCATATCCTTGGCTGTGGCTGATTTTCTCCGGTAGGACTCATTAACACTACACTCGAATGAGTTACCAGAACAGAGGCAATGTATATGGCTTTGATGATGAAATATACGTACCCTACTGGTGACTGATGAATGCAGCTCAGATATAGGTACTCTTAAGTGTTAAGATTGCATATAGCTTCTGAAACTGGTCCCATATAAGGAAATCCCTCTGACTGACTCTCCATCTAACTTTCAGGATAGACATTCCATAGAAACAAAACATTAGTTAAATGCTATTCAACCCTTTGAAGGTTAAAAAAGGTGCTCTTTATTCAAAGTTTTAGAGCTTCACTAACATGTCAGTGCTTTGTTCAGGCTCTTTCAGTTAGAGCAGCTCAGTAAGGCTCCACTTGTGAACGTCTAACTGAGCCTGGGAATGAAAGTACAGAGAGAGTGACCTACTTTGTATATCAAAGAAGAACAGTAACCTTTTCATGTGCTCCAAGATACTTCCTCCTCCTGGCCAATCTCCCATTGAGATTCTCCCAATCTTAGAATCATTTAAAACGGAGAAAGATTAAATGTCTGTCCTGATTGCTTAGGGAGTAAAAATTTCAGTAAAAATGATAAAGATAATAGGAAGGCTCAGTCCACAATAAAGAAGGTTCTCATTTAGTCAACCTGACAAATTCATGTAAACTTACCAAATTCAAGAAGTATTCACTGAAATACCTGTTGAGTGCTCAGACATTTCCTAATTGCTGGAGGAATATATAAATAAGACAGAGAATGGAACCTGTCCTGAAGTAGCTTATCCAATTATGGAAAAACAAGACACTCACACAGAAGGTATCAAGATTGCGTTGTTCAGACAGTAGATATCATAAGGATCCCCCTTTCTGCCCCCCCGAAAAGTTCTCTAACAATGAATCAGATGCTACAAACAGTGGTTTATGGGCAAATCTGGCCTATAGATCTATTTTGTTTGGTGAGAACAGCATGATTTTGGTTTCTTTAGTTCTATTGGTTTGGATGGTTTTAACCTTTTTTATTTTTAAAAATGTTCTAACCCATAAAAATTGTAATGATAATAAAATGAATTCCCACCCATATATTCTTCACCTAGATTCACCAAATATTAACGTTTCATTCTATTGGGCTTTATTGTGCTCATGCACATTCTCTCATATTCTATCTATCTACACACACACACACACACACACACAAACACACACACACACGCACACCCCTTGGCAGTAAGATCAAGTTGGAGGCGAAAAGACTCTATCCCAAAACAATTCAGCATGTATCTGCTAAGAAATAGGACATTCTCTTACAAAAATATATAAAATTATCAAATTCACACAATTTAAATTGATACATTATTATTATTTAATATAAAGCATATATTCAAATATTGCCAACATTTCCCTCTATGAAGTTTTTCTAATCAAGGATTCAATCTAAAATTACGCATTGTATCTAGTTGTCATGTCTCTTCAGTCTACTTTAAATTGGAATAGTTCTTCAATTTCTGGTTGTCTTTTATGACATTTACATAGTTAAAGTACACAGGTGAGTTATTTGTTTTTTAATAAATTTGAGTGTCATTAGTTTCAACATGGACACTCCAGTTTGCCACAGATCTACATAATGAGTAATGCAGGGCAACCATCACAGTCTACATGAACGGCACCACATGGAATTCAGCTCTGATATTTTTTTTTCACTTTTGCATTAACTCTCTGGCAAATGAAAGCATTCAATTTTGAGACTCAGTTATGGAAGGCTTCCTAGATGAAGTGGGAAGATTTAAAGAAAAGGGTGACAGCATTCAAAGTTTGGAAAGACTTGTCAGTGCACATGAGCATGGCATACACACGATGTAGTAAAAAGGCTGGCTCGAGTGTTCTAGGTTAGTACAAAGGAGTAAGTAGCCTATAGTTATGATTTGGAAATTGTACTTTCATTGTTTTAATTAATGTTGTAATAACCATTTCTCTGTAGTTAGTCTTGAAGAAGCTTCAGACAGAGAATTGTTGCTAACCATACCGATCAATTTAGATACGAAAGACAATAATAAACAACAAACTACTACCTGACTTCTACTTGTGGCCATGATGGAATAACAAGAACCAGAGACTTAACTTCTTAACATAAATAATTAGAAAACTGGACAAAATAGATGAAACAGTTGTTTTCACACATTGGACCACTGTCAGAGTAAGACTGGATTGCCGAGAGAAGAGAAACAAACATGGTGAGCCCCACAAGAGCTCCAGCTTTTCACCCTAGAGCAACGTCCATCATGGGGGTACAGATAGGTGTAAAAATGGCATCGGGGCAGTGTCTGACCTCCTCCAACTGCACGAGGGGGAAGGAGAACCAAGATCAACAGCACAAGACTGACTCCCATGAGGCAGAGGCCAGACAAGCCTCCTGTCTCTGCCATCTTTACCAATTCTGACACTAATCATCCCTCTCACAGCACTCTCTCTTGGGTTTGATAACTCGTTGCAGTGGTCACACAGAACACACATACCATACTCATGATTACGGGGTTTATTAGGGAAGTAACAATTACAATTTAGGCTCAAGAACATTCAAGATACAGTTCTTTCATCAGAATAGCCTCTCCACAGCTGTGCTCGCAGACATGACTCTCCCTGGCTCTCAGCCTCTGCCCAAAGGCATTCAGCTTTCTCTCTCCATGGGTCAGGAAGCCCACCATGCCGTCTCTTGCTGCCGGGTCTCCACTGTTGGGTCCCTTCTGCCACCGCTTCTCACTGTCTTCAAGGTTACAGTTTGCTCTCTCTCTTGGTCTCCTGCTTCCAGGAGCTTCTCAGAGCAGGGATCCCAGGTTCAAAGGATGTACTCTGCTGCTGGCTATTCTTCCTTGGTGGTGACAGGCTCCTCCTCTCTGCTCTGGAATTGGCTCTCTTTTAAGGCAAAACTGACCAAACCCCTTGATGGGCCACAATTACCCTATCACACAATCCCACCCAGTCACCTGGGTGGGAGTTACAAGTCCACGGCTAGAAAGGCCACACAAAAGTAATCAATTGCACCACAATAGGGAGAATCTAAACAGAGCTCAGTGGTCTTGCTGAGTTGAAGAGATAGAGATCAGAGTTCAGAGATACCAAGGAGGCTGGAATTTGTAATGCAGAATTCTGGATAAGAAGGAGCTATGCTAAAAGGACGAACAAATCTGTCTTGGAAGAAATACAGCCAGAATGCTCCTTAGTAGCAAGGATGGAGAGACTATGCCTCACATACTTTGGACATGTTATCAGAAGGGACCAGTCGCTGAAGAAAGACATCATGTTTGGTAAAGTGGAGAGTCAGCGACAAAGAGGAAGACCCTTAATGAGATGGATTGACACAGTGACTGCAACAATGGGCTCGAACATAACAATGATTGTGAGGATGGCGCAGGACCAGGCAGTATTTCCTTCTGTTGTACATAGGGTCTCGCTATGAGTCAGAACTGACTCAATGGCACCTAACAACAACATGCAGAATAAGCTTCAGAAATCCACAGAGGCATCGCGGGCACATGTATAATGCAAAACTCCACAAGGCTGGGCAAAGAATGGCCAAGGAGTTACAAGCTAAGCAATTCCCAAGGCTCACAGAGGATGAGAAGAAATTTGAGTTCCAACCAGCCAGAGCACAGAGGGCTTGGCAATCCCAGGGACATTCAGTAGAGACTTCAGGAGAATCACTCCTTAGTAGTACAGCTGAGAACTTCCTTAGAAAAATCTTAAATACAAGTCTCGTGGGGATCAAATGGATCTGCAAATAACTTAACTGTTGCCAAAACGAAGTTTAATACCTTTTAAGGAAGATGGAAAAACTCAGACATCAACAATATAATATTTGCAATGCCCAGCATCCCAATAAAAAATTACTAGATATGCCAAGATGCAAGAAAACATAACACATATAGTCAACATGTCAAATTTCCAAAAAATCATCTATAGATTTAACACAATTTTAATCAAAATTCTAACAGGATTTTTTGAATATGCAGACAAGCTAATACTAAAATTTATTTGGAAAGGCAAAGGAACAGGAATATCAAAAGAAACTTTGATAAAGAAAAATAGAGTTGGTGGAATCATTCTATCTGATTTTAAGACTCACCAAAATGTGCTACAGTAATCGAGACTATGTGGTATTGGCAAGGAATACACACATTGATCAATGGGACAGAATAGAGAGTCCAGAAATAGACCCACATAAATACAGTCAATTGATTTTTGACAAAGGTGCAAAAGCAATTCAGTGAGGAAGGGATAATCTTTTCACAAATGGTATTGGAACAGCTGGACATCCATGTGCAAAAAACAAAACAAAAACAAACCCCCCCACAAATTAATATCAACATACATTTGAAAAATACTTGCATGTTACTATTGGAGTCATGTTCTTTCATAAATCTACAAAAAATAATCTGCACATAAATGGATTTACACACACTTTGCAATAATTCTGAATCCTCCCAGATTTGGAATCACTGCACTTAGAGCACATCAAGTCCAGTCACAGCATAGTGATGTGTGGCACATGTCATTTCTTCAATCTACAAGCAATTCTGATTGCATATAGGTCTTCCTGGAAAATGCATGGTACTGTAACACAAAGAAACCAAGACTAGTAGAGAGGTGATTAGCTCAGAAAAGTCACATCCCTACTTTTAGATAAATAAAGAGCAGTAGATTCGTATAATTATTTTAATTTAATATTTAATGCAAATGGAAGCAAGTAATTTCTCCTTTTCTAAAGTAAAACATTTATTGAGTGTCTACTATGTATCAGTGTTTTATAGCTTGATTATTAGAAACCAGGTACAAATAACTGGTTAGTATGCATAGTTTTCACACCAAAATTGAAAACTTCTACTTATTCCTCTTTCAGTTTCTGCTTACCTGACCATTCCCTACGCAATCTCTAAAATCAAGGTACATTGATGGCATAATTGTGAAGTAGGAAAAAGTTTATAACAAATAGATTTGATTTACAGTTATTATTCTTAGAGTTTTAAGCTATTAACGACCATGCAAGGCATCCTGTTCGGTTGTTAACAGCGCTGATAGTTACCAAGTCTTTATCTGTTAGAAATTTTTCTTCCACTGTCTACTTGGAACAAAATTAAAAACAATAGCTGCCTTTGAGTTTTGTGCATTTCCCATTTTGCCAGGGCCTAGATGAGGACAACGGAGTTTGAAAATACAGTGTGTGTGGTGGGGGGTGGGGGGAGAATAAAAAGAAAATAAATTGAATAATTGTTACGGAAAGGAATGAAGATGAAAAATATTTAGTCAAGCTAAATATTTGACATAATGAAAATTAAACTCATAAGCCTGGCATTTAGGACACACCAAGATTTTAACTTCATCTTCCTCCCATTTACATTCATATTCCAACATTTCCCTCTATGAACCCTATATTTCATTCAAACCAGTCTACTAATTATTCACAGACCTTAGTTCACACCTTCCTACCCATCTGATCCTGTTAACATAAGTTCCTCTTCCTCAAATGCCTTTCTTCCATCTCTGCATGTCCAAATCCAACTCAGTATACAAGACCAAGTTAAAATACTTCCTGCTCTATGGAATCTTCCTGATTATCCATCTGCAAGTGTTCTCAGATTTCTCTGAATTTTACCTACCTTCCTTTATGTGCATCTCCGCTATGTCACTTAGAACATTTCACATTATGCCCCAGATGTATGTGCATATCTTGTCTTCCCTGCCAGAAATGTTTGGGATGAATGGCATATTCTTTTGAACCATAAATATAGTAAAATCAATTAACCATATTCCTTGTTCCAAGGCAAGCTATCATCATCAGTTAAGGGTTCATATAAAATTCACCTCTGCACACCACAGAGTCCCTTGCCTGTGATACTGCCTAAAATATATATTCATAAAACTTTTTTGAATGAGTGAATGAGTAAGTGAACTAAGTGACTTGACTCCACAAACCATAGAACTTTGTGATTTCTCACCCATTTTCAAAACATTTTGAGGACTTTTTTTCCAGACAGAGCAAACTATCTTTTGATAGACAAGCCCTCCTGCCAAAAGCAACTAGGAAGAGTAGATTAAAATAATAATAATATGTTTGAATGAATTGGGGAATCACTATGACAAACAAAAAAAAAAAAAAGAGAGAGAGAGAGATCTGAGTGTCCAAGATTCTGGAAAATATAGCAGGAGAAAGCTGATTCCAACATTCAATGCCACTTTTCTCATTGAGGTACTGGTAATTTTAAAACATCAACAGAGAGACTGGTAAATCAAACAGAATGCGGTGACTGGCAAGCTGCACAGATAAACTGAGCTTTCAGCAGTTTCATGGCACAAGAGAGTTAAAAATTAGCATTCATATCCTGCCAAGCAAGAAGGGCCTGAAAAAGCATGCCAGTCATACATTTGGGAACACTGAAGCACTACTCCCTAGAAATAAGGAGAAATCAGAACTAGTCTAGCTCTCATAAGGTATGAAACACAGCTTAAAAATAAGCTTAATTCAAGACTGGAATAAGGTTATCTTGTCCTACCCTAGCTTTCCATTAGAAGCAAAGATAAATCTTCTCTGGAGGAAGAAAACATCAAAATATGCCTCAAATTATAGAAACAATTTTTAATATTCAAGCTACGGCATTAAATACAAAGTTCTGGGCATACCAGGAAGAAGGAGAAAATGAGCAAAAAAACAAGTGATAAAAAAGACAACAGAAAGAGATCTCCAAGAGGAGATCTAATTATTAGAGTTATCAACACATACTAAGATAAATTTGCCGTTGTATTCAAGAAAATAGAAGATGAAGTGGAGAAGTTCGGTAGAAAGTGTATTCTATAAAAATAATTAAATGTAAAATCTAAAACTGAGGTTAAAAAAAAAAAAACCCAGAAATTAAGAACTGAATAAGTGAGTGTCAGAGAGATCAGGAGCAATCAAAAAGATGAATAGTGGATTGGAAAATAACACTATAGGTATGATCCAAAGTGAATCACAGAGAGACAAAAAGATGAAAAATATAGAAAAGAACAAAACAGATGTAAAGAGCAGAATGAAAAGGACTAACACATGTAATCAGGCATCCAGAAGAAGAGAGAAGGGGGCAGAAGAAATATTTCAGGATATACCAATTTAGAATTTTGCAAAACTGACAAAAGACAAAAAGTGTCTTTTGTCGGTTTTGCTATAGATTACAAGTAGGAAATATATAATAAAAACTACAACTAGGTACATCATAGATCAAAGACTAAGAAAAATCTTAAAAGAGTCAGAGAGAAACACATAGCTTTAAAATAAGATTTAGAGCTGCCTTCTCAAAAGAAACAAGGTAAAGCAGAAAATAACAGAACGATATATTTAAAGTACTGAAGGATAACTGCTAACCTAGAAGCCTATATGTAGTAAAAATATCTTTTCAGAATGAAAGCAAAGTCAAGAAACTTTCAGAATACCAAAACTGAATTATTCAGAGTATTTGTAGATTCATACTAAAAGAAATGCTACAAATATAGACAGTTTATAATAATAAAGGAACCCATGCACCAGCCAACAGTCAGTGAGGAAATGATGCTGCCTGCCAACAGTCACGTGAGTGCACCATCTTGGACGTGGAGACTTCAGCCACAGTCAAGCCTTCAGATGACTGCAGCCCCAGCCGACATCTTGACTGCAACTTCATGAATAGACCCTAGCCAGAAACACCGACATAAGCTGCTCCTAGATTTGTGACCCTCAGAAACTGGGTGAAATAATAAATGTTGCTAGCTTTTGAGATAATTTGTTATATAGTAATAAATAACTAATACAAGGATATAACAAAAACCTGCTAAAAACTTTGCCAAGACATTTTAAAATTAGATGAAATGAACAGGTTCCTTTAAAAACTCAACTTACTCAAAATGAGAAAAATAAATAGAATATCTGATTGGTCTTAATAACCATTAAGAAGATTAAAGCCATAATAAAATCCAAAGGACAAATGAAAAAACCTCCAAGCACAGATGGAGTCAACAGTGAATTCTTCCAAACATTTAAGAAAAAAAAACTAAAACTAAACCAATATCAAACTTTCATAAAGACTTCCATGGCAGGGGGAGGGGGGAGAGAGAGGGGTACAGAATACGAACAGAATGCTTCCCAATTAGTCTTAATAGGAAACCATAGCCACGATGTCAAAATCTGAAAAGAACTTTAACAGAAGGAAAAAAACACATGGCTTTCTTTCTCATGAACATACACACAAATGACCTAATCAAAATATTAGCAAATTGAATCCAAGGAATTTTAAAAGACAATTAAAACCATATAAGTTGGTTTTATCCTAAGAATGCTAGGTTGGTTTAATATTCAAAAATAAAACAACGTAATTCACCACTGTAACATAAAAAAAATCATATGATCATGTCAGTAGATGGTTAAAAAGCATTTCATACAATTCAACATCCATTAATAATGATAAGAGAATATTTTACAAACTATAGACAGAAGAGAACTTTAAAAATGTGTTAATAGGTACCTAAAAAATATACCCAACTTCATATTTAATAGTGAAATATTGAAAACTTTGCAACTGAAATTGGGAACAAGATAAATGCTCCTATTACCTTCAAATATATGCAACATTATGCTGAAGTTTCTAGTCAATGCAATAGGTGAAAAAAAAAAGTTATAAGAATCAGGGAGGAAGACATACACTGTAATTATACTCAGGTGACATGATTAGTTACATAGAAAATAAAAACAAAAACCTATAGATGATTAGAATTAATAAGTAAATTCAGTAGATACAAGGTCAATATACTTTTTAAAAACCACCGTATTTCTATATACTATAAACAAAGCATTAGAAAATATAATTTTTAAAGGATATCATTTTATTCAAAATAAACTTTATTTAAAAATGATATAATTTGTGATACAATCAAAAATATCAAATGCCTAGAGAAAAATCTAAGAAAATATGCACACTATTTCTACACAGAATATTACATACCACTATTGAGACATATTAAAGAATCTGAAATTAAGCAGAGCAGTATACCATGATCATGGATTGGAAGGCTCAATATTGTCAAAATGACAATGTTACCCAAAAGAAATCATATTTTATAATTTAAATAAAATCTCAGCAAAAACCTAGCAGGTTTTTCTTTTTTTTTTTTGGCTGTGGAAGTTGGCAAGCTGATTCTGAAAGTTTCATGGAAATGCAAAAGATCAAGAATAATTAAGACAATCTTAAAAAGATAAACATAATTGCAGGACTTATATTATCAGATATTAAGACATAAAGCTACCATATTTAAGACAAAAGATTTGCTACAAAGGTAGACAAACAGAAAAATCAAAGTAGATGTCAGAAACAGATCCATGTTTATAAAGAATTTGATTTATAGCAAAGGTAAGATGACATGCAGTGCACTGGGTAAATGACAGTCTCTTCCAACAAGTGGAAGGGATCAGTTGATATCCATATAAAAAAAGTGAATATTGATTTCTATCTCATACTACACACAAAAATTAATTCCAGGCAGACTGTATGTCAAAATGTGAAAGGTAAAATAATAAAGCCTTTAGAATATAACATAGGACAGTATCTTCATGAACTTTGGTATCAAATATATTCTAATTAGGACACAAAATGCAACAGCCATGAAGAAAATAATGATAAACTGAGCTATATTGAAATTAAGAATATTTTTTCATCAAAGGTGCCATTAAGAGAGTAAAAATGCAACTTACAATACAAGAAGAGATATTTTCTATACATTTACTCAACTAAAGATTCATATTCAGAATATATAAAGAACCTCTATAAAACAATAAGAAAAAGGCAGGCAACCCAATAGAAAAATGGACAAAAGACTCAAATGAGCCCTTCATAAAAAAGGCCATACAAAGGCTAGTAAACCTATAAAAGAGGCTCAACTCATTAGTCAGGAGTGAAATGCAAATTAAAATGCCAAAGAAATACCATTACACACATACACCAAAATGGCTAAAATTAAAAGACTGATAATACCAAATGCTGGGGGGAAATGTAGAACTACTAGAGCTTTCATATGCTTCTTAAAAAAAAAAAAAAGTTGTCGTCGAGTTGACTATGACTCATAGCGACTCTATAGGACACAGCAGAACTGCCCCATAGGGTTTCCAAGTAGCGCCTGGTGGATTCGAACTGCTGACCTTTTGGTTAGCAGCCGTAGACCTTAACCACTACGCCAACAGGGTTTTCATACACTTGTTAGGAGAGTATAAATTGGTATAATCACTTTGAAAAACTTTGTCCATTACCTATGAAAGCTAAACATAGGCATTCTCTATAACCCACAATTCTACACTTAGGTATACACACAACATAAATGCAAATATATATGTACCAAAAGACAAGCAAAAGAATGTTCATATCATCATTATTCATAATGGTCAACAAGCAATATGTCCATTGACGGTAGGATGGATAAATAAACTGCAGTATATGTACACAGTAGAATACTATATCCCAATGAAACTGAATCAACTGCTGGTGTCTACAATAAGATGGATGAATCTTACACACAAAATTGAATAAAAAATGAGGACATATTGCATGAATCTATTTACCGTATTTTTTTGCAAATAATGTGCCCACACATACAATGCACGAAAATGACGAAATTAAGTAAAACAGTTTGGCATAGCGTGGTTGGCAAAAAACGCATAACACGCACATTGTTTGCATAAAAACACCGCCTATAAAGGTCAGTTAAAGGTCAAAGGCAAGCAAAACTCATCTATGGCATTAGAAGTGAAGAAATCAGGATAGTGGCTACCATGGGGCAGAGGGGAGGTAGTGACTGGGAGGGGAGTGAGGGGTCTTCTGAGGTCTTCTAGGATGACAAAAATGTTCTGTTTCTTGATCTCAGTCGTGGTTACATGAGGTTTTCCCTTTCTGAAAATTCACGGAGCTCTGCACTTATGTTTTGTGCACTTCTATGTTTGCATGCTGCACTTCAATAAAACTGTTTCTTAAAAATCAATCATCTGGGGCTCTGAACATTCCAAAATGTAATCTGAACATTTCATTTCATCTACACAATCATATAACAGAACAAAGGAGACTTACTAGAATTCTTACCTCCATGGAAATGGTTGAAATAGTCCAAGGCTAAATCACTTGAAAACCTATCTATTTTTTACCTTTGGAAAGCAAGTAGCAGATTTCACATGTCTGTAGGCTTAGCCACTCACACTAGCAGTTTCACACTGGTATCTTCTCTTAGTAAGAGATCAATTATCAAATTTGTATGTAATCCATTTGTGATGGACCTAAATTCAGTCACACAATAAATCTGGTGTGTGTGTGTTGGAACAGGTGAGTAATGGTCAGGAGTAAAGAAAATAAATCACTCTAGTCTTCAAGTTTAACAAAAAGTTTAGAAAACCCCTAGTGGTTCAAGACGTAGGTATTTATTTTTAAACATCAAGAAACAGCAATTTTGCATGCTGGAAAGAAGTTATGGAAACCTAACCCAATTTAGTTTATTTTGCTTTTCTACAAACAAACTTCAGTTCAAGAAAGTAAGTAAGTCTTTTTATGAAATTCATGGCTTTGTATTTCAGAGCTATCCTGATTTTAAATTAAATAATCATTGGGTCTTCTCCCCAGCCTAAACTCTCTGGAGTGATCAAGTACAAATGAATTAAAAGAGGAATGGAGAGAGTGATGCAGGAAGAAAACAAACAACAAAATGAAAAAATAAATAGAAGAGTAGAAAATAATTTGAGAGAAGAAATAAAGGCAAGGACAATGAATAGAGGAGATCAGGAGGAAGAGAGGAGAAAGGAGGAGAAGGAAAAAGCAGAGGCTGCATGAAAAGAAATAAGGAAGAGAAAACATAGAGAAATAATCAAAGCAGTGGGAAAAGAAGAATATAGAGGAAAGACCAGTGGAAAGGAAATAGCCAGAAATCTAGGTGTTAAAAAGCAACCACAAAATACACTGCAAAGCCAGCATAACGCGGATACCAAAACCAGGCAAAGACATCACAAAAAAAGAAAATTACAGACCAATATCTCTCATGAATATAGATGCAAAAATTCTGAACAAAATT
>NW_004444002.1:8182792-8184439 GCF_000243295.1 Trichechus manatus latirostris
AATGTCATAAAACAGCATGTGTGCTACTGTTACATGAGAAACTATCTGTTCTGTAAGCCTTCACCTGAAGTACAATAAAATATTAAAAAAAAAATACACTGCAAAGTAAAACACCAAATCACTATCAACATTTTTAACACTTCCGACTTCCGGGCAACATGGTGCTATAGTCAGAAGCACCACACCGTCCCTCCACAGCAAAGATCAGAAAAACTAAGTCAAACAGAGTCACACGTCAATCTTGAAACCCTAAGCATCAAATGAAGAGATAAAGAACTCAGCCAAGCACCGAATGGAATAAGAAACTGGCAGAGAACAGAGAGCGAGACGAGATACATGCAGAGGTCCCCTATCAGCTAACGCAGCATGGGTCCGCCATCTTGGACTCCTATTGGAGATCAGCGAACAGCGGGTACAAGAAAGCAGCTTCACGGAGCTTTGAGCAGGAGACAGAACAACCAGTAACCAGAGATATAGGCTTTCCCACTCCCCACCCTTCTTCACCCCCACTTAGCCTCCTCTGCTCCCTGCAGCCATAGTCTCTTGCCCGGGAAGCACCCCGGTGTCACTTGGATTCCACCTGCCTGCACTGGCCAGCTCCCTGAGTGCCTTTTGTTGGCTGCTGGTGTTGCTTTTTTCCACTTCTTTAGACTTCTTCCTTACCTCTCACCACCTCCCCCTCCTTTCTCTCAAATACCTGGCTCCGTGCACCATCTTTGCTTCTTCCTGAAAGGCTGTGAAACTCCCCTCGAATGTGAAACTGCTTCCTGGTACGTGCTGCCCCGCTGGTGGGATCCTGGGGCTTTTTTGTTTGTTTGTTTTGAATTGTTTGTTTGTTTTCTTTTTCTTTTCTCGAATTGGGAGCCCCTTCTAGCCTGGCAGTATTGCGTGGCTTGGAAGCTACTTCCTTACTCTGTGCAGATGCACAGGGACATCCCTGGGGGCATTTCTTGTTTCTTGCTTTTGGGGTTTTTTTTCTTTGTTTTATTTTCTTCTCTCTCTTAGTCCCTTTTTGTCTTTCTTCATTTCTAGTTTCTCGAATTATTCATTTCTTTTCTTTGACCCTTTTTCTTTTCATTTTTGTTTTTCCCCATTTCTCAGTCTCTCATCTCTCCACTCTAATAGCAAGCTCGCTTAGCACTCTCTTTTGTTTGTGTGTATGTTTTTGGCTCCTGTTCCTCTCTCCTCTCTCTCATCTTTCCCATATCCATCTTCACTCCACACATCACGTTCTACCCCCTCCTTCCAGCCTACCTGCACTGTGCACTGAAAATCACACTCCCAAGCAGCACAGGCATGGCCTACTGGAACCTGCCCTGCACTGATTCCCGGTCTGCACTGTCAGCCCTGGTATGTGTCACAAACAACCCATCCCAGCAACTCCCCTTCAGCTGGACCTGCCCTGCTGTACCATACCTAAGTGACTGACCCTGCCCATTGGAGAAGGAGGCAAAAAGTATCGTGCACACAAGCAAACAACAAAGAATGCACAGCCCGCCTGCTCAGACATAGCCAAATAAAACAAAAAAGCAGGATGAAACAAACAAATCTACAATCAATAAATGAGGAAAATAACCACTGAATGCCCTGAAGACAGCAGACAATATCAAAACATTTACAAAAAGAGGACAGGATGGTTCCAGTAGG
>NW_004444002.1:8184740-8200910 GCF_000243295.1 Trichechus manatus latirostris
CAATGTCATAAAACAATATGTGTACTGACTGTTTAATGAGAAACTATTTGTTCTGTAAACCTTCATCTAAAGTACAATAAAAAAATTTTTTTAAATAAAAAATTTTTTTTCACACTTTGTGAAACAATTGTCCTAAAAATGTTAGCACTTCCAACACCTCCAACCCTGCCACAAAACACAAAGCTCCATACCAACTGTGCTGTTTGCAATCTATGATAACACTTCAAACTGAAGAGGCCTATGGGATAACACAAATTAAGAAACCAGTAGGGCAATCAAAACGTACCCTAGTGGTACAACGGTTAAGTGCACGGCTGCTAATCGAAAGGTCGGCGGTTCAAACTCATCAGCAGGTCCGAGGGAGAAAAAACCTAGCAACCTGCTCCTGTAAAGATTACAGCTGGGGCAGTTCTACTTTGTCACATGGGGTCACTATGAGTCAAAACTGACTTAACAGCACACAACAAAAAGTCAATCAAGAGATGGACACAAATAAGAAAGTCTGAGCTCATGATATATTCTAAGGGCACGAGGGATACAAAAACAACTCATGAACAATGACCAGCTTTTGAAATCAACAAATCCACACATCTACTGTAAGAGTAGTAGTAAATGAGATAATCAAAAAACATTCTAGTAAGCAGGCTCTGTTCTAGTAAGCAGGTTCCATCCAGAAGAGTTTCAAATTACGGAAGAAAAGAAGAAAAGAGTGAGTTGTACCTTTACGCCTTTCATTTGAATTCACTTCCACTATCGCCTTTTGTATTAGGAAAATTAAATTTAGAATCTGAAGACTCAAACCCAGAACACAGATGAATGTAGAAGTTATCATTGGCCTTACAAAGGTGATTTTTCCCTTTACAAAATAACTCATAAGAAGGTTCTTTCAATTGTGCAGTTAAGTGTTGGTTTACAGATCATTAACTTCTTTGTAGTGAGGCTGAGCTAAAAAATTAGAGCCACTACTCTCTGAAGACCAATTCAAAATGAGGTTAAATAATTGCAGAAATAACAATGAAAATCAATAGAAAAAATAGAAATGGATTTACAAAAATGTAGTTGCAAAAGTCTATTCAAAAACATTAGAATGTAAGAATGAGGGAAGCTGCTACAACCAATCACTAACGAAGAATAGTAGGAAAGAGAGAAGAAAGAGTAATTGACAAGGCAAGGAAGGCAGTGAGAGATACAGGGAAAGAGGAGTCAAAGAAAAGGAGAATATAAATTGGTATAATACACCAGATTGCTACAGACATCCATTAGCTCTTCATTTTCTTCCCCTGAGGGTTTGCATCAGTTGTAACCACACCCAAATAAATCTTTTTTAAAAAATAATTTATTTCATTTTTTGTCGTTATTGAGAATATACACAGCAAAAACACACATCAGTTCAACAGTTTCTACATGTACAAATCAGTGACATTGATTACATTCTTTTAGTTGTGCAACCATTCTCACCCTCCTTTTCTGAGTTGTTCTTCCCCCATTAACATAAACTCACTACCCCCTAAGGTTCCTATCTAATCTTTCAATTTGCTGTTGTCAATTTGATCCCATGTAGCTAGATCTTAAAAGACTATAATGCTCAAAGCAGACATTCTTTACTTTTTAAGCTAAACTATTGTATGATTTAAGAAAACTTCAGGGGATATTTTTGGTTTATGGTTTAAAGATTATCTCAGGGCAATAGTTTCAGGGGTTCATCCAGCCTCCATGGCTCCAGAAAGTCTAGATCTCATGAGAATTTGAAATTCTGTTCTGCATCTTCCCCCTTTTGATCAGAACTCTTCTATAGAGTCTGATCAAAGCATTCAGTAATGGTAGCTGGGCACCATCCAGTTGTTCTGGTC
This sequence comes from Trichechus manatus latirostris, assembly GCF_000243295.1. Lineage (NCBI taxonomy): Eukaryota > Metazoa > Chordata > Mammalia > Sirenia > Trichechidae > Trichechus > Trichechus manatus. The sequence goes on from NW_004444002.1 coordinate 8,186,591, forward strand.
TCATGGCAAAGGAGGAATTGTTCATGGAGGCAATGCACCAGAACATCTTAACCACTACAGATATCCTTAGTAGACGGTTGAACTTTGGTGAGTGGGGAATAATTCATAAAAGTTCAAGTGAAATCACAAAATAGAATCGGGTTTTACTAATTTCCATATCTTATATGCCACTTCAAGTACTCTTGGTCTCACCTGTCTCTAGGACTTTTAGCCACTTGTTACAGCCTCAGCTACTGTCAGGACAAACTATGCTGTGTGGGATCTGTTCAACTTCATATGGGCAAACCTGATACCATGCCACCTCTTGCCTAGACCATGCATCTTTTGACTCTTTCCGTGGAGCTTTTCTATTGTGACTGGGGTTCAAGAAGCCAGGGACTTTCTTAGAGTCCATTCATTCCCAACTCCAAAGTGCAGGGGGAATTAAGGCCCCATGGGCTTAATTTTGACCAGTGGATCAATGGGTGCTGGAAAATAAATTCTTACCCTTTTACTTCTCTGAACCCATTGTCAAGAGCAGTAGTTGTTTATACAGCCTCTCAGAAAACAGTCCCATGAGCTCAAGCAATGAATTCTTATTGATATCAAGTGGTGATCGGTTTGATAATACATCATGGTATTGACTCTTCTTCCTTCCTTGTCTCACCTTTCCCCCCACTCTTGTTCCCTGGGATTGCACTCCCTAATAAAGAATTTGCCTCAGGCTCTTCTTTCTGGGGAACCCAGCCTAAGACAACCATCAAAGAGCTAATAGACTATTTGAGATGCAAGATTTATATATTTAGGGAGCACTTGAAAAAGATAAGATAGGGAACTTAGGGGGCAGTGAGTTTATGTCAATGCGGGAGGAACAACTCAGAAAAGGAGAGTGAGAATGGTTGCACAACTCGAGGAATGTAATCAATGTTGCTGAATTGTACATGTAGAAACTGTTGAAGTGGTGCATGTTCTGCTGAGTTTATTCTCAACAAAAATAAATTACATACACACACACACACACACATATATATATATATATATATATATATATATATATATATATATATATATAAAAAGTTCAAAGTAAGGAGAACAAAAGTTGCCCAGAGCAGGCCGCCTATTTCAGCCAACCCAGGACTCCCTTCCTCATTGGTAGTTATCCCTGATATCAATGCCAAACAGAATTTGTTTCTTTCAACAATGACTTAAAAAAAAAAGACTTGTACCACCCATTGAGTGAATTAATCCATAATTTACTCCCCACTGTGTAAAATAGTTCTTATTCAACTAAGCAACTGAAAAACTGTTATTAAACATGAACTATACACAAAGCATCGCCTTTCATTTTTTTCCCATTATTCCCATCTGTAATTTTCCTCTCCCCAGAGCTGGGGCCACTTAACCACACGCATCCCTTCCCCGCCAAATTCCTGCCTTGCTTCTAGTGACTTTACCACTGTCTTAATAATTTTTGCAACCTCTCAGCCTGGGGCATTGCCTTGCCTTTTCCAGTCCTTAGAAAAAGGAATCTCAAACTTGTGTCTGGGTTCCTGCTGCCAGACTGCCAGCCATTCTGATGGCCCTGGGGGAAAGCTAAGGAGCTCTGGTGGCACAGTGGTTAAGCACTCTGTGGGAGAAAAATGTACCAGTCTGCTTCTGCAAAGATTAACCCATTGCCATCGAGTCGATTCTGACTCATAGTGACCCTACAGGACAGAGTAGAACTGCCCCATAGTTTCCGAGGCTATAATCTTTATGGAAGCAAACTGCCACATCTTTCTCCCACAGAGCAGCTGGTGGGTTCAAACCACTGACCTTTTGGTTAGCAACCAAGCTCTTACCCACTGCACTACCAGGGCTCCTCCATAAAGATTACAGCCTTGGAAACACTATGGAGTTCTATTCTGTCCTATAGGATCGCTGTGAGTCAAAATCAGCTCATGGGCTGGATTTGGGGGAAAGTTGTCCTCCCCACACCAGGCTTGGCTCAGTCAGTGCATTACATACAGTGCTAGCCTCTGGAAGAAGTTGCCGGCAAGGACTCAGCTTAGCCCCCCAGTCCTGGCCAGCCATGCTCATAAACATATGAGCATTCCTAGCCCACTGCCTCCATTCAAGGAACTCCTTATCAAATCTGTGGAGAAGGCTTGACTAAGTAAGACAATTTACTCTGACTTAGTACTTTTCCACTCTTCACCCTTGTCCTCCTAGTCCTCTGGGTCCTTATGATGACAGGAGCCTTTTGTTCAGGGCTCCTTGGCAGTGAGACAATTTCCCCTGCCTGTGCTGCTGTATCATCTGACTGAACCTCGCCTGGTGCCATTCTGTGGAGAAAAATGGAACATTGGGAAGCCAGTGCCTATTTTTGCCTCTTGCTTATACTATCACAGTAAGTGAATAAAGGCTCGATCATTGCTTTCAGTTGGGCTCATTGTCCCAATTGACCAGTATGACACCTGGAAGCTGGACACTTTCCTGATGCCTGCTTGTCTGAGGAATCTCTAATTATCAGCTGCTAATTATCAGTGCTCCACCCACTATTTAGGGCATCTTCATTATATCATGTTAGATGCTCATCAACATCATATTCTGCCTATCAGAGTGGCTTTTATTCCTACTCAGCACTCTGTGTCTCCCAGTGTATGCCTCATCCCCAATTACTCTGTTTTATTCTAATTAACGGTATACGGCTTGCTGTTCCTCAAGCAGACTTCTCTCATGCCTACGTCCAGGACTTTGTTCATGATAGTTTCAACTCTTTTTTTTTTTATTATTGTACTTTAGATGAAGATTTACAGAACAAATAGTTTCTCATTAAACAGTTAGTACACATATTGCCCTATGACAATGGTTAACAACCCCATGACATGTCAACACTGTCCCTTCTGAAACTTGGGTTCCCTATCACCAGCTTTTCTGTCCCCTCCTGCCTTCTAGTCCTTGCCCCTGGACTGCTGTGCCTCATCAGTCCCATTTTGTTTTATGGGGCTGTCCAATTCCCGGCTGAATGGTGAAGTTCGGGAGTGACTTCACCACTGAGCTAAAAGGGTGTCTGGGGTCCATACTCTCGGGGTTTCTCCAGTCTCTGTCAGGCCGATAGTTTCAACTCTTAGAATGTCCTCCTCCTATATAACTCACTATGAAGATATACTCATCCTTCAAAGTCCAGCTCAAATGCTCTCCCCTCTATAAAGACTTCCCTGATCATTCTAGCTTGAAGAGCTCTTGCCCATCTATGAACTCTGAGCACATTTTACCTGCATCACTCATAGGTAGGGTGAGTGTACGCAGGGATGGATTACCCAGTAAGAAACGTCGGCAGGGTTTACTTGTGCTTACTTACTAATCTGTAGTGCACAATTATACCTGTTTTTCACCACATCAAAGACGTACTGAAACCCATGTGAAATTGTATTATCATAATATGTGCTTAAGGACAGTGCTTTTCATATGGGTCAATATGCATTTATTGAGTTAATGAATGGTAGAGTAGCTAATCTGTTCATTAATGGGGTTTTACGTCTTAAAATATTGAAAGCCTTATCTTTTGAAGGTCAACGATTATGCTTTATCAAATTGAGCCTGATCGGGAAAGACCTTCAGAACCTTAATTACGACCAATCACAAATCCAAGATAATTTATCCCCTGTTTGAAGGCTGGATTAGAGGGTTAAGTGGGTCTCTTGGAACTCTCATACTTGATGATCATAAGAAACAGATCTGGGAGTAATACACCTCCCTCTTCAGGCTCTAAGATGGCTTCACAACTTCAGCTGATCCAGGTAATAAACCAAAATAACCCCATATACTTCTTCAAAAATCAGAGTTGCACTAGGAAAAAAAAAATCCAGGAAGAGACCCCTCATGCCCAATACATGGTATATTCTAGGAAGTAATGGAATGGAATGGAATGGCTTTCACAAGACATGAAAAACTTAGCTTTTAATTTTCTCCCAAATAATATTCAATTCTCCCCAACTACTCCCACAATCCATGGACAGTTAGCTCTGTTAAAACAAATTAACCAAAATAAAGCCTATCAGCTTAGATAGAGAAAATGCATTCAGACAAGTGTCACCATTGGCTTACAGTTTGGTAAAAGCAGATATTAATCTAGATTCCAGTAACAGTTCTCATAGAAGTTTAAGTTATCCAGGAAATGCTAAACAGACCCAGTTCTCCAAGTGGGGCTTGGCAATGAACAATTCAGATGGATTTTCAGATCTCTATTGCTCCCTCTTCCAAGTTTATGATGTGAAGGACATGAGAGAAAATGATAAGGGTAAAGTTAATTAACATCATTTACCAAGCTCAGGTTTGTTTATTTTCACACACACAAACAATACACCCTTTCCTGTTAACACAGCAATCTCTCTAGCAAGTAGAGATCTTAGAGACCTATTTTCTCTGCCCTCATCTTTTATCTCACTCTTCTTTTCATGAATTCAGTGAAGCAGTGTTTGGTAATAGTGTCAGATTAGTAGAAAACCTGAGGTCTAGCATTTTGACAATGATATAACTGTCAGCATGTACCAGGCATAATTAGAATCAAATATCTACCTCTTAGCGTTTCTCTTGGGTTCACCCAACTCTGAAAGCTCTCAGGTCATTAAGGCATATCAATTAGCAATGATTTTTTTCCCAGCCCCCAGCAGCCAGTGAAGCATACATTAAAGGTGATATCTGCAGTCAAAATTTTAATGTGCACAATTTGAAAATATCTACTTTGACGCACAGAACAGTATCATCCGAGAAACTCATTTGCTTAAAGTGTTATATTGCAGCCATTAAAAAATATTTCATCCCCTTGAATGAATGTCCTCTGAACATTTCCATACCTATTAAGTAATATTAATTGTATAAAGGTTTGGAAAACATACGAATCATTAAAAGTAGAAATGGGATGTGCAATAGCCCGGAAGAGCTAATGTTATCACTTTTGTGGCCAGTTTAACAACCTTCTTAGTACAGTCATTTTTAACTAAGTCATCATGACCCAAGGAAAGTTACTTCCTTTGGGGAAAGAAAGGTGGGGGCAGAGGAGACGGGAAGGAGATATCACAGGCTTAGCATATTTTAAACAGTCACATTAGGTATCAGTCATGTTTTAATCAACTCAGTTAAATATACTCTCATAGGCATTGTTAGCAAAAGCTATCCTTTACAGATTTTATTGCATGATAGTCCTGTTGTCTTTTAGCCAGATGGCAACATGAACAATAAGTTGGTCTATATCCAGACCAAATAATTAAACAAAATAAAGAAAAAAGCAAAGGATACTAATGATGAGACCCCATAGTCTTAAGTACAGATTTTCTTGAACACAGAACTATACATGTATGATTTTATTCTTTTCCATATGTTAGATGGATGTGCCATGTCTAACAGAGATTGGTTAGTGAGACTGGTGGTAAACAGGAATGGCCCCGCTCATATGCAGGTCTATGGGAAAGGTGTCAGGGTCAAAAAGAATTTTCCTCACTAAAGTACTTCAGTATCTGAAATTATCCATAAATTTAATGCCTCAAAATGATTGATTTGAAGGCCCAAATTATGGTATCAATATTGCACATGATGCGGGGTACATTTAGCTCAAATAAGCAGTCTGATTAGTTAGGGGAAAACCATCATCCTAATTGGGTAGGAAACAAAGTGAATAAAGTCTGATAACTGCAGCATGTCAGAAAGGTAGAGTATTAACTTTATTTAGATTCTTATATTTTGCACAAGCTTTAAACAAGTCTACCTTTGGGAAATTGAACTTGAGAGGTACAGTTATGGGGGAGAAGTTGCAGAATTTCTTCTCAGGAATTCCTCTTTTCTCATAGAATGAACCTAGGTTAAACAAGGAAATAAATGTTGACAAAATGGAAGGGAATTGATGCTGAGTGGATTCAAGTGCATGGCTGAGAGGTGATAGAGAAGCACTTTTATGTGGAAAAGTCACCAAGCCACGGTTGTATCATGCCTGGGTATGGGGAATAGGAAACACTAGACCGTAGGCTCTGGGACAGTTGGGACCATATCTGTCTTTATGACCATTATAATCTCAGTGCCTAGTAATATACTCTATTAAATAATTTTTTGTTGACTCACTGAATAGATAAATGAAAGTTCAAGAGATTTAGAGAAGGCAGAAAAATAGTACAAACCTTTAACATCAAATAAGTTGACAAGTTAAGAATAGATAATTCAGAAAAAGCTAAAGATATAAAAACCCGATATGGTAAAAAAGAAAATTCAAGAAAGTGGTTACATTGAGAACAAACACTGCTGGATATACAGTGGCACTCATAAATGCTTAATCAAAAATAAATGAATTAATAATGACTCTAGGAAAGAAACTACTTGCTCTCTGTCTTAATTATCTAGTGCTGCTATACAGAAATACCACAAATGTGTGGCTTTAAAAACCAGAAATTTATTTTCTCACAATTTAGGAGGCTAGAAGTCTGAATTCAGGGTACAGGCTCTAGGGGAAGGCTTTCTCTCTCTGTCAGCTCTGGAGGAAGGTCCTTGTCTCTTTTCAGCTTCTGCTCCTGGGCAATCTTCATGCGGCTTGGTATCTTTCTTCCCCCATTTCTGCTAGCTCACTAGTTTGTTTAATCTCTTATAATCTCAAAAGATATTGATTTAAGGCACACCCTATACTGTGATTAGGCGTTTGGCTGCTAACCAAAAGGTCGGCAGTTCAAATCCACCAGGCGCTCCTTGGAATCCTATGGGGCAGTTCTACTCTGTCCTACAGGGTTGCTATGAGTCGGAATCAACTCGATGACAACGGGTTTGGTTTTTATACTAAAACTACCTCATTAACATAAAAAGACAACCCATTCCCAAATGGGAATATAACCACAGGTATACAAAAAAAAAAGGGTAACAGGTTCAGAAGGTGCTTAGTAAGGATTCAAGGAAAAGTCTGATAAACCTTTCTCCCCATTCAGTTATGAAGGCTAAAAACGTGCATTCCCTAGTTAAAGATTGCATCCATCCATCCATGCATCTGTCCATCCATCCATCCATCCATCCATCCATCCATTGATTCAAAAAATTACTGAGAATTTGTCACTATCATGTGCTAGGCAGTCCTCTAGGCAGTAGGGACAGAGTAGTGAGCCATCATGTAAGATATATGCTCCAATGAAGCTTGTATTTCCAATACTTGTTCAGTCTAAAAGCAAAGCCAAAGTTATATGCTATGCCAGAGGACTGGCTTGTGAACATTCACCAATCCAACTTACAGAGAGCACACTGAACCAGTAGAGCTAGTGAAAACACTCAGCAATATCTGATAGCTTTACTCCCCTTCCAGTGTTCCAGATGCTTTTCCCATTTGTTCTTACATACTATGGCTTATAATTTATTCTTCCTAATCCATATTTGACCACAACCACCAGCAGATAAACAATAGGCTTCCCACACCAATGCATAAATTGCTAACTGGAATATAAATTGATTTCACACTGTTCTTTCAAATGCTCTGGGCCCTGCCCGTTTCAAAGAGGCCATATTTCTATGTTGAGTAGCAGAAGTGAGAAGAAAAAAAAAATGGAGATGGATTAAAAGAGACAAAATCCAAAGAAAATAAGTGGCTTCAATAAAATATGTGGTGATGGTTTTTATTGCCACTTACTTGGGAAGACCAGCATAACTCATGCCTAGTGCCGCCACTTATAAGTAATGCGGTCATCGCAAACTCACCACAGTAAAAACTTCAAATATCTCCACCACCACATATTATACACACACACATACACTAGCAATTTAGTAACTTTTCCAACTGCCTTCCTCCCTGAAAGACTTTATTTCTTGATGCCCCTCCTTAATGGGACAAATTCATTTTTAGCACAGTGTGTGGCTGATTAAACATAGAGCTCCAATCTTTTTTTTAAATGGAGCTGCAACAATTAATTTACCACATCTGGCACTGAGTGTCTACCACAATAAATACTTTGGATGAATCTTCCCTTTGTTAGGCACTGCTAAATAAGTCAATGGCTTTTCGCATCCTGGTGAATAAAGATAAGGTTCACTTTAATTGGGTCATTTGAATCTCTTGACTCAATATTACAAAGCCATGGAACATGGAAGATCAGAGTGATGAGGGGCCTTAGATTCTGACCAGTGATTTTCAAACTGTGTTCCAGTGAACCTAAGGACTGATATGGTGTTGGGACAGGTTTAGTGAAATGGAGGTACCTTCAAGCAGAATAGCTCTATGTTAATCTGTTCTATAAGTGAGAGTTCTACATAAGATTTCATGTGAAGAAAAATTTCTGATAAAATGCACACACACACACCCCACTTGGAAAAATCACTAATCTGGACCAATGTTCCCACTCCCCATTTTAGAGGTGAGAAAATCGATACCTAGAAAGGTTAAGTGATGACCTTAGAGTCACACAACCATTTAGAGGCACAGATCAGACCAGACAAATTAGCTCCCCTGAATCGCAGTCTATTATTTACTCTATGGTACCCCAGTGAATTATGTAATTGTTATTAATACTGTTTATGGTATAAGCAATGATGGGCTCAAACATAGCAACAATTGTGAGGAGAGTGCAGGACCAGTGTTTCGTTCTATTGTACTTAGGGTCTCTATAGTTGGAACCGACTCGACGGCACCTAACAACACTACAACATGGTATAAGCCTCTGGGTGGTGCAGTTGGTTTGCACTTGACTACTAACTGAAAGGTTGGCAGTTTGAATCCACCCAAAAGCACCACGGAATAAAGGCCTGGCGATCTACCTCTGTAAGATTACAGCCATTGAAAACCCTATGGAGCACAGCTCTACTCTGAAACATGTGGGGTCACCATGAGTTGAAATCAATTTGACAGTAAATAGATTTTGGTTTTGGTTTGTTCAAAGGATAGTTTTTGGCTTTTGGTTTTTATGGTATAAGCAGTGTTGGAGCTGGGCTCAGCACCATTAAGTTAGGCAAACTATATTAGACATAAAACCTTCTTGCTAAGACAAGGACATTTTGGTCACTCTTTTTCTTGAGTAAGGAGGAAGATGGAGCCTTGGTGGCACAGTGGTTAAGATCTCAGCTGCTAACTAAAAGGTTGGCAGTTGGAATCCACCGCTGCTCCTTGGAAACCCTATAGGGCAATTCTACTCTGTCTGATAGGGTCGTTATGAGTTGGAATCAACTTGACGGGAACGGGTTTGTTTGTTTTTAAGGAGGAGGATACGTGGTAAGATGAGTATAAAAGATGACCCTATCTAAATATATTATCATCCAGTTTCCCCAATTCCCCAACCATGCCATGGATTGAAGAGACATCGCTTCATAGAACCTTAAATAACACATGTGTCACTTGGCAAGAGAAGGACCTATCATTTAAACAAGTCTTCAAAAACTTTAACTTGTACTTTACTTTTACAAGTCTTTTACTTGCTGGCTGACCCCTAGTAAAATAAGACTATCAGAAGCTGCTGAACCTCACTTAAACATGTATACTCAGAAGATTATTATATGTGTCAGAGAAGAGACAAGAGTTCTGCCTCACGTAAGCTAATTCAGTGCCAAAAGGCAGAGTTGACTCTGAAGGGGATTCTTACTCTTAAAAATGTCTTTTCATAAAAATCCTTAGATTGATATTAGCTACAAGGGTTATATGTTCTCATTGTGGAAAAGCACAGGCTTCTCACTTTATAAAGTGAGATGTAGTACATGAAAGCACTTTGATAAAGGAATGGAGAAGAAATATACTTGAACATAGACTCTATCCAGTGACGGCCATGGTTTAGTTGGTTTCTCAAAAAACACCTGGTTGCTTGTGTGACTAGAATCAACAGATGCCAGGCTCACATAACTGAGCTTTAAGAGAGATGAAGACATCCCTGAGGGGGCAGAGCCCAGGCTGGACCATCTAAAGAAATCTGAAGGTTATTTGCTTATAAGAATTACCATGGACATATCTCATTTTCCACCCTAGCTCCAAAGGCTGCCTTTGATGTTGCTCTGTCTGACCTTGACTCTGGATCACCCTTATGTCTCTTATGTTGCCCAAGTACATGAACTTGAGCATGAATCTGACTATTTGGACATTAGAAACTAATTTTCAGCTTTTTACACTCAACTTGCTGCCCTGGTGGCGCCGTAGTTAAGAGCTCGGCTGCTAACCAAAAGGTCGACAGTTCAAATCCACCAGCTGCACCTTGGAAACCCTACGGGGCAGGTTCTACTCTGTTCCATAGGGTCGCTATGAGTCGGAATCGACTCGACAGCAAAGGGTTTATTGGTGTTTTTTGGTTTGGTGCTAACAGTTAGTACTACTTTCAACTTACTATGTAACTAAGGAAAATTAATGATGGATCATATAAATAGTCATAGTTATGCAGCACATCAGTTACAAATGTGATAAAGACTCTAAGCCTTTCCAACATTAGGCAGACATCTACCCCAGCCCCAAATGAGTACCTTGCCTCCACCTTCCTTTTCCTCATCACCTCCTTTGCGTCTTCTACCCTTAGGATGAACTGAGCCTTATACTATACGCTTCATGAATCACTCAAAAATCTCCTTTCGGTCAGCATCTGCAAAGGGTAACCTGGATTTAGATGAACTATTTGGTTCAGTTGTCCACACTGATCAAATCACAGCTAACTGGCAGATGTTTACTTCCCTTAGACTAAGCAGAGTCCAAAAGTAATACTATAAGGAACTGATTACAGGTCTTCCCTGTACATAAAGTTACTTGTGACTGTCCACAACATCTAGCTGCTTTTTTAGTTTATACAACAGGGAATGAACATATGGTGTAGATTAAAACAACAAAGGATTAAGAAAGTTTTGAAAAAATTGTAGACAGTAGAACTATAGCTCATTAATGGAGGGTAGGATGGTTGGGGGAAAGAACAGCTGCCTGATCTTTCAAGGTAAGGAAGGGTGACCATTCTATATTTTAAACCTTTCCTGGGTATTTCCATCAGAAGTATATCCTAGATTTGATAAATCCAGGGAGTTGTCATGGAGAAGGACAATTCTCATTTTTTTTTTTAGTTTATTGGTTTGTTTAGTGCAGGTAGGATCCTGAGAAGATTTCTACCTTAATATTATGCTAAAACAATGTCACCTGAAAGAATTTTTCTTTCAACATTTATGATTTGGGGAAAAAAGTTTAGCAAGATGAACAAATATAGTCATAATGCATATATATAATATATATATCTTCCAATATTGATCAAAGGGACCAAGATTTCATTCTCACCAGTGTTCTGACGGGAATAGGAAATTCACCCAACTAACTGAAAAATATGGGCCTATATTAGTGGCTGAGTGGAAACCTTGGCTCTGAAAGCCTCCGGTTAAATCTGCAAGTAGAAAGAGTGTGCACACAAGACACTTTTGATCATCCATGCAATAGGCTGTAAATTATTTGCATGACACCTTCTTTGCATTAGATGCCATGGGCCTCTAACAGGTTGGTGTATTATATAGACTATTTAAGTGACAATAGTCATAAGTCACAGACGAAAAGCTCTACTTTGACCAGCCACTGTGCTCCCTCTTTGCCCAATTTTCAATATGAAAAATCACCACCGAATATAAAAAATGGCTTCATGGAACATCAGCTCTGATCTGTGGGATTTGTCATGTTGTAGCTCATCCATTTCAAGAGCACTTCAGTCATTTGTTCCATGTTACCAAGACAAAGATTTCATTGAATAATTGATGAAAAGAGAAAACTGTGAGCTACCTTGCACTCAGTTATTATGGTTTTGATTCTACCTTTGCAGAAAGTAACTCCAATATTAGCCAATCATCACACACCCTAAACGATGTAAGAGACAATTTCTCAAAAGTTCTCGCCACATGGCTCCCTGATGTTTAAGGATCAAGGTACTGACCTTTTGGTTCTTACCACCGTAGTAGCTATTTAGTTATACAAATAGCAAAAAGGGAATAGATCTCCAAGATGGTGTGTGTGTGTGTGTGTGACATTATCATCAGAGTACTTCACAACATTTCTGATCTTGGAGAAGGATAATGAATTTAGAAAATAAAAAATAACAAAAAAATAAAATAGCATTTATTGTGTGCTTATTACCATGTGCCAGGCACTGTATATAGAGTCACTCTTTTAATAGTCACATCAATCCTATGAGGTAAATATTATTATAATCACCATACCTCTCTTCCTCCTATATCTACATTGATAATTCTCAAACCAGTACTTAGTCTTCCTATAAATGGATTAACTCAAGCTGTGCAATTGACCATTTCAGCTTCTGTTACCTAAACTATGAGTGATAAAACAATGTGGCTGGTCAGGAGGTACTAGCACTATACTTTTCATTAAATAAGTGGGAGATCCCCACTTGAGAGGCAAGAAAGATGCTATGTCCAGGAAGATTGATTAAGATGGGAAAGAGCAGGCAGGTCATAAATGGCTAAGTAACCAGACAGGATTCAGAGTCCAGAAGGTTAAAGAAGTCAATAAAAACAGCATTAATAAGCAGAGTTTAATTTTACCCTAGGACAGAGGTGGTTTGTTCTCAGTCTTATTTTATACTTTCTAATAGATGTTAGGAGTCGCCGGGTGGTGAAAACGGTTAACATGCTTGGCTGCTAGCCAAAAGGTTGGAGGTTCAAGTCCACCCAGAAGCTCCTCAGAAGAAAGGCCTGGAAATCTACTTCCAATAGATTACAGCCATTGAAAACCCTATGGAGCACAGTTCTACTCTGAAACACATGCGGTTGCCATGAGTCAGAACTGACTTGGCAGCAACTGGTTTTGGTAATGGATGTTAACAGCCTTGAGCCGATAAGTGGCAATCATTGTCAGGAAGAGGCCAAGTTAGTTTGGTTGAACTCTGCCCTAGCAAAAAACTAAGGCAGAGGTGCTAAAATTATCTCACAGTTTCAAGTAGATATACATTTGAACACTATCTCTCCCCTGCCCACACTGCTGCTTCAGCCGGCACACTGTGATTCAGCAGTTAACTCCCTCCTCTTCATTTTCCCCTTCCTTCTTTTATTTAATCCCATTAAAGCTTCATGAGAAATAGAAAATGTAGCCACTGGATTTAAGAACTTTAAATTCTAGATGGAGAAAAAAGAACATGGACAAGTAAGACAACTATTAGAAGACTACTAAGCAATACATATCATGTCATATAAAATAAATGTACATAAGCACTAAGGTGGAAAAGGAGTGATCAGAGATGCCTGTTGCACACCTTATCATACTAAAGGGCCTGGTTTAGATATCTTCAATTTCCAAATTTCTAAAATGTAGTTAATAGCCAGTTCCTCTCTGTGAGCAGGTGCCAACACATGAAGTAAACTGTTAAAAACAAATGAACAATCCTTTCAACCATGAGCTCTTGGTGAGTCAACACAATTTTGCAATAATCAGTGAGGTTCACAAAAATATCTGTTGGGTAGGAAAAAAGAAGAGGAATTTAAAAGACGAGAATAAATTATCTTCAAGATCGTGAGAACACCCATTTTACCCAGAATATCCTCTACACTTAGCAGTACACATGTTCATTATTATTGTTGCCCCATGGTTTACTTGGTAGACTTCCATCTATCATCACGAAGTCATGACAGCCTAATCAATTCAAGCTAGGTTCACATTCATTCTTGGTTGCCTGGAGGTTGAGGTCTCCTACCCAGATGATCCATATTGGATTGTCACCATCATCTTTTTCAGTGACAGAGACGAGTTTCCCCTTGAGTTGACTGACCTGCAGACACTAAGGCATGTCACAAAATTATATCAGGGCGTTAAATCAATATAATTATTTTTACATTGATTTTAGCAGACATAGACTTTGCCAAAGTTAAATTATACCCTATTTTTCTCACACTTCAGATCCAAAATAGCTACATGGTTCTATCAGATTAATTGACCTCATTCATTTTTGTTTGTTTGTTTTTTGGCTTTTTTTTTTTTTTCCTCACAGAGGCAATTAGACTCAGCTGCTTCAGGATACAATTATCAACCAACCAAAACCAAACTCACTGCCATCGAGTCAATTCCGACTCATAGTGACCCTATAGGACAGAGTAGAACTGACCCATAGGGTTTCCAAGGCTGTAAATCTTCATGGAAGCAGACCGCCATATCTTTTCTCCTGCCGAGTGGCTGGTGTGTTCGAACCACCGACCTTTCAGTTAGCAGCCGACTGTTTAACCATTGTACCACCAGGGTTCCTACAATTATCAACATACCTGTCCAGTTTTTGGTCACACTCAAAATTTAACATTCAGTTATTATTTGTAGACACTGAATTAAATGGCCTTCTTGAGAGCAATATATAAAAATGCATGTGTAATATATAAAATGTTTTAAATATATAAGTACTTATAGAATTTT
>NW_004444002.1:8201010-8206340 GCF_000243295.1 Trichechus manatus latirostris
ATTATATTTATAGTATAATATGTAAATATATATTACACATGCATTTTTATATATTACACACACGTGTGTGTATGTATAATTTTTTCACAGCCATAATTACAACTTTCTCAAAATCTTACCTGAGCATCAAAGCAACCATTTATAAACCCGTGTTAAGCTACTCTAATATGCTAACTGGAGCCCTGGTGGCATAGTGGTTAAAGCTCAGACTGCTAACCAAAGGGTCGTTAGTTTGAATACACCAGTCGCTCCTTGGGAACCCTATGGGGCAGTTCTACTCTGTCCTATAGGGTCGCTACGAGTTGGAATCGACTTGACGGCAATGGGTTTTTTTAAATATGCTAACTGAACAAAATGATTTTAGAAACAAGATATTCAAAAACGTGTTCTGAAATGCCTCTATTTCAGAAGTACAAAATAACATTTGCCATTTAAAAGAGAAAATCAGGAGCCTAGAAATTTTTATCTCTTGGGATGTGTGTGTGTGTGTGTGTGTGCGTGTGTGTGTGTGTGTGTGAAATGAAATCTTCAGGGAGATCTACCACCTAATCTGTACATCCAAGGTCAGTTTTTAGCCAATCAATCAATTTTGACCTTCTGTTCAGGCCCTAAACTTTTCCATTCCTTTAATCTCATTTGAAAAATACCGTGAGAAAAGGAAGTCCTCAAGCAAGAGAAAGACAATGTATCTGCAAAGAACTATCTCATTGTAGGTGTGTAAGGAGAAGTATCTATGTAACAAATTGCTACTGTTTAAGCCCATCAATTCAAAACAAGCATTTCAAAAACTTGCCAAGATGACTCAAATGACCCACATGTTTGGACACCTGAAGAAAGAAAGAAAAGATAACATCACACACATTAGTGCCGTGGCCCTGTTGGAATCGGATGTGGGCTTGGTCCTTTAATAATGGTGGAGATTAAACTGCTTCTTTCCTCACAAGTTTATCACCCCAGTCAGAGGGCTCAAGAGGGAAGAAGGCAAATGAACATTTTGGATGGAAATTTAAGAAACACTTCAGTTGCTAAGAAAGAATTCATTTTTCTTTAACATATTTTATGTGACCCATTTCATCTTTGCTAAAAATATACTTCTGAATCTCCAGATTGCTCTCTTTGCATTAGGACCTTCAATTTGGCAAAAGTAAAAGTACGAACTCTTCAGTTTGGCCAGTGTTACCAGGGCCAGTTGGGTTTCTTCATAAATGATGGCTCTAGAAAGTTACATTTTGCTTTGGGAAGTTTGTGAAAGGTTAACTGTGGTGAATTCCACAATAACAAGCAATTTAATTTGGTCCTGGGTGGGTAAAGGGTGGGACACTAGGATACCCGTGTGACTACTCACTCTTCTCTGGAGACAGTACAGTTCAAGTCATAACAAAATGGATTGGGCAAACTTGGTCATGCTTCTCTGAGACTTCACAGACAAGGATAGAGGGCTGTGTACCCAATTAGTGTGGATGAATACATTCAAACAGAAGAAAAATGAGCCACTGTTGGTAAAGCTAAAGCTGCCCAGGGGACACCTTGGAATAGACATAGTTGATAATTCTCTACCAAGAAGAAAAAACACGTCTTGTATTCATCTGTATTTGAAATTGTTTGTGATGCTGCACCAAGCAATACAATTTGATCCAGTCTTAGGATATTTGCATTTTTGTCCTGCATTGCCTACCAGGGAGTCAATCTAGAAAACCACATTGTACAGACTAAGTTCAACCAATGTGCTCAAAAATAGCCTCAGGCAGTGAGTCTCACCTTCTAACTAAAGCACTATGAACTGTTTAAAGGAGTCCTTTCAACAAAAAACAAAAAACAAAAAAAAAACATTGCCTTTCTTTCATCTTTGTTCCAGTGTAGGATCAAGAAGGGACAGTGGGCAAGAAAAGGGAGATCACTGACCCTGACTGTTTGGACAGCATGACTGGAATCTATTTGGTTTCCTCCAACCCCAGAAAACCAACTCTGTTTCCATTGCATTTTGGAAAAAGCCAAGAATTTTGGGAGTCAGTTATTTTGTTCTTTTCTGGCCTCCTCCCAACACCTTTCTATAAACTGTCAACCTCGCAGCAAGACATAAGCTTGGCCAGCACTGAGTGCCTGATCGCCCATGACAAGCTTCCAAAAGTCATTAGCTTGGCAGCATGTTTAGCCTACCCACACACTGGTAACTTATATCTGCTGGAATCACTCATTTTGAATCCAAAAAGGTCCCACACGAGGCTGAACAAATTTGAACAAAGTCAAGCAGAGGAGAAATTCATTCCTGGACACTCCTTCCTCTCTTCTGTGGCCTCAGCAACTCTTTCAAGGTTCCTATCCAGATTGAACATGCTACTCCTTTGTTTCCAGGCAAGCTTGAAAGAATTAGCACTAAACCCCAAGGAGGAGCAAGGGGCAAGTGGTTGGCTGCCATAATAAATAAATAGGTTAAATGTTCCCCCTAACATAAGCATCATGAATGTGACTGCCTTTTCCTCCATACTAATAAAAGCTGAATGAAAAGCCAAGGTCATGACTTCTGTCCTCTACAGGCCAGATAGGTTTTGGTCTTATCTTGGCTACATCTCTACCCAGACCCTAACCAGATGTCCCATAATTATGTGAAGCTAAATTCAAAGAGTCCTGGGCCCAGGATGGCCCATTCTCACTATGAGAGAAAGACCTCCTCTCCATGAATGATGGCACATCCTTACTTTGAAAAGACCTACCAAAGAAAGAAAGTGAGACTACCATTTACTGAGCTCCTGCTATGTATCAGGCTCTGTTCTAGATGCTTTTCACCTCTTAATTAATCCCTCCCTCCAAACCTATACATTATGTGTTTTGTTATATTCATTTTACAATAATAAAAATGAGAGAGGGGTTAAAAGGGGTTATAAACAAATAAGTTCTAGTCAAGAGGAGTCAGAAGAAAGTTACAGGATGTGGAGAAGAGTAGATCCTTAATTTTTTTCATCTAATTGAAGGATTATGAATATTCAAGAGAAAACAGTAGCTATGGTTGGTGAGTAATAAAAAAGGGAGGGCTCCCTGTCATCTTAGAAGTCTATTGGTGGCAATAATGTTTAAGCGTTGGATTGCTAATCCACCCAGAGGCATCTCAGAAGTAAAGCGTGGTGACCCCAAGAAGATAAAACACTTAGGAATAAATCTAACCAGAGATGTAAAAGATTTATATGATGAAAACTACAAGACACTACTGCAAGATACCAAAACAGACCTGCATAAGTGGAAAAACATACCTTGCTCATGGATACGTAGACTCAACATTGTGAAAATGTTGATTCTACCCAAAAGCAATCTACAGATACAATGCAATCTCGATACAAATTCCAAATTCATATGGAAAGGGAAGAGGCCCCGAATAAGTAAAGCATTACTCAGGAAGAAGAACAAAGTGGAAGGCCTCACACTACCTGATTTTAGAACCTATTATACCGCCACTGTAGTCAAAACAGCCTGGTACTGGTACAACAACAGACACATAGACCAATGGAAAACAATTGAGAATCCAGTCATAAATTCATCCACCTATGAGAAGCTGATATTTGACAAAGGCCCAGAGGCCATTAATTGGGGAATAGATAGTCTCTTTAACAAATGCTGCTGGCATAACTGGATATCCACCTGCAAAAAAATGACACAAGACCCATATCTCACACCATGCACAAAAACTAACTCAAAATGGAACAAAGACTTAAATATAAAATCAAAAACGATAAAGATCATGGAAGAAAAAATACGGACAACACTAAGAGCCCTAGTACATGGCATAAACACAATACAAACCATAAGTAACAATGCACAAGCACCAGAAGAGATACTAGATAAAAAATCAAACACTTATGCTCATCAAAAGACTTCACCAAAAGAGTCAAAAGACAACCTACAGACTGGAAAAAATTTTTGGCTATGACAAATCCGATCAGCGTCTAATCTCTAAAATCTACAAGATACTATAAAACCTCAACAACAAAAAGACAAATAACCCAATTAAAAAATGGGCAAAGGGGAGTTCCAGCAAAATGGCGCTCTAAGCAGAAGCACCACGCCGTCCCTCCACAGCAAAGATCCGAAAAACCAAGCCGAACAGAGAATACTACAATCCTGAAACTCTAAAACATCAAATGACGAGATAAAGAACTCAGCCAAGCACCAAATGGAGTGATAAAACTGACAGAGAACAGAGAGCGAGGAGAGATTCATGCAGAGGTCGCCTACCAGCTAACGCAGCATGGATCCGCCATCTTGGACTCCTATCGGAGACCAGCAAACAGGGGGTACGAGAAAGGAGCCTCACGGAGCTTCCTGCGGGAGACAAAACAACCAGTAATTGGCGATATATGCTATCCCACCCCCCACCCTTCTTCACCCCGACTCAGCCTCCTCTGCTTCCCATGACCACAGTCTTTTGCCCGGGAAACAGCAGCTGCTTGGATTCCACACACCCGAACGGGTGGCTCTCTGGGTGCCATTTGTTGGCTGCTGGTGTTGCTTTTTTTCTGCTTCTTTTTATTTCTTCCTTGCCTCTCCCCACTTCCCCCTCCTTTCGCTCGAGTACCTCACTCCGTGCGCCATCTTTGCTTCTTCCTGAGGGGCTGCAGAGATCTGGTAATTTGTGATATACGCTTTCCCACTCTCTACCCTTCTTCACCCACACTCGGCCCCCTCTGCTTCCCACAGACACAGTCTCTTGTCCAGAAACACCAGCCCGCACTAGCTGGCTCTCCGAGTGCCATTTGTTGGCTGCTAGTGCTGGTTTCTTTTTTTTCTCTGCTTCTTTTGACTTCTTGCTTGCCACTCGCCACCTCCCCCTCCCTTCGCTCAAGTGCCTGGCTCCGTGCACCATCTTTGCTTCTTCCTGAGGGGCTGTGGAGCTCTGTTTGAGTGTGCAGCTGCTTCCTGGTTTGGGCTGCCACGCTGGTGAGATGCTGGTGCTTTTGTTCGTTTGTTTGTTTTGAATTGTTTGTTTGTTTTCTTTTCCTTTTCTTGAGTTGGGAGCCCTTTCTGGCCAGGCGGAGCTGCGTGGCAGGGAGAATCCCCTTCAGCTTCCACAGATGTGCAGAGGGATCCCTGAGAGCATTTCTTTTTTCGTTCTTTTTTTTTTTCTGTTTCTTTGTGGGCCTTTCTTGTTTTTTTTTTTCAATTTGTTTTGTTTTCTTTTCCCTCTTTTTCCCTTTTAGTCTTCCTTCATTGCTCAGTTTCTCATCTCTCTATATCCTCCTTCTCTTTCTGTTCCCTGAATACCTGGCGTTGTATACCTCTACGCCTTCTAGCCAGGCTATACTGCAACACCTGAGACCGACTTCCCCAGACCTCATAGCTGC
>NW_004444002.1:8212839-8232012 GCF_000243295.1 Trichechus manatus latirostris
TGTTAACCAGTGTCATAAAACAACATGTGTACTACTGTTTCATGAGAAACTATTTGTTCTGTAAGCCTTCACCTGAAGTACAATAAAAAAAAAAGGGCAAATGATATGAACAGGTACTTCATCAAAGAAGATATTCAGGTGGCTAACAGACACATGAAGAAATGCTCACGATCATTAGCCATTAGAGAAATGCAGATCAGAACTACAATGAGATACCATCTCACCCCAACAAGGCTAACATTAATCCAAAAAACACAAGATAATAAATGCTAGAGAGGTTGTGGAGAGACTGGAACACTTCTACACTGTTGGTGGGAATGTAAAATGGTACAACCACTTTGGAAATCGATTTGGCACTTTCTTAATAAGCTAGAAATAGAAGTGCCATACGATCCAGCTATCCCGCTCCTTAGAATATATCCTAGAGAAATAAGAGCTGTCACACGAGTAGATATATGCACACCCACGTTCCTTGCAGCACAGTTCACAACAGCAAAAAGATGGAAACAACCTAGGTGCCCATCAACGGATGAATGGATAAACAAATTATGGTATATCCACACAATGGAATACTATGCAACGATAAAGAACAACGATGAAGCCGTGAAACATTTTATAACATGGAGGAATTTGGAGTTCATTATGCTGAGTGAATTTAGTCAGTCACAGAAGGACAAATATTGCATAAGACCACTATTATAAGAACTCAAGAAAAGGTTTAAACAAAGAAGAAAACATTCTTTGATGGTTACGAGGGTTGCGGGGGAGGGTGAGGGTTATTTACTAACTAGATAGTAGAAAAGAATTATCTTAGATGAAGGGAAGGACAGCACACACTACAGGGGAAGTCAGCACAACTGGACTCAACCAAAGCTAAGAAGTTTCCTGAAAACAATCAAACACTTTGAGGGACAGAGTAGCAGGGGTAGCAGTCTGGGGACCATGCTTTCAGGGGACACCTAGGTCAATTGGCATAACAAAACTTACTAAGAAAATGTTCTGCATCCTACTTTGGTGAGTGGTGTCTGGGGTCTTAAAAGCTTGCAAGTGGCCATCTACAATGCATCAATTGGTCCCAACCACCTGGAGTAAAGGAGAATGAAGAACACCAAAGACACAAAGAAAGTATTAGTCCAAGAGACAGAAAGGGCCACATAAACCAGAGACTTCATCAGCCTGAGACCAGAAGAACTAGATGGTGCCCAGCTACTACCAATGACCGCCCTGACAGGGAACACAACAGAGAGTTCCTGATGGAGCAGGAGAAAGGTGGGTTGCAGAACTCAAATTCTAGTAAGAAGTCCAGATTTAATGGTCTGACTGAGACTGGAGGAAGCCCGGAAAGCATGGCACCCGGATTCTCTATCAGTCCAGAACTAAAACAATTTCCAAGGCCAACTCTTCAGACAGGGATTGGACTGGACTGTGGGACGTAAAGTGATACTCGTGAGGAGTGTGCCTCTTAGCTCAAGTAGATACAAGAGACTAAACAGGCAGCTTCTGTCCAGAGATAAGATGGGAAGGCAGAGAGGGTTAGAAGCTGGTTGAATGGAAATGGGGAATCAGGGGTGCAAAGGAGGAGTGTGCTGTCACAGTATGGGGAGAGCAGTTAGATCACATAACAATGTATGCATAAATTTTTGTATGGGAAAAAAATTTTTAAAAAAATGAAGGTGAATTAAAGATATGTTTAGACAGACAACCTGAATGAGTCCACCACCAGCCGACGCACATTAAGGGCAATTCTAAAGAGTAAATTTCAGTGATGAAAACAAGAAAGAACATGAGAAAGGAATAAAGAGCTATGAAAGTGTAAATGCGCGTGTAAATCTAAATAAACATTGATTCTAAAACAAACAAAAAAAAGAAGTAAGGCTTTCGAAAGGCTTTTAATCTGCTTTCAAAAGGTCACAACCTTGAAAACCCTATGGAGTGCAGATTTACTCTGCACATATGAGGATCGCCATGAGTCGAAGGCAATCAACAACAACAGCAACCTGTCATCTTGCATCTTTACAGTCTAGAAGCATATACACAAGCCAATTTGTAAGCAGAGGGGGAGGTTGAATTCAGACAAACCAGTTACAGTCATTCAAGAAATATAAGAGCTCCTACTATACACACTACAAAGAAATTAAAGGTATATTTCCTGCCATGTTAAAAATCAGTAGTCTTTCTTGGTGGTGGTAGTGGAAGGGGGTGGTGGTAGAATGAATTAAAATGCAAATAACTGTAGGAGGTCAAATGAGCGGTAGTACTTATCACTGTGGACCAAAGGATGCTTGATGGAAGAGATAGGATATAAACAGAAACTTAAAGAACACATAGAAAATAATTGGTTGTGAGGTATAATGGAAGTATAATTGAGTCAGGTTTGAATCCCAATCATTATCATTTACTAGTTTTATGTTCTTGGGCAAATCACTTACCTACTACAAGTCCCTGATTCTTCAACTCTGTGATGGGAACTATATCAATCTCACAGACTTGCTGTGAGGACTCAATATATATATAAGTTAATTAATATATAGGTTCTCAACAAATATTATTCTTGTTTCTTCTATTAGGCACTTGTTGGAATTTAACCAAGTGTTTTTCTGAACTGGTATAGTGTATGAACACAGCCATTTTACATTCAACAAACAAGTCATAATCATAATAACAGCTGCAAATCACCTGTAACTATTTAGTGAACACTTACTGTGTGCCTGGCAATGCGCTAATTACTGTATCAATGAATCCTCATGATAATCTTGTAAGTAGTATCATTATCTTCATTTTATAGATGAGGGGCTCAGAATAGTAAAGTGACTTGACCAAGGTCACATAGCAGCAAAGGAGAATCTGATCCAAGTGTGCAGTCAGGCCTAGCTCACTCCAAAGCCACTTACTCTTAAGTCACTGTGTATTCTGTTATCCCCCAATGTGCCCATCAAACTGGTTTTGTTAGGTAACCGAAATAGAAGGTTTGACAAAACCGTTCCAGCTGCTGCTCTGGCTATGATTCAGACATGGTTAATCGTGCTATTTTCAATCCAGTCTCATTAAAGTATCTCTGCCCTTGTCTCCACAAATTCTCTCCCTTTCCTGTGGTAGAGGGCACGTGGATGTGCCTAACTCCCTGGGCTGAGACGATAAGCGAAAGCCAAGCCTGTGTCCATTTCTACCCATTTCTACTTGGCACTTTAGAGGAATCTCTTTACTTTCATCCCAGAAAGTAGAGTGGCATTACTCGCTTTATTTCAGCTGCTGGAAAAGATGAAAGCTTTTCTGACAAAGATGTGCCTTTGAGCTAGTGAAAAGTAAATGATTGACACAGGGCATAAATCTTCATTCTTCTGAGACAGATCAGTCTTTGAAACAGAGAGAAAAATGAAAGAAAAAGAGGAAGAAAGGGAGGAAGGGAGGGAGGGAGGAAGGAAGGAAGGAAGAAAGAATCCTTTTAGCAGAAAGGGGTGAAGTCTCTTCCAGAAGTTATCTTACACCTACTATAGGGCATGAGAGATGTGTTCTTCCCAAAATTCTGGAGTTCCAGAATTCCCCTCCAAATTAAATGTTCTGCATTTTAAAAACAGACTCTTGACATTTTTACGTACATTTTATGGTCCATTAATATGTATCGGGGGTCTTTTAAAATGCATATTCTCATGCTGGATGTAAATCTGTATTGGGGGACTTCTTTTTGTTTTGAGGGAAAAAGTTGAGGTTGCTATCCAATCAGTTATGCCCTCATGGCTCATATTCCAAGTTGCAATGTGCATTTAGGGATTTGAACATTCACCAAGTACTCAGATGTTGCATTTCATAGTTTACTCCACCTGCTAAAACTGACATTTGGTTGAAAATAACTTGTGCACTTAGGGAAATGCTTCACTTTCCTCAATTCCCTGATTCCCTCTGCTCTATCAGGAAGCTGGGAGCAAGCACAGAGGGAATAATCCACCAAAAACACATGCCAGGGACTGAAGGGAAGTGGGAATTTGATGTCTAAAGAATGAGATGCTGGTGACTAAAGCAGTTCAAAAAATAGATCCTTCTTGCAAATTCTCCTGCCAATGTGACCAGTTAGAAAAGGGCAAGCCCCAATGGATAATGGGAAGTTGGATCTCCTTAGACTATCCACTAGTAGTACAGCAACCTCTATAAAATACCCCATATCACAAAGGACAATATACAAAAATCTAAATTGCCAGAGTATACATTAGGTTCATTCATTAAGTACCTGCAATGTGCCAGTGGTTAAGATCTCGGACGCTCATCAAATGGTTGGCGGTTCAAATCCACCAGCCGCTCCTTGGAAACCCTATGGGGCAGTTCTGCTCTGTCCTATAGGGTCACTATGAGTCAGAATCGACTCAGTGGCAACGGGATATGCCAGACAAGGAGCCCTGGTGGCACAGTGGTTAAGTGCTCGGCTTCTAACCTAAAGGTTGGCAGTTTGAATTCACCAGCCACTCCTCAGGAGAAAGACATGGCAGTCTGCTTCTGTAAAGATTTACAGCCTTGGAAACCCTGTGGGGCAGTTCTACTCTGTCCTATAGGGTCATTATGAGTCAGAATTGACTCGATGGCAATAGGGTTTTCTGGTTTGGTATGTGTCAGACAAGGAGCCCTGGTGGCACAAGGGTTAAGCACTCAGCTGCTAACTGAAAGTTCCATGGTGGCAACCCACTAGCTGCTCTGTGGGAGAAAAGATCTGGTGATCTGCTCCAATAAAGATTACAGCCTAGGAAACCCTATGAGGAAGCTCTACTTTGTCCTATAGGGTCACCATGAGTTGGAATTGACTCGAGGGCATACAGTAACAACAACAAGTACCAGACATTTTAGGTAGGATAAGTCAGTCTTACTTTACTGTAAGTCTTAACTGCAGTGTTTCTTCAAATTGGGGACTTTTCTTATGACTTTAGCACCTATCTGATCTGCTTAAAATTCTTCTATGGCTCAGCTCTCATTATGCTTTGCTTCACAACAAATTATGGCAGGTTTTTCTGGCTTAAGACAGCCACCATTTTGTCATGTCTCATGATATCGTGGGTTAGGAACTCGGGCAGTGCCAGGCTGGGCAGTTGCTCTGCTCCAAGTGGAGCCAATAAGGTCATTCAGTGGTATCCAGCGGATGCATGGACCGGTCTGGAAGACCCAAAGTGTCTTCACTCACATGGCTGGTGTCTTGGCAGGGAGGGTGGGAAGGTTGAACTCAGCTGGGACTATCAACTGAAGCACCTACACACTGAGACAACAACCTCAAAGTATTTGAACCATGTATATGGTGGATGAGGGCTCCCAGAGGGAGTATTTGAAGAGACAAGCAGTGGAAGCGACCAGTTTCTTAAGGTCTAGGTTTGGAAATTGGTACATCATTTTTGCCATACTCTATCTGTTACAGCAGTTGCAAAGCTGGTTGAGATTCAGGAGAAGGCGGCATAGACTCCTCCTGTCAACTGGAGGAGTGTCAAACAATTTGTGGTCATCTTTAATCCACCATAGGCTCTTCATAACTTTCAGGTAAAGGGAGGCTACAGAGTTTTAATGGTTAAGAGCAAGAGCTCTAGAATAAACTGACGTACTTGAATCCCAGCTCTGTCACTTAAAGATCTTGGAGAATTACATAATCTCTCTGAGCCGCAGTCTCTCCATCCATAAAATAGTGGCAATAATACTGTTTTGTGATTGTCAGGAGAATTAAATTAGATAATGCACATAAAGTGTATATAATAATACCTAGCACACAGTAAGCCTCAATACATACAAAACCCACTGCTGTCGGGTTGATTCCGACTCATAGCGACTCTGTAGGGTTTCCAAGGCCGTAAATCTCTACAGAAGCCAACTGCGACATCTTTCTTCTGCAGAGCTGCTGGTGGTTTCAAACTGCCAACCTTTCAGTTAGCAGTCGATTGCTTTAACCACTGAGCCACCAGGGCTCCTCCAATACATACAAGCTAACATTATTTATAAAACTCCAACTTCTTAGTTTAGTAAATAAGGCCATTTATGATCTGGCTTCTGATTTCCTCTCAAGTGTCATTCTACCACACCTCACAGACACTCTTAATGCCAGCCTTATTCAACTACTGGTTGTTCTCTGAACATGCTAAGTTCTTACACCTCCATGCCATTCCACATACAGCCCCATCTACTGAAAAGAATGACCTTCCTCCTCCACCTTCCTTCTTCACGTGGCTAAATCCTACTGCTCCTTTAAAACCCAGCTCATAAGTTACTGCCTCCATGAAGCCATATCTGAACCTCTAGTCTGGGATAAATGTCTCTACTCTGTGCTCCCATAGTATCTTGTGCATATCTTGTTTAGAGGACTTAAAAAACCAGTTGCCTTCAAGTCGATTCCCACTCATGGTGACCCCATGTGTGTCAGAGAAGAACTGTGCTCCATTTGATTTTCAATGGTTGATTTTTCAGAAGTAGATGCCAGGCCTTTCTTCCAAGGCACTTCTGGGTGGACTCGAACCTCTAACCTTTTGGTTAGTAGCTGAGCATGTTAACCATTTGTACTACCCAGGGACTTAACACTATATAATTTGTCTGTTTTTACTCCACGCACTAGACTGGACCACATATTTCCTACAGGCAAACAGAGTATCTTACCTTTCTTTGAATTTTTGGCTTTTAGCAAAGTGCCTGAAATCTAGTAGAAATTTGGTAAATGGTTTTTTGGAAAGACAGAAAGATGATTAAAATACAAATTGATTTATACAGAAGTCAAGATAAATGTAACCTTTTCCTCATAATCCAGCACTGAGCAATACAACAGCTACGGAAAGAGAACACCTGAGAGAAGAATTAGCCTTCACTGACTTATCATTTCGAATTCAACAGTCTCCAGGAGGCAGTGACTAGGTAAAGCTGATTGCAGAGTACTCACAGAGCTGAGGGAGAAAAACACAACCATGTTTCTCAAGAAATTAGTGTAGTTCATTTTCTTTCTCCAAATGTATCAAGAAGCGAATCCTCACTCTAGATTAAGAACCTATCAAATTTCTATAAGGTCTGATGCTCCCCTCACTGAGAGTCCTGCTGATTTTCTAGAAAACAAGCCTTAGTTCAGCAAAAGGAACAGAGACAAAACATCGTGTGAGCCGATGGGTATCTCTGTGGCTCTGCCTCCCAATGAACATTTTTTGCTTCTCTATAAACAAATCCAGCATTTTATATGAATATGAGCAAATTTCACCATTTTGTATGCATTATTTCCTGGTAGGGCTTTTTTTTTTTTAATGTTTACAGTCAAAAGTATTTTGGTCAATTAAATGTCTTCCCTTTCTCTAACACTGCACATTCTGTCAACTAATTCTGTCAGCTTTTCCTTGAAAATATCCAGAATATGATCTCTTACCACTTTCATCTCTAGCACACTAGCCAAGCTATAATTATCTCTCACCAGAATTATCTCCCTCTTTTTGCTCTTGCCCTGTAACACTCTACTTTAGTCCATCTTCAAACAACCTTGTGGCGCAGTTAGGATAAGGATCATTTTCTTCCTTTACCAATGAGAAGACACGCATACAGAGGTGAGGACTCGCCCAGGGTCACCCATATGGGAGTATCAGAGCCATAACCAAAAGGCAGCTCTCCTGACACTTAGTTCTAGCTTCTTTCCCTTACAACAACAGATTGGCTAGTAGTAAAACCATAGCCAAATCACATTTTATAAAACTCTTTTTGTCATTTGGAATAACATACCAGGAAATTTAGCACTTAATAAGGGGAATACTCATGTTAGTATACAAATATTCCAGAGATACCTACCTAAATATTTCACTATCTGAAACAATTTTATACTTATAACTTGGCCCAATCGAATAGCCTTCAACTTGAGAAATACTTGAGACTAATATTTTATTGTTGTTTGCAATTTTTAGCAGGCAAATCCTTTTTTCTCTCTAGTAAAATCTTATACAAGACTCCATTATATTAAGCATATAAAAGGAGACAGTATTTTTAAAAAGAGGAAATGTCAGAGGACCATGACCTTGGCCATCCCTTCACTCCTCTGAGTTAGGCCCTGAGGTAGCTCCACGGAATCTTCGGCCCCATGGAACCCAGTTTGAAAACATGTTCTAAAAGATCTTTTTTACACAAAGTGTGGTCCACAGACCAGCAGTATCTGCATGACGAGAGGGCTTGTTAGAAATGCAGAATCTCAGGCCTCATCCCAGACCTACTGAATCCAAATCTGCATTTTTACAAGATCTCCAGGTGATCTGTATGTGCATTCAAATTTGAGAAGCACTGCTTTCAAGACTCTGTCTGGAAAGGTCTTCTAGTTAAGGTTTAAAAGGGAGCCCTGGTGGCACAGTGGTTAAGCACTCGGCTGCTAACCTAAAGGTTGATGGTTCAAACCCACCAGCTGCTCCACAGGAGAAACATGTAGCTGTCTGCATGCTTAAAGATTGGAAACACTATGGAGCAGTTCTACTGTGTCCTATAGGGTCGCTATGAGTCAAAATCAACTCAACAGCAACAGGTTAAGGTTTAAACCTGGTTGCACAAACACAAGGTCAAATCCCAAGAAACTGAGCACAGTAACATGTATATCCAAGGAGCCCTGGTGGTGCAATGATTAAGCACTTGGTTGCTAGCCAAAAAGTCAGTGGTTCAAACCCACGAGTGCCTCAGCAGGAGAAAAAGACCTGGCAATCTTCCACCGTAAAGAAGATTGCCTAGGAAACCCTATGGGGCAGTTCTACTCTGTCCTATAGGATCACTATGAGTCAGAATCAGCTCGACAGCACACAACAAAAACAACAAGATGTAAATCCAAATACCTATCCAGATGCTTCACTTTCCTTGTGCTTAGCTGTATGCTGAGCTTTGTTTATGTCTAGAGTCATGATGCATTGGTAGGCTAGGCAGTCACTTCTTTTTTATTGTACTTTAGATGTGTTTACAGAACTAGCTTCTCATTAAACAGTATACATATTGTTTTATGACATTGGTTAACAACCCCACAACATGTCAACACTCTCTCTTCTCGACCTTGGGTTCCCTATTACCAACTTTCCCGTCCCCTCCTGCCTTCTAGTCCTTGCCCCTGGGATGGTGTGCCCCTTCGGTCTTGTTTTGTTTTATGGGCCTGTCTAATCTTTGGCTGAAGGGTAAATCACCAGAGTGACTTCATTACTGAGCTAAAAGGATGTCTGGGGGCCATACTCTCGGGGTTTCTCCAGTCCTGTCAGGCCAGTAAGCCTGGTCTTTTTTTTTTTTTTTTTTTTTTTTTTGTGTGAGTTAGAATTTTGTCCTACATTTTTCTCTAGCTCTGTCCAGGACCCTCTGTTGTGATCCCTGTCAGAGCAGTAAGTGGTGGTAGCTGGGCATCATCAAGCTGTACTGTACTCAGTCTGGTGGAGGCCGTGGTAGCTGTGGTCCATTAGTCCTTTGGACTAATTTTTCCCTTGTGTCTTTGGTTTTCCTCATTTCCCTTGCCCCTGAAGGGGTGAGACCAGCGGAGTATCTTAGATGGCCGCTCACAGGCTTTTAAGACCGCAGATGTTACTCACCAAAGTAAAATATAGAACACTTTCTTTATAAACTATGTTATGCCAATTGAGCTAGATGTTCCCTGAGATCATGGACCCCACAGTCCCCATCCCAATAATTCGGTCCCTCAGGGAGTTTAGATGTGTCTATAGAGCTTCCATGACCTTTTCTTGTACAAGTTGTGCTGGCTTCCCCAGTACTGTGTACTGTCTTACCCTTCACCAAAGTTACCACTTATCTATTGTCTATTTAGTGTTTTTAGTGTTATGCTCCTCTCCCTCATAACCATCAAAGATTGTTTTTTTTTGTGTGTGTGTAAACTTGTTCAAGAATTTTTATAGTAGTGGTCTCATACAATATTTGTCCTTATGTGATTAACTTATTTCACTCAGTGTAATGCCCTCCAGATTCATTCATGTTGCGAGATGCTTTGCAGATTCATTATTGTTCTTTCCCATTGCCTAGTGCTCCATTGTGTGTATGTACCATAGTTTGTTTATCCCTTCACCTGTTGATGGGCATCTAGGTTGTTTCCATCTTTTTGCTATTGTGAACAATGCTGCAACGAACATAGGTGTGCATATGTCCATTCGTGTGATGGCTCTTATTTCTATAGGATATATTCCTAGGACTGGGATTGCTAGATCTTATGGTATTTCTATTTCTAGCTTTTTAAGGAAGCGCTATATTGTTTTCCAAAGTGGTTGTACCATTTTAGATTCCCACTAGCTATGCATGAGAGTTCTAATTTCCCTGCAGCCTCTCCAACATTTGTTATTTTCTGGTTTTTTGATTCATGCCAGTAATGCAGGGGTGAGGTGGTATTTCATTGTGGTTTTAATTTGCATTTCTCTAATGGCTAGTGATCACAAGCATTTCCTCATGTGTCTGTTAGTTCCTTGAATGTCTTCTTTGGTGAAGTGTCTGTTCATTTCCTTTGCCCATTTTTTAATTGGATTTTTTGCCTTTTTGTTGTAGAGATGTTGGATTTTTCTATAGATTTTATAGATGAGAATTTTGTCAGATTTGTGATAGCCAAATTTTTTCCCAGTTTGTAGGTTCTCTTTTTACTCTTTTGGTGAAGTCTTTTGATGAGCATAAGTGTTTAATTTTTAGAAGATCCCAGTTATCTAGCTTATCTTCTGGAGTTTGTGTGTTGTCAGTTATGGTTTGTATCCTGTTAATGCTGTGTATTAGGGCCTCTAGCATTGATCCTGTTTTTTCTTCTACACTCTTTATAGTTTTTGGTTTTATATTTAGGTCTTTGATCCATTTTGAGTTAGTTTTTGTGTACGGTGTGAGGTATGGGTCCTGTTTCATTTTTTTGCATATGGACATCCAGTTTTGCCAGCCCCATTTGTTAAAAAGACCATCTGTTCCCCATCCGATGGACTTTGGGCCCTTGTTGAAGATCAGGTGACCATAGGGGAAGGGATTTACATCTGGGATCTCAATTCAGTTCCATAGGTCAATGTATGTGTCATTATACCCGTACCAGGCTGTTTTGACTACTGTAGCTATACAGTAGGTTTGGAGGTAAGGTAGTGTGAGTCCTTCTACTTTATTCTTCTTCTTTAATGGTGCTTTACTTCTCTGGGGCCCCTTCCCTTTCTGTATAAAGTAAATGATTAGTTTTTCCATTTCTTTAAACAATGTTGTATTTTGATTGGGATTGCATTGTATTTGTAGATTGCTTTGGGTAAAATTGTCATTTTCACAAGGTTGAGTCTACCTATCTATGAGCATGGTATGCTTTTCCATTTATGTAGGTCTCTTTTAGTTTCTTGCAGTAGTGTTTTATAGTTTTCTTTGTATAGGTCTTTTACATCCCTGGTTAGATTTATTCCTAAGTATTTTATTTTTTTAGGGGCTATTATAAGTGGTATTGTTTTCCTGATTTCCTTTTCACCATTGTCTTTATTGGGGTATAGGCATCCAACTGATTTTTGTATGTTTATCTTGTATCCTGCTACTCCGCTGAATCTTTCTGTTAGTTCCAGTAGTTTTCTTGTGGAGTCTTTTGGGTTTTCTATGTATAGTATCACATCATCCACAAATATGGACAGTTTTACTTCTTCATCACCAATTTGGATGCCCTTTATTTCTTTTTCTTGCCTTATTGCTCTAGCTAGGAATTCCAGCATGATGTTAAATAGGAGTGGTGATAAAGGGCATCCTTGTTTTGTTCCTGTTCTCAAGGGGAACGTTTTCAGCCTCTCTCCACTAACAATGATGTTGGCTGTTGGTTTTGTATAGATGCCCTTTATTATGTTGAGGAATTTCCCTTCTTCACCTATTTTATTGAGAGTTCTTATCAGGTGTCTTTACCTCGTTTTGGTATCAGGGTTATGCTGGCTTCATAATATGAACTCAGAAGTATAGCTTCCTTTTCTATGTTCTGAAATTGTTTGAGTAGTACTGGTGTAAGCTCTTCTTTTAATGTTTAGTAGAATTCTCCAGTGAAGCCATCTGGCCAGGGCTTTTATTTGTTGGGATTTTTTTTTTTAATTATTATTATTACCTTTTCAATCTCTTCTCCTGTTATGGATCTGTTCAGATTTTCAACATCGCTTTGTGTTAGTTTGGGTAGGTAGTGTGTTTCTAGAAATTTGTCCATTTCCTCCAGGTTTTCAGATTTGTTGGAGTACAGTTTTTCAAAATACTCTGTTATGATACTTTTTATTGCAGTTAGGTCTGTTGTAATGTCCCCCATATCATTCCTTATTTTGGTTATTTCCATCCTCTCATTTTTGTTTTGTCAATCTGGCCAGTAGTTTTTTTATTTTGTTGATCTTTTCAAAGAACTAACTTTTGGTTTTGTTGATTCTGTCTATTCTCTATTTCATTTATTTCTGCTCTGATATTTATTATTTCCTTTCTTCTGCTGGCTGTGGACTTCTTTTTCTACTCTCTTTCCATTTGTTCAAGTTGCAAAGCTAATTTTTTGATTTTTTCCCTTTCTTGTTTTTTGATGTGTGCATCTATTGCTATAAACTGACGTCTGAGCACTGCCTTTGCTGTGTCCCAAAACCCAAAACCAAAGGTTTTGGTATGATGTGTTTTTATTCTCGTTTGATTCTAGGCATTTTTTTGATTCCATCTTTGATTTCTTCTATTACCCAGTGGTTTTTAAGCAGGATATTACTCAGTTTCCATGTAATCGATTTTTTTCCTTGCTCTTCCTGTTGTTAATTTATACTTTGATGGTGTTGTGATCAGAGAAGACACATGGCATTAGCTCAGTGTTTGGGATTCTGTTGAGGGTTGCTTTGTGGCCTAAGATGTGGTCTATTCTAGAGAATGTTCCATGTGCGTTGGAAAAGAATGTGTACTTTGCAGCTGTTCAGTGGAGTGTTCTATATATGTGTATGAGTTCAAGTTGGCTGATTGTGGCCATTAGATCTTCTGTATCTTTGCTGAGTTTCTTGCTAGATGTTCTGTCCTTTACAGAGAGTGGGTTTTGAAGTCTCCTACTATTATTGTGGAATCATCAATTTCTCTTTTCAGTGTTGTTAGAGTTTGTTTTACATATTTTGAAGCCCTGTCATTGGGTGCATAGATATTTATTATGGTTAAGTCTTCATGATGGAGTGTCCCTTTAATCATTATATAGTGCCCTTCTTTGTATTTTATGGTGGATTTTGTTTTAAAGAGTATTTTATCGGAGATCTAGTATTGCCACTCCTGCTCTTTTTTGGTAGTTGTTTGCTTGCTAAACTTTTTTCCATCCTTTGATTTTTAATAAGTTTATGTTATGTTTCTACAGTATGTCTCTTGTAGACAGCATATTGATGGATCCTATTTTTTTAACTCATTCTGTCACTCTCTGTCTCTTTATAGGTGCATTTAGGCCATTTATGTTCAGTGTAATTATTGATAGGTGTGAGTTTATTGCTGTCATTTTGTAGTGCTGTTGTTTGTGGTGCTGACATTTTCTTTGTTCCTCTTACTCTCCTGCACTGAATTCCTTTTGTTTGTGGATTTTTTTTCATTTCTTTTGCTTTTGTAGATTTTATTTTTACCGACACTTTATGTTTTTCTTCTTTATTTTGAAGAGTAGGTTTGTTAACTTTCTTTGTGGTTACCTTGAAATTTACCCTTATCTTCCTAGGTTTGAACCAGTCTATTATTACTTGGTATCGCCTTGACTTCCTCTCCATTAGAAAGTTCTATACCCACACTGTTTTTTTCCTCTTTTATTGTTCTGACGTTGTTGTCATTTACAGATTAACCTCTCTGGTTCCTTGTAAATCTTTTGGTTGTGAATAGTCCTTGAGAGTTCATTTCCTAGGTTGGTGTCTGGCTGGTGCAATCTTGCATCCTAGATTCAGGCTATCGTCTGATGCTGTTTGTTCTCAAACCAAAGCACTCCCTTTAATAATTCTTGTAAGTTTGGTTTGGTTTTCACATATTCCCTTAATTTCTGTTTATCTGGAAATGTCTTAATTTCACCATCATATCTGAAAGAGAGTTTTGCAGGATATATTATTCTTGGTTGGCAATTTTTTTTCTTTTAACGTTTTATATATGTCATCCCATTGCTTTCTTGTCTGCATGCTTTGTGCCAAGTAATCAGAGCTTAGTCTTATTGTTTCCTCTCTGTATGTGACTTTTTGTTTTTCTCAAGCTGCTCTCAGGATTCTTTATTTGTCTTTGGTTTTAGCGAGTGTGACTATGGTATGCCTTGGTGATTTTCATTTGGGGTCTATCCTATATGGGGTTTGTTGAGCTTCTTGGATGGTCAGCTTTTCATCTTTCATCATATTAGGGAAGTTTTCTGTCAGAAATTTTTCAATGATCCTCTTGTGTTTTCCGTTTTCTCCTCCTGTTCTGGAAATCCAAACCCTCACAGATTTTTGCTTTTGATTGTATCCCACATCATTCTCAGGGTTTCTTCATTTTTCTTCATTCTTTTTTCTGATTTTTCCTCAAACAAAGTAGTATCCAAGTATTTGTCTTCAATTTCACTGATCCTGTCTTCCATTGTTTCAAAACTGCTCCTCAGACCTTCCATGTCATTGCCCATTTCTGAAATCTTCTTTTTTACCTTTTGGATCTCTAATTGTCATTTTTATATGATTTCTAGTTGTGAATTTATTTTGACATTTTGTTGCTGTATTATTTTCCTGAATTAGTCCATTTTTTGGTCTGTATTTTCCATGATTCTGTCTACTTATTCCATGAATTTGTCTATTTTTTCCTCATTTTTGTCTGCTTTCTACTTCAACCCTTGGACAGCTCTAAATATTAAAGATTTGAATTCCCTCTCAGGTAGCTCCAGTGCCTTTTCTTCTACTGGAAAGTCATCTGGTATTTTATTTTGGATGCCTACTGGAAGCATGTTGTCCTTTTTTTATATATGTTTTGATATGTTTTATATGTTTTGATATTGTCTGGTGTCTTTGGAACATTCAGTATTTATTTTCTTCATTTATTGATTGTAGATTTGTTTGTTTCATCTTTTTTTGTTTTATTTGGTTATTTATTAGCAGGCGGGCTGTGCATCCTTTGCTGTTTGCTTTTCTGTGGACACGATGTTTTTCACCTCCTTATCCAATGGGCAGGGCCAGTTACTCAGCTATGGTGCAGCAGGGCAGGCCCAGCTGAAGGGGAGGGGCTGGGATGGATTGTTTGTGGCATGTACTGGGGCCGACAAGGTGGGCCGGGGGTCAGTGCAGGGCAGGTTCTGGTCAGCCGTGCCTGTGTTGTTTGGCAGTGCAATGTTCAGCACATGGTGCAGATAGGTGGGGGGGAGGTTGTGATGTGTGAAGCTAGGTTGGGTATGGGAAAGAAGAAAGAGGAGAGAGAAACAGCTGCCAAAAAATAAAAAAGTGCTGAGGGAGCCTGCTGTTGGAGTGGAGAGACAAGAAATCGGGAAATGAAGAAAAACAAAAAGGAAAAAATAAAATTAAAATTAAAAAATTCCCCCAGAGATCTCACTGGCGTGGCTGCACATACCAGGAAAGTGGCTCCAAGCCACCAAGTACAGCCTGCCTAGAAGGGGTAGAGATAGCACACAGCGCCAGGTATTCAGGAGACAGAAAATAGAAAGAGATGAGAAATTGAGAAATGAAGAAAAATAAAAAGGAAAAAAGGAAGAGAAAACAAACAAGAAAGAAAGAAAAAAAAGCCCCCAGGGATCCCACCAGCATGGCAGCGTGGACAGGGGAAGCAGTTCCCCAGCCAAGCAGCGCTTCACAGCCTGTCAAGAAGAAGCAAAGATGGCACACAGAGTCAGGTGTTCAAGAGAAAGGAGAGGGAGGAGGTGAGAGGCAAGGAACAAACCAAAAGAAGCCAATAAAAGCAACACCAGCAACAAAGAAATGGCACTAAAGGAGCTGGCTGGTGTGGGCGGGGCGTATCCACACGGCATGGAGCCAGTGCCTCCCGAGCCTCAGTCACTAGGCCTGCTGGGAAGCAGTGGAGGCCAAGCAGGGGGAGGAAGAGTGGGGGGGTGGGAAAGCATGTCTCACTGGTTACTAGGTGCTCTGTCTCCTGCCGGGAGCTCCATGAATCTGCTTTCCTGTACTCCGTGTCCACCACTCTCCAACAGGAGTCCAAGATGGTGAATCTGTGCTGCATTAGCTGATAGGAGACCTCCATTGGTATCTCTCCTTGCTCTCTGTTCTCTGTCAGTTTCTTATTCCATTCCATGCTTGGTTGAGTTCTTTGTCTCTTCATTTGGCACTTAGGGTTCCAGGAATGACATTTGTCTCTGTTTCACTTAGTTTTTTGGGTCTTTGCTGTGGAGGGACAGCATGGTGTTTCTGTCTATAGCGCCATGTTGACCCATCAGTTAGGCAGTCACTTCTATGGATGAATTGATGGGTGCTGGAAAGACCTTCTTGACTTCAAGTGTCTTTTCTATTGGCTGTACCACAGTGCCTGGGAAGCCCACTGGATTCAGTCCTGTGTGTTTATGGGTCATCAACAACTTTAGCCCAAATATATTCAGAAAGAAGTAGGCCCTAGGGTGAGAAAACCCACAGGTAGATGTGAAAGTTAAATAGACAGGAAAGACACATTGTATAAGGATCTCCCAGGCCTTGCAGAACCATGAAGCTCATCATGTTAGAGGGAGCCTGATACAGCCAAGTGAAGTGCTCCTGGGTGTCCAGGCAGATGTTGAAAAAGCAAAACAAGGGAAAGAGGGGTGCAGCACTCAAAGCACTCTTGATATATCTAATCATGTTGCCTGTAGTAGGTTCTGCCTATATCGTGTACTGATATCCAGCCTTAATCAATTCATAACAACTTACAAAATGAGGAGGGAGGCAAATCAATTCATGCCTAGTGATAGCTATTAAGGCTGGTAGAGCCAGTGTCCCTTCCCTCCATGCAGAGAAAAGAGCAGTTTTGCTTCTACCTATCTTTTTCTGTGTACTCATCATTTTCTTAGATGCTTCTATGCTAAGGAAATGGTGCTACATTTCACCATTAAGAGGTTTCAACATGGCACCACAAGGAAGCTTGATGAAGCAGTGTGACACCAAGGCCTGTAAGTATTTTGTCCATTATGTCTGTAACAGATGTAATGCTTATTTGACCTAAAGCCTTAAGGGCTCCTTTGGCAGAGAGGAATGTTAAACTGAGGAATTTATCCAAATAATTTAAGCCAAAATAGGCTTTCACATGAAAGGTCCAGGAAATGGAAGCAATTGGAATTTATTGACTTAGCTAGTCCAGATAATTAACTCAGTTCATCACTTTCATTTTGCTAGTATAGACCTGGTCTGATTAATCCAACCAGCTGTAAAGGCTATTTTGGAAAATGACAAATTATCCAGATTAAGTCTATAATCCTTCTTGAATAAGCTTTTGTAGTACTTGTATAAAAATAGCTCATGGCACACAGGACTGGGTGATTTAAGAGGAGTGCCACATTCTTAATGCTGGTATCAAAATATTCCAGAGATGTCTACCTAAATGTTTTGCCGGCAGAGGCAATTTTATTCTTATAAAAATAAAATAAAATTTTATTCTTATAGTGTAATAGAGTGACATTCACCCTGAAAAATAGTCGAGATGGTGGTTCTTGTAAATGCAAGGCAGGCTTAGAAAAGGGTCAAATGTTTCTTAGCCAAATAATGGCAGAGTCCTTTTCAATTATTTTTTTAACGAGCCAGAGCAAATCTGTTAGGACATATGTGTACATATATACATATATATATATATATGTATGTATGATACTGGATCACATCATCTCTAATGCTTGATTCTTCGGGTATCTAGTGAGGAAACAAGCTCCAGCTCTTCCCAGTAAGAATGAAATGGAATCAGGCAGGATGAAGATGGCAGAGTAGTCAGATGCTTCTGGTGGTCCCTCACACAACAAAGACAAAAAAACCAAGTGAATTGATTATCTGTGACAATCTAGGAGCCCTGAACATCAAAGGCAAAGTTGAGGAATCAGACTGAGTGGCAGTGGGAGAGACGGTTCAGAAGCAGTGAGGAGCTGCCAGACATGACCGGCGGGAGCCAGAGCCCTTCAGCCTGGATCAGCTCGGGGGTGAGCGGCAAGGCAGGCAAGAAGCAGTGCTCGGGAGGTGTTTTCCACAC
This sequence comes from Trichechus manatus latirostris, assembly GCF_000243295.1. Lineage (NCBI taxonomy): Eukaryota > Metazoa > Chordata > Mammalia > Sirenia > Trichechidae > Trichechus > Trichechus manatus. The sequence goes on from NW_004444002.1 coordinate 8,230,900, forward strand.
CTAGAGAGAGACCCAGCAGCACAGAGTCTACTTGGCCATCCAGAACCAGTGAGAAGCAGCCCCCAATTGGGGAAAGATAAGTATTTGCGTCTGGCCTACTGCATGGATCAAAAATACCCACCTTAGGGAAAAACCTCTCTCCCATCTACCTCCCTGTTCCCTGCTCTGCACTGGGTTCAGGACAGCTTCAGAAATTGCCGAGTCCCCTGGGGCAGAAGTAGGACCTGTCACGTGCCCCGAGCCATTCTCCCCGCCTTGGAGAGGGAACAAATTAACAAACAGGGGGAAAAAATAATATGCCAGCTCCCCTAAGCAAGGAACTCAGGGTAGGCACAGCTCCTTTGCATCGGCACAGGCATAAGGGACCCATGGACTTTGAGTGCCTTTCCCCCTGCATAGACTTGTATGGGTCCATTTCAACAGCAGAGGCCCTCATTACTGTAGTACAACAGGGTATATACCAGAACTCTAACTTCAACTGTTTCAGCTGTGAAGTGGCAGGTTCGTAACATTTGACACTGCTCTGCCCATTAAGCAGGGTCTTCACCTACCCACATCAGGGGGCTGAGGACTGGTGGCTCCACCCACGTCACCTAGCCACCTGCGATAGGGGCCCATGAATAAGAGGTGCCCCCTAGTCCTTACGACCAACAGCACTGGGTGCTCATAGTCTGGCTGCAAAACCCACCCACCTACGCACTCTAGGGTACAGGGACACGCTTTCCTCCAGGACACTCAGGGGTGGCTGTCAGCCCCCTGCCTTGCTCAGCGTGTGTCCCCCTGCTGCAGCCAGATGCCTGTGCCTACACCAATTACCCATGCCTCTATAGGACAGTAGGTTAGAACCTGCACCACACACTTGGTGGCTGATTACCTGGACACATGAACTGAATCCATACAGGAGAAGTGGGAGGACTTCTGGGCTCACATACTTAGTGGCAAGTCTGGCCAAGTGGTGGCAGGATGTTGGAGCTTCAGGGACATCAGGGATCAGGCTAGTTCACATGAGAAGCCTATTTGAGCATATCAAAATGAAACAAAACAAGAAGCTAGGACACAGTAAGCAAACATAAAATAAATAAATATAATTATTTATTGATGGCTCAGAGACAA
>NW_004444002.1:8234034-8234929 GCF_000243295.1 Trichechus manatus latirostris
GCAGTCGGGTTGTTAACCAATGTCATAAAACAATACGTGTACTGACTGTTTAATGAGAAACTATTTGTTCTGTAAACCTTCATCTAAAGTACAATAAAAAGGGTGGGGCCAAGATGGCAGAGAAGTCAGACACTTCCAGTGGACCCTCTTACAACAAAGACTTGAAAAAACAAATGATTCAATTATATATGGCAATCCGGGAGATTTGAACATCAAAGGCAGGGTTCAGGAACCAGACTGAGTGGCGGGGGGAAGGAGAGACATTTCGGAAGTAGCGAGGAGTTGCCAGACCTGACCTGGCTAGAGCCTGAGCCCTTGAGGCCTGATCAGCTCGGGAGTCAGCAGCGAGGCAAGCAAGCAGCCGGGCTTGGGAAGCGCGTCTTCCACACTAGGAGAGACCAAGAGCCAGACAGTCTACATGGCCACCCAGAAACAGTGAGAAGCAGCCCTCATGGGCCGAAAGATAAGAAATTGCGTACGGCTTACTGCATGGATCAAAAACAGCCCCCTTAGGGAAAAACCTCTCTCCCATTTACCTCCCTGCTCCCCGCTCGGCACTGGGACTGGGACCAGCTTCCGCAATTGATGAGTCCCCTGGGCCTGAACTAGGATCTGTCACATGCCCAGAGTCATTCTCTCTGCCTTGGAGAGTGAACAAATTAACAAACAGGGGAAAAATAAACTACCGGCTCCCCTAAGCCAGGAACCTAGGGTAGGCACAGCTCCTTTCCCTAGGCACAAGCATAAGGGATCCATGGACTTTGAGTGCCTTTACCCCTGCATAAACTTGTGTGGGCCCATGTCAACAGCGTAGGCCCTCATTACTGCAGTACAACAGGGTATATACCTGAAGTCTAACTTCAACTCTTTCAGCTGTGAAGTGGCAAGTTCTTGA
>NW_004444002.1:8241175-8242540 GCF_000243295.1 Trichechus manatus latirostris
TTATGGTATATTCACATAACGGAATACTGCGCACCAATAAAGAACAACGATGAAGCTGTGAAACATAACATGGAGGATTCTGGAGGGCATTATGCTTAGTGAAATTAGTCAGTCACAGAAGGACAAATATTGTATAAGACCACTATTATGAGAACTCAAGAAAAGGTTTAAACACTGAAGAAAACATTCTTGGATGGTTACGAGGGTGGGGAGGGAGCGTGAGGGTTATTCACTAACTAGATAGTAGAGAAGAATTATCTTAGGTGAAGGGAAGGACAGCACACTCTACAGGGGAAGTCAGCACAACCGGACTAAAGCTTAGAAGTTTCCTGAATACAATCAAACACTTCGAGGGACAGAGTAGTAGAGGCAGTGGTCTTGACACCATGCTTTCAGAGGGCATCTAGGTCAACTGGCATAACAAAGTTTAAGAAAATGTTCTGCATCCTACGTTGGTGAGTATCTAAGCTGCATCAGTTGGTCCCATCCACCTCGAGTAAAGGATAATGAAGTACACCAAAGACACAAGGAAAGTATTAGCCCAAGAGACAGAAAGGGCCATATAGACCAGAGACTTCATCAGCCTGAGACCAGAAGAACTGGATGGTGCCCGCGTACCACCAGTGACCATCCTGACATGGAACACAACAGAGAGTCCCTGATGGAGCAGGGGAAGTGTAGGATGCAGAACTCAAATTCTAGTAAAAAGACCAGACTTAATGGTCTGACTGAGACTGGAGGAACTCCGGAAAGTATGGCCCGCAGATTCCATGTCAACCCAGAACTAAAACAATTCCCGAGGCCAACTCTTCAGACAAAGATTGGACTGGACTGTGGGACATAAAATGATACTCATGAAGAGTGTGCTTCTTAGCTCAAATAGATACATGAAACTAAATGGACAGCTTCTGTCTGGAGGTGAGATGAGAAGGCAAAGAGGGTCAGGAACTGGTTGAATGGACATGGAAAAATGGGTGGAAAGGAGGAATGTGTTGTCACATTATAGGGAGAGCAGCTAGGGTCACCTAGCAATATGTGTATAAATTTTTGTATGAGAGACTAACTTGAGCTGTAAACCTTCACTTAAACGACAAGAATAATAATAAAAAAAAAAAGAATGAAATGGAATCAGAGAGACTTCACTGGACTGGATAGAGTCTGTCTCCTTCCCCTCTGGAGTAAAGGAGAGCTTCAATGATCATTTGACCAAAATCTGAAAATCTCAGGTTTGCAAACTACAATAAGGAACTGAGGGACAAAAATTTGTCTTCCTAATCTCCATAATCTACAAGAAAATCCAACACCTCTACAACAAAAAGACAAACAATCCTATTAAAAAATGGGCAAAGGAAATGAACAGACACT
>NW_004444002.1:8244195-8250325 GCF_000243295.1 Trichechus manatus latirostris
GGGTTGATATGTTGTGGGGTTGTTAACCAATGTCATAAAACAACATGTGTACTTCTGTTTCATGAGAAACTATTTGTTCTGTAAGCCTTCACCTGAAGTACAATAAAATATTAAAAAAAAGAAAAAGTCAATCCCCTTATAAAGCTTTTTCTTTTCTTTTCTCAGGTAAGACATAATCTTGGATTTAGTTGTTTAAAGGATACTAGCTTACTGATTTTCTTCAGAGGGATTTATAGTTCATTAATTCTTTTACCAGGTGCCAGGCACTATACTAAGTGTTGAGGGTACAGTGGTGATCAAACTAGACATGGTCCCTCCCTGCCCTTGTGATGTTTACAGTTACACTACTGTATCATTTTTATTTATTCATTCAGGAAGTATTTATTCAATTCCTTCTATGTACACATTAGGGATGCAAGTGCCCCAAACAAACAACATGGAAAAGCCAAACAACAGAAGTCATTAGCCCTGTCATCTGGGAGATCACAACCTACTCCTTAATATTTTTTTCTAATGGCAAAACTGACGCCTTGGAGATTATGTGACTTATTCTTGTGATTACTCTGTAATTACATAATAAATTAGCAGTGGAACTGGGATTAGAACACTGACCTCTTAACTTCAAATTCCAAGCCCTCCTAGCTCAGACTAAACTCAAATTTAAAATTCAAAATCTCACTTCTAGTATCTGATGGTAACATCTTATCAAATCCGTTTATGTGTGACCTGGAATCAAAATTAGATAGCCTACCTCCAGCACATAATTAATTTTTTCTATTAGATAAACTTGGTTTTTTAAATTTTTTTAAATTTAGATTCATCTGCAAGGGAATTTTTCTCTGTTCTGTTATTAATGAGGGACGCTTTAGCACACATACTCTAAAAAAGAGTAATTATGTTATTATAGAATGTTTTCCTTTGTTTCTCAACAGTTACACTGAATGTTTTGACACTTGGGAAGCCATGCATTCAAGTAATTGTACAAGAGAAAAAAATATTTAAAACTTGAGAGGACAAATACTTGAACAGCATAACAGTGGTACATATTTCAATACAATATTGTAAGTTGTAAATTATACAGACTAGTAATTTTTTTTGTTGAATTTTAGCAATCCTTACAACTAGTCTCCCTATATTTCCATGTCTTTAATGTTCCAATCTATTCTGCACAACTCTGCCAGATTATTCTCTAAAATACAAGCGTCCCCAAATTATGAATGAGTCCCATTCCTAAGTCTGTCTTTCAGTCGAATGTGCGCGAAAGTCAGAACAGGTAAAGTTCATATCTAATGTTGGCTAGTCAAATGTTTGTCTTAGTATATAGCATATAATGTACCTTTCTATGCATAAAAAATATGAAAGAAATACTTCCAGATACACTAAAATATCTTTAACATAATAGTACAGTAATAATAATGTTTTGATGCACGTCGCAAAGTAGCACCCGTTTGTTATTACAAATCACTGTATGTACCTCGAATTTTTAATATAATAGGCTTTACTGGGGTAGGTTCGTAACTACAAGTTGTACCTAAGTCAGGCGTTTGTAAGCCAGGACTGCCTGTACCACTTCCATCTTGTCACTCCTCACCTCAAGAAACTCTAGTAACCGCCTAGTGACTAAAAAGACTAAATATAAACTACTGAGTAGGAATTCAAGATTTTCCATGATTTGATTCTATTCTTCTGCTCTTAGTCCCCTATGTGGAATCAGACTGCCCACTATTGTTTTTGTTGTGGGTTTTTTTTGTTGTTGTTGTTTGTTTCGTTTTTCTGGAACTAATGTCCATAATGATTGCGTATGGCCAAAGAGGCAGGAAGGGGCATGGCCTTCCTCCAACTACCTTCTCCCTGGTTTGCGGAGGTATTATATATATTAAAATGCATGGATTACCACTTAACACATGGTCTAGTGACAGAAATGCAGACTCTCAAGGTCTTCAGCTTTGGGTTTATTACGTGGACAGCAAGGAACAGTCAACAAAATAAACTAGACTAGTTGGGGGATTTTTTCCTTAGAGCCTCCTATATCCATGCCACAAACTGGGCAATTTTCCATTAAGTTCAAATAGGTTTCCCAGGTGGTCAGTTTGCTATCAATACACACCACAATATAGAGTGACCAATCTTGTAAGTCACAGAGGAAAAGAACAGGGCATAAAAGTCACTTTATGCTCTCAGGAATTTCTGAACAAGTATACCTTTAGACAACAGTGTCAGATATAAATTATAACTTTGTTTTATTTCAAGTCTGTGATTTGTGCCATCCAATTCTCCACAGAATCTAAATCAAAATAGATTTTCAGTATACAGGATGTCATCCCCCCTCCTCAAACACTGACTATTCTTTGTCATGACTTTAATTTCCTTAATTTTATCACTTATTAGGTGGCCAGAAAGTAAAAACAAATGAAAATTTCATCATAGTATTTCAAATGGTCCAGGAGTACTTTTTTTCAGTAGCAAGATTGCATGTAACGATAATTAGTGCTCTACTTTAATAAAAAGTAAGCTATTGTAAATTGGGGAAATCAGAAGACTAATGAGAATGCCACCACTCATCATTATCTCAGTTTGTGTAGATGCATGTTTTGTAAATACAATTTGTATTCCACAACATTAGGATTTAAGGAATGCTTTACTTCATTAAATTTCCAAATTGTGCAATCTGTCCCCACCTACCTGGACATTGGAAAAGTCTATGTTAATCATTTTGGGGACATCTCCCCCTATCCTTTGCAGGATTACACCGGAATTCCAGACCCCCAAACTGGGGGTGAGACTCTGAAAGTTGCTCTTGAACGTAGAGTAGCTAAAGCAAATGGAAGAAATGATGAAGTAAAAGAATTAAACAGAAGATTTCAAAGGGCAGCTCGAGAAGACCAGGTAAAATGTTATAGTGACGTGTGCAAAGACATGGAGTTAGAAAACCAAAAGGGAAGAACACACTTGGCATTTCTCAAGCTGAAAGAACTGAAGAAAAAATTCAAGCCTCAAGTTGTGATACTGAAGGATTCTATGGGCAAAATACTGAACGACACAGGAAGCATCAAAAGAAGATGGAAGGAATACACAGAATCACTGTACCAAAAAGAATTGGTCGATGTTCAGTCATTTCAGGAGGTAGCGTATGATCAAGAACCAATGGTACTTAAGGAAGAAGTCTGAGCTGCACTGAAGACATTGGCGAAAAACAAGACTCTGGGAATTGACAGAATACCAACTGAGATGTTTCAACAAATGGATGTAGCACTGGAAGTGCTTACTCTTCTATGCCAAGAAAATTGGAAGACAGCTACCTGGCCAACTGACTGAAAGAGGTCCATATTTATGCCTATTCCAAAGAAAGGTGATCCAACAGAATGCTGAAATTATCAAACAATATCATTAATATCACACGCAAGGAAAATTTTGCTGAAGATCATTCAAAAGTGATTACAGCAGTACATCGACAGGGAACTGCCAGAAATTCAAGCCAGATTCCGAAGAGGACATGGAACGAGGGATATCATTGCTGATGGGAGATGGATTCTGGCTGAAAGCAGAGACTACCAGAAAGATGTTTACCTGTGTTTTATTGACTATGCAAAGGCATTCGACTGTGTGGATCATAACAAATTATGGATAACATTGAGAAGAATGGGAATTCCAGAACACTTCATTATGCTCATGTGTAACCTGTACATAGGCTGAAAGGCAGTCGTTCAAACAGAACAAGGAGGATACTGCACGGTTTAAAGTCAGGAAAGGTGTGCGTCAGGGTTGTATCCTTTCACCATACCTATTCAATCTGTATGCTGAGCAAATAATCCAAGAAGCTGGACTATATGAAGAAGAACGTGGAATCAGGATTGGAGGAAGACTTATTAACAACTGCATTATGCAAATGATAGAACCTTGCTTGCTGAAACTGAAGAGGACTTGAAGCACTTACTGATGAAGATCAAAGACCACACAGCCTTCAGTATGGATTACACCTCATCACAAAGAAAACAAAAATCCTCACAACTGGACCAATAAGCAACATCATGATAAATGGAGAAAAGACTGAAGCTGTCAAAGACTTCATTTTATTTGAAGCCCCAATCAACACCCATGGAAGCAGCAGTCAAGAAATCAAAGGACGTATTGCATTGAGCAAATCTGCTGCAAAAGACCTCTTTAAAGTGTTGAAAAGCAAAGATGTCACTTCACAGACTAAGGTGCACCTGACCCAAGCCATGGTGTTTTCAAATATGCATGTGAAAGCTGGACAATGACTAAGCAAGGCCCAAGAAGAATTGATGCCTTTGAATTATGGTGTTGGTGAACAGTATTGAATATGCCACGGACTGCCAAAAGAACAAACAAATCTGTCTTGGAAGAAATACAGCCAGAATGCTCCTTAGACGCAAGGATGGTGAGACTTCGTCTCACATACTTTGGACATATTATCAGGAAGGACCAGTCCCTGGAGAAGGACCTCATGCTTGGTAAAGTAAGAGGGTCAGTGAACAAAAGGAAGACCCTCAACGAGATGGATTGACACAGTGGCTACAGCAATGAGCTCAAGCATAACGATTATGAGGATGGTGCAGGATCTGGCAGTGTTTCATTCGGTTGTACACAGGCTCACTATGAGTCAGAATCAACTCAACAGCACCTAATAGCAACAAGAAACTGAGGGTAGATATAATGTCCTTAGTATATGATGGTTTTCATCTTTTAAGTTTTCTTAGTTGTTGTTGTTGGGTGCCATCAAGTTGATTCCAACTCATACTGATCCCATGTGACAGAACAGTACTGCTCCTATAGGGTTTTCTTGGCTGTGCACAAGCAGATTGCCAGGTATATCTCTGGTGGAGCCACTAACTGAATTCGAACCACCAAACTTTCGGTTTGTGGCCAAAAGCTTAACCACTGCGCCACCAGGACTCCTAAAGTTTTCTTTAAGTCAATATAATTCTACTGCCAAGCAGATCCTTCAAGTTCATTTAGGCACTCTGCTCTGATGGAAATTAGAGTGTCTCTTATAATGGTCTGCTTAATTGACCCAAGACTCACTCACAAGTAGCTTCACCATTGTTCTCAAAATCATGATACATAGGGTCAAACCTTCTGGCATCCTATAACAATTCCTCATCTGGAGCACTGTGAGCAAGTGGATTCCATTTTTCTCTAATCCTAAGCAAAAAAAAAAAGCAAAACAAAACACACATATTGCCATCCAGTCGATTCCGACTCATGGCAACCCCATTCATTACAGAGTAGAGTTGAGCTCCATAGGGTTTTATTGAATGTAATCTTCAAGGAAGCCTTTCTTCCACAGGTGGCTACGGGTGGGTTCAAACTACCAACCTGTCGATTAGCAGCTGAATGCAAACCATTTGCACCACCCAGGCTTCCCTTTCTACTCCTGGAAACCTTAAAAATCCCTGACAATGAGACTTAGGAAAGCACTCCCCAAACGTTCCCCTCTCCAGGTTGGCTTATTCCACCTCTTCCATATCTTGGAACTTCTTCTCTTGAATACTCCCTTAGGAGGCTGTGTTTTTGCAAATCAAAAGTCCTGGGTGATAGTCACCTTCTGGGTTCCTGGAAACTACTACTTTCAGCATCTCACAGCTCAACAGTCCTCCACTCCCACCTCCCTGCCATGGTAAAGAAGCAAAAAGATTTGCCTAATTTTCAGGAGGGTAAAGGGGAAAATGTCCACCCAAGTGAGAGTAGTATAGAAATTGATATCTCAATAAATCCTGTCACACATAAGTCAGCATACATCATGAACAAAAGTTCAATTCTGTTTAAAATCTGCTGCATGGAAGAAAATTTTCAAGTTCATGAATTGCAATTTTGTTTATACTTCTGTTCCCAAAGCTGTTCTTATTATTCTTGTTGCTGTTGGTTGTGCTGGTGAAGAAACATCCTGGCTTGATTGGAGTACTTATTACAAAAAATGTGCTTATTTTATTTTATTTTATTTTATTTTTATTGTACTTCAGGTGAAGGCTTACAGAACAAACAGTTTCTCATGAAACAGAAGTACACATGTTGTTGTATGACATTGGTTAATAACCCCACAACATATTAACCCTCTAACTTCTCAACCCTTTTTTCTTTTGGTGAAAATACACATAGCCAAAGATACACC
>NW_004444002.1:8252073-8270662 GCF_000243295.1 Trichechus manatus latirostris
TTGATGGTTATGGTTTGTATCCTGTTAATGCCATGTTTTAAGGCCTGAAGTGTTGGTCCTATTTTTTCTTCTATGAACTTCATAGTTTTAAGCTTTATATTCAGGTCTTTGATCCATTTTGAATTAGTTTTTGTATATGGTGTGAGGTATGGGTCCTGTTTCATTTTTTTGGAAATGGATATCCAGTTTTGCCAGCACCATTTGTTAAAAACACTGTCTTTTCCCCATTTGATGGACTCTGGGCCCTTGTGGAAGATCAGGTGACTGTAGGTGGATGGATTTACATCTGGTTTCTCAATTCTGTTCCATTGGTCAATGTATCTGTTGTTGTACCAGTACCAGGCTGTTTTGATTACTGTAGCTGTATAGTAGGTTTTGAAGTCAGGTAGTGTGAGTCCTCCAACTTTATTCTTCTTCTTCAGTAGTGCTTTGCTTATTCAGGGCTTCTTCCCTTTCCATATAAAGTTAATGATTAGTTTTTCCATCTCTTTGAAGAATGTTGTTGGAAAAATATGCTTGTTTTATCACAAATAGATTTGAATTTCATATCAAATAGGTCAAGCTCAACAAATATGTATATTTGCTAATGCCTGATAAAGTCTGAAGATATTAGTTGCACAAATATATAATTAGTTTTAGGAACAGAAGTGTAATCAGGAGTTTATATTTGCTGTGGATTTCTGGCATGCATCAATGCTTGATCTTTAAAGTTTAAACAGCTGTGTACATATATGCATACCTATACATGGCCTTGAGTCAGTGAATATGGCAGGAATATTCACATAGAAAGTCAGATATGAAAAACTTAGTGCTAAACATCTCAGTGTCCCATATCCATTATTTAAAAATCTTTGAACATTAAATTACAACTGCATCCCTTTAAATTGTCCAGCCAAGTTGAAGGCAGCTCTTTTTGGTAATTCTAACACACATAAGTCTTTTCGGTTAAATTATGCCAACACCCCCATCACACAAATTATGACTCTCAGGCAAGATTTGAACCAAAGCAACACTGCAATTGAAAGTCTGTTTCACTGAAGTGTCACACTGCAAGCGTGTGCATTTAGGGTAGCAATTTCTGCTTAGCACTACCCAGCTGTCTTGGAAACCAACAGTGAGCCATAAATGTATTTGAAGTGATAAAACATAAGCCCTCAAAATGGAAGGAAATGGTCAAAAGTATAAGGTGAACAGGTCAGGTGAATGCAAATCAGACCCAAGCAACCTGTTCTCACCTGGGAAGACTTTAAGCCTGATGAGTTGAGCTCTGCAAGCTTCTTGTACATTTTAGCAAGACAAGACAACGTGGCATCAAGGATAACTCAGTTGGGGTTTGAAGTCTCCCAAGTTCAAAAAAATCTCTGAAGCCAGGCAGCCAACTGTAGGATATCTGAAGAGAAAAAGATGAAGAGAGATCAAAGGGGTAGCTGCATCTTAGTTTCAGAAATTTCATTGTTAGTAGAGGGAAAAGAAGGAGGCCAATTACACAAGCAACACTCATACTTTCAAGCTTTCTCTCGTGCTCATGTTTGCTCTTTCCCTTTGCCAGACACACTCTGGTGTACTATCCTGAAGGAAAGGAATCCAGGCTGTTCGACTACAAAGGTCCTGAACAAGACTCATTTATATTCTCTGAGTTTCCCTAGGCATGGCAGTCATGGTCAGAATTCCAGAGACACATATAGGGCTAGAAAGCTATAGGTGAGTAGGATGAGCTAAGAGGATGAACAGCATGATTAGTTTAAGATGTGAAAAGCCAGCAGGGGCATCCACTTAGCATGATCTGGGCCTAAGAGGATGGCATGTCTGTCCAATTTTGATTTTGACAACCTATCAAGAGCAGGTTTTCTTCTCAAAAAAGAGGAAAGAAAAGATAATTAAAGAGATTGATAATAGGAGATAAGAGATGGGAAATGATTGTACACAAAGAAAGGGCTGCCAATTCAACCTTTTAGATAGAATAAACAAAATAAATCAATGAAGCAGCTAGAGTGACTAATTTTATTAAATTAAATAATTAGTTGTTTTAGGCAAGTATATATTCCAGTGTGTGTGTGTGTGTGTGTGTGTGTGTATTCAAGCATATAACCATAGCCAAAATGAAGGCATCTCTTATATAATAAAGTATTTTTTTAAATGTGTTCCATGAGTCACCTTTCTCAGAATCTCTGGAGTGCTATTTAAAAATGCACATTCCTGAACCCCTTTCCCAAAGTCTTAAATCAGAATTTCTGGGAGTCTGGCCAGAGAATCAGCATTTTTAAGTCTTTCTCTAGGTCAGGGATTCTCAAAGTGTGGACTCCTGTGTTCACTGGAATCCTCTCAAGGAGCCTATGACTTGAAACTATTTTCATCATAATAATAGTTATTATTTGCCTTGTTTTCACTTAGTTGACATTTGCTTGGATGGTGCAAAAGCAATGATGGGTAAAAGTATTTGTACATTAGCATGAATCAAGGCAGTGGTACAAACTGTCCTAGTTAGTAGTCATTGAATCCTCCATTGCCAGGCATTTGCAGTAAACAAATTAAAAAAAAAAAAAGCCAGTTTCACTTAAAGATGCCTTTGATGAAGCATTACAAATTATTAATTTTATTACATCTTTACCCTCGAGTACAGGTCTTTTTAATATTGTTTGTGACAAAGTGTGACATCAACATGAATCGCTCTGACAAAAACCAAAGTATGACAGTTATCTCAAAGAAAAACATTTGCGTAACTGTTTGAGTTGCAAGCTGAACTAGCTGTTTTTTTCATGAACACGATTTTTACTTGAAAGGATGAATGACAAACTATGGCCATTCAGACAAGTATTTCTTGACTTTTTTTGGAGAAATTAAGGAAGTGAGTCTGTCACTTCAAGGAAAACAGCTGTCGGTGTTTGTTGCCAATGATAAAATTTGAGCTTTCAAGTGAAAATAAAAATTTTGGAAACCTTGTATCTGCAAATGTGAACATGACAGTTTCCCAATCCTTAAAGATTTTTCTGGGAAATCCTTGATGCCCTGTTGTCTTGTCTTGCTAAAAGGACAAGAAGCTTGCAGAGCTCAACCCTTCAAACTTAAAATCTTCCCAGGTGAGAACAGGTTGCTTGGGTCTGATTTGCATTCTGCTTGACCTGTTCACCTTACACTTTAGGCCATTTCCTTCCATTTTGAGGGCTTAGGTGATATAAATGAATGTAATGTTTTTGTTATTGTATAGTACAATGTATTGTAAAACAAAATACATGATAAAATAAAATTTGAAGATCTGCATAAATAAGGGAATCAAAATTTTCCAAATGATACAAAATCATGCATGAGTAAAGGATCAATTCACAATGCAAGAGAGTACAATGAAAGTCAATGAAACAGAGTGTGAAAGTTCATTAATATGGTTTCTAATTCAATATCGCAACTAACCTTTAAACTACTACCACCTGTTAAATTTTGGTGTAGTATCATAGAAGAAGAGCCACAATTATCTGAAAAGGCTATTCAAATATCCCTCCTCTTTCTAACTACATACCTGAATGAGGCAGGATTTTCTTCATGTACCTCAAACTTTCAAACAAAACAACATATTGCAATAGAGTGAATTCAGAAGATATGATAAATACAACTGCCTTCTATTATGCCAAGTGCTAAAAATACTTGCAAAAATATTTTTAAAATTTCCTCCTTTTCACTAATTTTTTTGTTTGTTTTGGAAAGTACAACTAATTTTAAGAAACCTTTTATTTAGGTTACTATGTAAAGACTTTATTCTTGTTACTTTTAAATAAATCAATAAGTGCATGTTTTTTAATTTCTCATTTTCATTTCTAATATAGTTAATATCGAAAATATAACCCAAATTAAAAAAGCTCTTTGGGGTCCTCATAAGTTTTAAGAGAATAAAAGGATTCTAAACCCAGAAATTTGAGAATTGCTGCTCTAGGTAATTCTGATGCCTGGATGAAGTTTGACAATCCCTACTCTAATGTAAAGGTAGGTGCCCGTGGAAATGTTTTAATAAGAAGACTGATATAATCCCTTTCCAACCAGTCTTAACCATCATGTAATTCCTCAGAATTTCAACGAAGTTTAGGCAGACAGCTACTCAAATCTAAGAAGGGGTGAGGTCTATGTCAACTCTCAAGATTCCTTCGAGTTGTCTTAATCTAAATCTCTTCTACTAACATTAATCTAAATTTAGTTCCGTGATTCGCCCTATATTCCCTAAGCATTTATCTATCAACCACTGATTTTTTTCAAAGCAAATTATCTTTCTTGGTCATGCTTCACAACTGATTAAATATAATTTCTCTTGTGTACAGAAACTTCCAAGAATTGCTTGGGAGACACAAACACGACATTTGAATCTCATTTTATGTTTGTTTCTGCAGAGCTGCTTAATTATACAGCTAACCACAGTCAATAGGGGTTCAGGGGAGATAAAAGCTCTATTGAGAAACAGAGAGAAGAACTCTGTCTAATTCAGCAAGCAATCATTGGATACCAATGATCTGCCAGCCTCTCTGCCAGGCATATGTTCCTTGCCTTCCAGGACCTTAAAGTTTAGTGAGTGAAAGTTGTGTCAAGAGTTTTCTGTCTGACACAGCTACCAAGACCTTCACCGGACTGAGTCCAGTACAGCTAGATGGTGCCCGGCTACCACCGCTGACTGCTCTGACCAGGATCACAACAGAGGGTTCTGGACAGAGCTGGAGAAGGATGTAGAGCATAATTCTAACTCACAAAAAAAAAAAAAAGACCAGATTTACTGGCCTAAAGGAGACTGGAGAAACCCCGAGAGTATGGCCCCCAGACACCCCTTTAGCTCAGTGGTAAAGTTACCTTCGATGTTCACTGATCAGCCTGCGAGTGGACAGCCCAGTAAAACCATGAGAGTAACGAGGTACAGGAGTCCAGTGACAAGGCCCAGAAGGCAGAAGAGGAGTAGGAAGCTGATGATAGGGAACACAAAATAGAGTAAGGATATTGTTGATGTGTTGTGAGATTGTTAACCATTGTCATAGGGCAACATTTGTAGTAACTGTCAAATGGGAGACTATTTTGTCCTGTAAGCCTTCATCTTAAGTGAGAATAACAGCATAATTAGAAGAGCGTAGTCAATGTCACTTAAATGTGTATGTAAAAAAAATTTTTGAAATGGCGTATCTTTGGCTATGTGTATTTTCACCAAAAAAAAAAAAAAAGTTGAGTATTTAGAGGGTTAAAATGTTGTGGGGTTGTTAACCAATGTCATAAAACAGCATGTGTGTTACTGTTACATGAGAAACTATCTGTTCTGTAAGCCTTCACCTGAAGTACAATAAAAGATTAAAAAAAAAAAAAAAAAGAGTTCTCTGTCTGAGTATCTGTTTCGGGACCTTGCTAAATCTGTTCCTATAGTTGATACAGACCTCAAGCAACAAGGTAATTTCTAAAATTTAGGGAACCATCAACCCCACTGGGTTCTTTCCATCTCTTCTCCTGAATACCTTAAAAAACTGGAACCCCAATTAACTGGGACTGTTCTCCTGCAATACAGTTGCAGGATAAATTGAAAAAAATCAAAATAAAACAAGTTTATATCAGTATGAGGTCCAGTCACATTGTGGGTAAAAATCATGAAGTTTTGGTCAGGTTCAAATTTAAATCCTATCTCTCTTTCACTTACTATCTGGATAAACTAGCAAGTCAAGTCTTCTCATAACATCTACCTAATAATAGTGCCTAACTCAATGTCGTGACCATCAGATGAATTAATTTATCTAAAGCACATAGGACAGTGTCTGGCATATAGTAAAAAACCAAACCAAACCTCCTGCCGTCGAGTCAATTTTGACTCATAATGTCCCTATACGACAGTGTAGAACTGCCCCATCGGGTTTCCAAGGCTGTAATCTTTACAGAAGCAGACTGTCGCATCTTTCTCCCGCGGAGCAACTGGTATGTTCAAACCTCCACCCTTTCGATTAGCAGCTGAGTGTTTGACCATTGTGCCAACAGGGTCCTTATCTCGCATATAAAAACCAAGCCAAACCTGTTGCCATCGAGTCAATTCGGACTCATAGCGACCCTATAGTGACCCTATAGGACAGAGCAGAATTGTCCCATAGGGTTTCCAAGCAGCGGCTGGTGGATTTGAACTGCCAACATTTTTGGTTAGCAGCCATAGTTCTTAACCACTGCGCTATCAGGGCTCCTAGCTGGCATATAGTAGCAGCCAATAAATTTTAGCTCTCCTGTTTTTGTTTTAATAAAAGCTAACTTTTGGTGAATGTCTTTGACTTAATACATAAACTGTTCCAGGTCATCATAGTTCATTCACTATATCTTTTGAAGAATAGCAGCAAAATCTTTTAATTTTGTCCCCCAAACTATTGCTGTTGAGTCAATTCTGACTCATGGCAACTCCATGTGTTACAGTGTAGAACTGCTCCATAGGGTTTTCTTAGCTGTAATCTTTACAGAAACAGACTGCCGGGGCTTTTTTCCATGGTGCCGCTGGGTGGGTTCAAACCGCCAACCTTTAGGTTAGTAGTTGAGTGCAAACCGTTTGTGCCACCCAAGGATTTCCATATCTTCTAAATATGTGCCAATGCTACCAAATTACATGTGTATAGTGTTTTGAGCCCTGGTGGCACAGTGGTTAAGAGCTCGGCTGCTAACCAAAAGGTCGGCAGTTCAAATCCACCAGCCACTCCTTGGAAACCCTGTGGGGCAGTTCTACTCTGTCCTATCGGGTTGCTATCAGTCGGAACTGACCCAATGGCATCTAACAACAACAACGACAGTGTTTTGAAATTGGTAAAATACTTTTCTGGATTTAAAAATCACACCAACTCAAGAAATAAGCAGGGTGAGTATGATTATATCTTTTATTACAGATGAGGAAACAGGGAGTTCAGAAAAAGTAAGTGACTTAGCTAAAGTCATACAGCTAAATAAGTGATGGAATCACAAGTCAAGCCCACCTTTGTTTGACCCTGCTGCCATGTTCTTTTAATCTTTAACTGACAATGATCAATAAGGCTCGGAATAATGGCACTGGTCCTGGAAAGAACCATTCATCAAAGAGAACATCAAAGGTCAATTCGATTTGATTCACTAGCACAGATACACTGTGGCAACAATGTAGACTTAGACACTCCAAAAGAGATTTACAGCAAAAAGAAGAGAAGTAAAGGCATTCCCACTAGTTCTAGACAGAGAACTAAACAATTCTGCCAACTGAATTCCCACTCCCTCAGCACTTTGTTTACGCAAGGCTGGACCCCACCAAGTTGCTTCCTGAGTTGTGAAAAGAAGCTCTAAGAAAAGAACCGGGAAGTAGAGAACTTGATGCAGAGCAACAATCATGAAGGCACTTTAATCAGGCAGCACTTTAAACTTTTATCTGGAAAAGCTGAGAGCAAGTGTTGAGCTGTGTGATTGGGGTAAACAACCCTTGATTTTGCAGGGCCCTAAGAAGCCATTTGCGATCCTTTCATGGAGGAGGAAGTTAAGAGGTAGGCAGTAATTGCTTTGGCATCCTTCAGGAAAAATCAATAATGAATATGAGTGAAGGGTCAAGGAAGAAATAACAGATCCGCTCTGGGGGTAACACAGAATGTGAAAATCAAACTAAAGAGAATCTGATCAATTGTAAAGTGGAGAATTACTCCTTGTCTCCTTGGCAGTGATTAGGGAAACGTGACGCATTTTAAAAATAATGAAAGGGCCAAAGCAACAGTAATATCATAGAATATCTGACTCTGGGATAGATTTATCTTCTGAGAAGTGCAAGAAAGCCCCAATAAGTGGGATGCTCAAGCAATGATGGGTTCTGGCTATTAAATCACTGTGCAACTGAAGCTTACTCTGAGAGGGATGGTGCAAGGCCTTAGAGTGATCATTCTGAATGCCATTGGCCAAAGTCCAAGCCCATAGAAAACATGATTTTCACCTCCAAGTATTTTTGTCATATCCAAAAGTGAACTCATCATCTTCCCCTCATCTTGTACTGCTAGCTGTCTTATTTTCTACATCTCAGTTCATGAATCATCCTAGATGCCTCCCTTTACCTCAATTCCTGACTCTAGAAATTCACCGTGTTTTGTCCATTCAATCTCATAAATCTTTCTCGCTATCTAAATATATGCCCCCTCCCTTCCATTCCCACTACCACCTCCTCATTTCTCACCTGGTCTATTACAGTGGCCTACTAATTGTT
Source organism: Trichechus manatus latirostris (assembly GCF_000243295.1). Classification (NCBI taxonomy): domain Eukaryota; kingdom Metazoa; phylum Chordata; class Mammalia; order Sirenia; family Trichechidae; genus Trichechus; species Trichechus manatus. The sequence continues at coordinate 8,260,259 of NW_004444002.1, forward strand.
CTTCTTGTCTCCTGTCGTAACGTCTCCAGACCAGCCTCCACACTGCACCAGAGTGATCTCTCTAAACTGCAAATATAGCCATGATCCTTAGCATCTGAAAACTCTTCAATGACTCTCAACTGCCTTCAAGGTACAGTCGATATGCCTTTACATAAACAAAACAAAACAAAAAAAAAACACAAACCCTTTGTCATCGAGTGGATTCTGAGTGTTATAGAGAAAAACTTGAATGCTGTTTCAAGTTAAAACAGAGAGGTTTATTAAGGGTTTAAACAATCGCAATTGGGGAACTATGTAGCTCATTGAAAATGGAACCAGGTAGTCCTGGGAAAGTTTTATTATCAAATATTCTTATGGGTGAAAAGAGGAATGAAAACATAGGGAAGGCAATTATAGGAAAATCAGTGAATATTGTAATAATCGCTCTCTGGTTGGTTACTGATTATTAATAGTATTGTTAGTGTCATGGATTGAGTTGTGTCCCCCAAAAATATCTGTCAACATGACTGGGTCATGATTCCCAGTATTGTATGATTGTGTTATCTGATGTGATTTCCTTATGTGTTGTAAACTCTATCACTATGATGAGATTATATGTGATCTCCTTATGTGTTGGAAATTCTATCACTGTGATGAGGTTATACTGATGAGGTTGACAAGATTAGTGTCTTAGTGTAATCTCTTTTGAGATATAAAAGACAGAAGTGAGCAGAGACACATGGGAACCTCATACCAGCAAGAAAGCAGTGCTGGGAGCAGAGCACATCCTTTGGACGAGGTTCTTGTGCTGAGATGCTCCCAGACCCAGGGAAGACTGATGACATGGACTTTCCTCCAGAGCCGACAGAGAAAGTGTTCCCCTGGAGCTGATGCCCTGAATTTGGACTTGTAGCCTACTGGACTGTGAGAGAATAAATTTCTCTTTGTTAAAACCATCCCCTTGGGGTATTTCTGTTGGAGCAGCACTAGATGACTAAGACAGTTAGTGATTACAGATAGCTTCACAGGATGCTTACATCATGGTCACAAGATGCTTATGTGTATTTCCTTTGTTTATCTTGCAAAAATATTTTGTTGGCAACAGCACCCAGACAGCACTCTCCCTGAGTACATGTATTTTGAGGGGTACAGATGGTCACTTGGTTAAGATCCCTCGGGGCATTTGGTTTCACATCTTGGTTTTGACCACTGAGGAAAAACATGTTTTTCTCAAAAAACATAGTTGTTAGTCTAGAAATCCAGATTAAAATTAGCACGGACAGCATATTATGCCTCTGTCTCACTGAGTGCACTGAAAGTTGTCTTTTCTTGAGACATGACTCATGGTGACCCCATGTGTTACAGAGTAAGAACTTAGCTCCATAGGGTTTTCTTCGATGTAATACTTCACAGAAGCAGATCACCAGGTTTTCTTCCACAGAGTCACTGGGTGAGTTCAAAGCACCAAAGTTTAGGTGAGTAGACGAGTGCAAACCCTTTTTGTTACCCAGGGACCTCTTAATATACATACAGGGTTCTTAATGATCTGGCTTCTGCCTACCAGCCCAGCCTCCTTTTCTGCCACTTTCCATGTCTTACCGTGTGCTCTAGTCAGGACTACTTGCAGTTCTTACTAGATGACTTCTGTGCTCATGTTTCTCCTTTTGCCAGGAGAGCCTTTTCCTCCCATTTCACTTGGCCTACTTCTATTTATCCTTCAAAACTAACTTCATATGCCACCTCCTCAGGAAACCTTCCCTGATATCCCCATAGTTGTCTGTCCTAGGCATTCCCTAACACCCTATACTTATGCCCACACTTACAGCATTCGGTTGTAATCATTCATTTGTCCATTGGTCTGTCTCTATTTGAATGCCAGGACTATGTTCTTTATCACTACATCCACTATAGCCTAGTGCTGAATAAGTGAATGAATAAATGAGTGACTCAATAGATGCCTGATGTGGGATTGTTTTCTGGCTATGTATCTTTTTCTCCTAAAATGGAAGCATCACTAAAATATCCCAATTAACTGAGGAGTACATTTATCTGGACTCTAGTTGCTTGAGGTTTGAATGTGATGTTCCATGCAAATATCTTAATCTAGTGACAGATATTCTCAAACCTAGTCATGACTCTTTGCCCAGGCAGTGACTAGTATGACCACTACACCAAAGAAAACTGCAAAAAATTCATTGCAGTCTCAACTATGAATGCCACCACACTTAAGAAACATATCTAAGTAGAAAAATTCTTATCTCTCATAATATCTTGTCATTTCCTCCAGCTCCAAGTCTGCCTGTCAATCTGGAGTTACGGTTTCAAGAAAACAGAAGCCATGTCTGGTTTGATGTGTCACTGGGATCAAGTTTAGTCCACATCACAGCAGGTATAAAACAAAATCCCGAAGTGCTTACAGCCAGGGGGAAATGTTCAATAGTGTTAAATAGGAAATGCTATGGCAGCCAAGCTGCAGCCATTACAGCTTAGATCCAATCTGGAAGTTTGTTTCTCTGGCAAGATAAGTGGAATTTAAAACACTGCTTCCATCTTCACAGTATGGACAGAGGCAGCTGCCCAGAAGACAAAGAACAGTCACAGGAGACAGAAACAGAAAGCAAAAGGGCCAAAAAACATGTGAGAAGTTATCCCCCCATGTAATAAGTGACATACAGCAGGCATTTCAGAGAGAAGCCAAGGTTCTTTAGGAATAAAATTGATAAATAACTCTGAACGGAAAATGATTTTTGAGCAAGTATATAATCAGAGGCTGAAATGAAGGGTCCTGATAAAGAATACCACCAGGGCAGAGCAGCACAGGGCAAAGAGCAGCTTGGGGCACTCTGACAAGGATCAGAAGTTAGACAACTCCAAAATTAAAGAAATGTGGACCAGATAAGAACATAAAACTGTTCTTAACCTCAAGTGGTTAAAGCTTTAAAAACAACAACAACAACAACAACAATTTAGGGTGCAGAGGAATTAGATTATTAATATCAGAGCACTACTTCTCACACTGTACAGTATGTTATATATACATGCAGGCTTAACTGTTTAGTAAACTGTCTTTCCATACTGTTTGTTTAGTAATTCCCAGTTAACTTTTTTGTCGTCTCCATAAAGTTATATGTTAAAGAAGCCCAGTGGCAATTTTCTTGAGCGTTATCTGGGACATGTCTACCCCACTTAACAATTGCAGTCAAGGTTCTTGTGCCGAGTGGCAGACTAGTTAAGCAACATCCCTTACACAACAGGCCTTAACAATGGTTTTTCCAGGCTGGGTATGATACACCTTTCATAAGTGTGTTACTGACACGGAAGCCACAGTACAAGTAGATAACAAGACTATTTTTATTAGTTAAGGAAATGAACCATTTCTAATACTTGGACTAGATAACATTTGTTTTTATTCCCTTTCCCTACAATGGTTTTGGGGAGATTTTGATAAGCCTCCAGGATAAAGAAGAAAAAGAGAAAGGAGGGCAAATGTCTTGGGACTCCAGCTGATAAAAGAAATAGGTTGTCATCTCTGTGGCAGTAATACGGACTTCTCAGGGAAGACATTTGTTTTTAATTCCAAACCATTCAAGTGACTCCAGGCCTTTGATACAATACCATAATAATCACCTTATGTAATCATGTTTTCCTTTCATACCCTATTAGCACTATCTAAGGGAAGGAAATAAGATTCATCTAAAGGTGTTATACAATCTGTACACAATTGTGAGTTCCTTTCAATATGTTGCGACAGATGAGACACAACACATCTCAGCTCTATCCAACCTCATTTTCAAGAAAACGGTTGTGAAATTAAACATGACAGGGGGAAAGGAAAAAAACAAGAGGCAGATAATTACCAAGCAGCTCTTGGAATTCTGTGCTTACAGAAAAATCAAGAGAAGTAGAAAGCAGAGCTTCTCACTGACCCTGAAAGAGGATCTATTTTGAACTGAAAGGTATCCAGATGATAAGACTGTTTGTAGAAGGTCCTTCCATTAGCACTTTGCTTCAGAGACCTGACCTTCAACGTATCAACAACCCCTTTATACTTTATCCCCTATCCACAGTTTCCTAACCAGTGTATGTGAATAATGGGAGGTATCCCAAAGATCTCCTAGATGGATCATGATGCCTTGTGTTTCCTTCCTTTTTTGCTATGTGTCCAGAGCTGATACTGGATATTATGGAGAAGGAAATATCTGGTATACACATGTGTATGTGTGTGTGCATATTCCTGATCCACCCATCTTCTCTTAGTAGATGACTTCACCTTCTAAATACCAAAGCCTTTCTCCTCAGTGCTTCTCATCTTGACATGGTTGCCCACTCCCTTCTAGAAATTTTCACTTCCCATAGAGAATTGCACTGTCTTAACTCTCCTCCCACTTCACTGACAACCCCTCCTCTTTACTAACATAGTTTCCTCTGTTTCCCTATCACTGTTATTGTCAACATCATTTACCTAGTCACTCAGAATGACACTTTTAAGACAGCTTTGACTCCCCCCTCTCATACATTTACTACCCGCAGTCACTCATTGCATCCTAACAATAATTCCCACAGGATGTGTCTCTCCCCAGTTTGCTCCTTTAGCTCTACTTCCACTGCTACCATCATGTATCTAGTCTTCATAGCATTGTCAGATTATTGAAATAACCTTCTACTTGCTTTTCTTATTTAACAGAAAGAATTATTTAATCCAATTTCTATTTGCTCCATCTTTTCTTTTAAATAAGAAATCTGAACTCCAAAGAGAATAAGGGACTTGCTCAAGTTCTCGAAGCTAATAACATTTAGAGTCTGAGGTAGAAGTCAGATTTGCTAACTCTCAATTAAGGTCTTTATCATGACACTATGCTTCTTTGGCGCTCCCCACACTGTAGAACATCCTGCCTGACACATACTTAGGCTTCCGTTTTCATTAGTTAATCCACCTTGCAAAACCTTTGTTTGCTACCTGATTTCTCATTAAACCTAGTTTGAAACCCTATCTCAAACCCACCTCCTCCAAGTGTACTCTGGGAACTCTTAGTTCCAATGCGTTGGCTCTCATCAGTGGCTAATAGAAAAGGATTACACATTTATTGGCAAGGAAAATGATAGTGATATTTTGGAATGGAAGCAAATGTCATTGTGCTTTCACATAAACCTGGTCCTGTTCAGGTTCATCTCCATTAGAATGAGCAGTCATTTATACGTTTCTGTGTCCCAAGAAAGTAATGTGAATGTTCTGTAAGGTTTGAGTCAGTATTAAAAAAACTTTTAAACAGCATCCAGAACCTGAGAGAAAGTACATCTGGGACCAGCTATACCACTAGAAAGAATGGCAAGGCCACATCATTGCAAAATCATCACCACCTAGTGAGCTAACAGAATAAATTAAGAAAAGAGATGAGAAACATATGAAGTAGCTGCTTATGAGGCATTCTATAAAGCAGTAAGGCTATTAATACTCTGAAATGCACAGTCCTAAACTAGCCAAGAGGCATGAGGAATAAAGGAAGGTGAGGAGAGGTGACCAGGCATAGGAAAGAAGGAACAAGAGGGCTCTGAATAAAAATGACCTAAGTACGATTTTCTTTTTTCAACAGCTGCCCCTGCCTACCAAGTTCTCAAAGGAATGTATGTAAAGAACAATAACATCAGCAGCACTAATAGGTGTAGAGTACTTTGCATTTTAAGGAACACTTTTTTTTAGAATTTATTTTATTTTCATTGTGTTGTTGAGAATATACACGGAAGAACATACACCAATTCAGCAATTTCTACATGTACACTTCAGTGACATTCATTACATTCTTCAAGTTCTGCAACCATTCTCATCGTCTTTTTCCAAATTGTTCCTCCCTCATTAACATAGGCTCACTGCCCCCTAAGTTTCCTATCTAATTTTTCCTGCTGATGTTGTCACTTTGATCCCATATAGATAGATCTTAAAAGAGCACAATGTTTAATGCAGACATTCTTTACTAGTTGAGCTGAACTATTGTTTGATTTTAAGAAGACTTCAGGGGATATTTTTCATTTAAGGTTTAAAGATTATCTCAGGGCAACAGTTCCAGGGGTTTATCCAGCTTCCATGGCTCCAGAAACTCTGGATTCTGTGAGAATTTTAAATTCTGTTCTGCATTTTCCCCCTTTTAATTAGGATTCTTCTATAGATTCTTTGATCAGAATGTTTAAAGAATACTTTCTATCAAATACATCATTTTATCATCATAAGTCTGTGAGGCAGCATTTGTTAATTACTTATTAGAAATAAGAAAAAAAAAAACCCGAGGTTCTGAGAAGGTAAGTTGTCTGAGGACACACAGTTGTTATGTGGCCTGAGCATGGGCTTAAACCCCATCTTGAACTTGCCCTTAGTAATGCTAACTACAGTTGTAATCACTTGTTTCATAACTATCCTACTACTAGACTTTAAATTCCACAAGGGCAAAAATTACATCTGTCTTGTTCACCATGATATCCTACTGCTTAGTACAGTACTTACCCCAAAGAAGGTGGTTTAAAAATATTTGCTGAATAAATGAAAGAACAAACATGGGTTGACTCTTCATGCAACATAAAGCATAGATTTCAATTCCAGTTTAAAAAAAAAACACACTTAGGATTTGAGATGGCTTTATGTTAGCTATAGAAAAACATTTGAAGATCCATTAATGTAGAGTTATTCATGGGCCTGACTTACTAAAATCTGAAAGGAAATTTAATTCAAAAAATAATTCAATTTAAACATCACATATCTTCTGACTCAAAACAAATATCATTTGGTTTGTAAAACAACACTGGCATGAGATTCAGAGTTATTTCCTGTCCCTGAAATAAGTGATGTTGCTCAGATGATTGTTCCCATAATTAATATTTGCTGAGGTAAAGTTCCATTTTCTTAAGACTATGAATACACTTTGCTCCATATTATCTTCCACCACTATGATTTAGGTTCACTCTTTCATGTTATATAATACCATTGTTATTTCTTTTGCGATGATCACAATAATTTATAATATGATTAAGAATCATAACAAATATCCAGCTCTGAGAACTGCAAGTTATCTGACAACAATGAAAATAAATTAAATTAATTTTCATTAAACTGAGGATTGGAGGAGTCAATTTTAAATTCACAAAGAAAATGCTTCATGGATTGTAAATGCAAGTGATTTAGGAAAGAAATGAAGATAGGGACTAGATTTATTTTCCTTTCCCTTTACCCACAGCTCTTCACTTATAATTCTGGTGTTCAAATCAGCCTGGGATTTAGTGTCACCAAGGAACTGGGCAGACTGGACACAAATCCTAGAATACTCGTCTCATTCCACAGCCCCATGATACTTGAAAGAGTGAGTTTTAAAGAAAAAGGAATTAAAACTTCAGTAGAACTCATTACCCTGAAGGCCAATATATAAATCAGTTCCAAAAGGGCTTAGATAAATTCATGAATGAAAGGCCCACACAGGGAAAAGGGAAACCAAAGAGGAAATATTATAATCTTAGACCTTAAATTGGGAAAGGGTCTCAAGAGATCATCTGCTCTAGCCACTTGCCTTCAGGCAGGTAAAACATAAATGAACAGAGGCGGGGCCAAGATGGTGGAGTAGTCAGACACTTCCTGTGGTTCCTCTTAAAACAAAGACCTGAAAAAAAAAGTGAATTGATTATATATGACAATCTAGGAGCCCTGAACATCAAAGGCAAGGTTGAGAAATTGGACTGAGTGGCAGGGGGAGGGAGAGACGGTTTGGAAGCAGTGAGCAGTTGCCAGACCTTACTCAGTGGGAACTAGCACCCTGCAGGCCAGATCAGCTGGCGCGCATGGTGAGGCAAGCAGTGGCGTTCAGGATGCTTTTCTATACTGGGAGAGACCAAGCAGCGAAGCCTCTACTCAAGCCTCCAGAACCAGTGAAAAGTGGCGTTCAATGGGCAAAAGATAAGTACATGCGTCTAACCCACCGCATGGATCAAAAAACACCCCATTTGGGAAGAACCTCTCTCCAATTTACCTGCCTCCTCCCCGCTCTGCACTGGGTCCCGGACCGGCTTTAGCAATAGCCTAGTTCCCTGGGCCGGAAGTAGGTCCCGTCACGCATCCGGAGCCATTCTCCCAGCCTTGGAGAGGGAACAAATTAACAAACCGGGGGAAAAAATAATCTGCCAGCTCCCCTAAGCCAGAAACTCAGGGTAGGCACAGCTCTTTTGCCTAGGCACAGGCATAAGGGGTCCATGGACTTTGAATGCCTTTCACCCCTGCATAGACGTGTATGGGCCCATTTCAGTAATGTAGGACCTCATTAGCACAGTACAACAGCGTATATAACTGAAGCCTAACTTCAACTGTATCAGCTATATGGTGTAGTGGCAAGTTCGTGATATTTGACACTGCTCTGCCCATTAAGCGAGGTCGTCACCTACCCACATCAGGGGCCTGAAGAATGGTAGCTTCACACACGCCACCTAGACACCTGTGCCAGGGCTCCAACAATAACTGGTGCCTCCCCATCCTTACAGCCAACAGCACTGGGTGCGCATCGTCTCACTGCAAAACTGACCCACCTACGCACTCTAGGGAACAGGGACATGCTTTCCTCCCAGAAACTCAGGGGCAGCTGTCAGCCCCCTGCCTTGCTCAACATGAGACCCCTTATTGCAGCCAGATACCTGTGTCTACCGTAATCGCTCCTGCCCATATAGGACTGTAGGTGAGAGCATGCACCACACACTTGATAGCCAACTACCTGGACACCTGAGCTGAATCCATACAAGAAAAGTAAATGGATTCTTGGGCTTATATACCAAGTAACAGATCTAACCACCCAATGACAGGATGTTAGAGCTTCAAAGGCACCAATAATCAAACAAGATTACACGAGCAGACTATTTGGGCATATCAAAACAAGAAGCTAGGACACAGTAAGCAAACATAAAACAAATAAATATAATAACTTATTGATGGCTCAGAGACAATAGTCAATATCAAATCACATAAAGAGGCAGACCATGATGGCTTCAGCAAGCTCCCAAAACAAAGAATAAAGAAATATTACAGAGGAAGAGAACTTCTTGGAATTACTGGAGGTAGAATACAAAAGATTAATATACAGAACTCTTCACGATATCAGGAAGGAGATCAGGCAAAAAAGCAGAACAAGTCAAGGAACACACAGACAAATTAAGAAGAAAAGAGAAGAGTGTAATGACAAACAGGATGTAAGAAATCATAAAGAGACAGCAAACAGAAATCTAGAGGATTAACAATAAAATTTCAGAATTAGACAACTCAATAGAAAGTCATAGGAGCAGAATTGAGGCAATCGAAGTTAGAATTAATGAGACTGAAGATAGAGCACTTGACACCAAATTATTTGAACCAACTTATTTGAGGAAAAATCAGATAAAAGAATTTTAAAAAAATGAAGAAAACCTAAGAATTATGTGGGACTCTATCAAGAGGAATAACCTACGAGTGATTGGATTACCAGAACAGGGGGGATAACAGAAAATACAGAGAGAACTGTTGAAGATTTGTTGGCAGAAAACTTCCCTGATATCATGAAAGATGAGAGGATATCTATCCAAGATGCTCAATGAACCCCACATAAGGAGGATCCCAAAAGAAAGTGACCAAGACATTATAATCAACCTCGCCAAAACTAAAGATAAAGAGAGAATTTTAAGAGCCACTTCGGAGAAACGAAAAGTCATCTACAAAGGAGAGTCAATAAGAATAAGCTCGGACTACTCAGCAGAAACCATGCAGGCGATAGGGCAATGGGATGACATGTATAAAGCCTTGAAGAAAAAAAATTGTCAGCCAAGAATTATACATCCAGCAAAACTGTCTCACAAATATGATGGCAAAATTAGGGCATTTCCAGATAAACAAAAGTTTAGGGGATTTGCAAAAACCTAACCAAAATTACATGAAATACTAAAGGGAGTCCTCTGGTTAGAAAATCAATAACATCAGATAACAACCCAAGACTAGAAAACAAGGCAGAGCAACCAGATATCAACCAAGATAGAGAAGTCACAAAAATAAATCAAAGACGTCAAGATGTAAAAGATGACAACATTAAAACAAAAAAAGAGGAACATAAAAAATGTAGTCATAGGTCTTTCATATGGAGAGGAAGTCAAGGTGATATAAAGAAATAAAAGATTGGTTTAAACTAAGAAAAATAGGGGTAAACATTAAGGTAACCACAAAGGATACCGACAATCCTACACATCAAAATAAAAAACAAGGAAAACATAAAGACTCAGCAAATACAAAATCAACAACAATGAAAAAGATGAAAAGAAAATACGTAAATAAAAACGACCTGGCATAGGAAATTAAGTGGAACAAAGAAACTGTCAACAACACACAAACAAGACACCAAAATGACAACACTAAACTCATACCTATCAATAATTACACTGAAT
>NW_004444002.1:8271467-8273191 GCF_000243295.1 Trichechus manatus latirostris
CAGGGATTGGACTGGACTGTGGGACATAAAGTGATACTCGTGAGGAGTGTGCCTCTTAGCTCAAGTAGATACAAGAGACTAAATGGGCAGCTCCTGTCCGGAGGTGAGATGGGAAGGCAGAGAGGGTTAGGAGCTGGTTCAATGGACATGGGCAGTAGGGGTGGAAAGGAGGAGGTTCAGTGGACATGGGGAGTAGGGGTAGAAAGGAGGAGTGTGCTGTTACAGTATGGGGAGAGCAATTAGGGTCACATAAAAATGTATGTATAAATTTTTGTATGGGAGACCAACTTGAAATGTAAACTTCATTTAACTACAACGCTAAACAAAAATAAAATAAAATAGAAAAACAATTGAAAGAGTTAACAAGACCAAAACCTGGTTCTTTGAAAAGATCAACAAAATCAATAAACCATTGGCCAAACTGACAAAAGAAAAACAGGAGAGGAAGCAACTAACCCAAATAAGAAATTAAATGGGCACTATCACAACAGACCCAAATGAAATTAAAATAATCATAATAGAATACTATGAAAAATTGTATTCTAACAAATTTGAAAACCTAGCTAAAATGGACAAATTTCTAGAAACACACTACCTACCTAAACTAACACAAACAGAGGTAGAACAACTAAATAAAACTAAACAAAAGAAGAGATTGAAGAGGTAGTTAAAAAACTGCCAACAAAAAAAAGCCCTGGCCCTGGTGGCTTCACTGAAGAATTCTATCAAACTTTCAGAGGGGAGTTAACACCACTACTACTAAAAGTATTTCAGAGCATAGAAAAGGATGAAATACTCTCAAATTCATTCTATGAAGCTAGCATAACCCTGACACCAAAACCAGGTAAATACACCACAAAAAAAAGAAAATTACAGATGAATATCCCTCATGAACATAGACACAATAATCCTCAACAAAATTCTAGCCAATAGAATTCAACAACATATCAAAAAAATAATTCACCATGACCAAGTGGGAGTCATACCAGGTATGTAGGGATGGTTCAACATTAGAAAACTAATCGATGTAATCCATCACATAAATAGAACAAAAGACAAGAACCACATGATCTTCTCAACTGATGCAGAAAGACATTTGACAAAGTCCAACACCCATTCATAATAAAAACACTCAGCAAAACAGGAATAGAAGGGAAATTCCTCAATGTAATTAAGGGCATTTAGACAAAGCCAACAGCCAATATCATCCTAAATGGAGAGAGTCTGAAAGCATTCCCCTTGAGAACAGAACCAGACAAGGATGCCGTTTATCACCACTCTTATTCAACATTGTGCTGGAGGTGCTAGCCTGAGCAATTAGGCTAGATAAAGAAATAAAGGGCATTCAAATTGGTAAAGAAGAAGTAAAAGTATCTCTATTTGCAGATGTTATGATCTTATACACAGAAAACCCCAAAGAACCCACAAGGAAACTTCTAGAACTAATAGAAGATTTCAGCAAAGTATCAGAATACAAGATAAACATACAAAAATCAGTTGGATTCCTCTACACCAACAAAGAGAACAAAGAGGAAATCACCAAATTAACACCATTTATAATAGCCCCCAAGAAGATAAAATACTTAGGAATAAACCTAACCAGAGATATAAAAGACCTGTACAAAGAAAACTACAAGACACTACTGCAAGAAACCAAAAGAGACCTGCATAAGTGGAAAAACATACTTTGCTCATGGATAGGAAGACTCAACATTGTGAAAATG
>NW_004444002.1:8273291-8330975 GCF_000243295.1 Trichechus manatus latirostris
AAAATGAAACAAGACCCAAGCCTCACACCATGCACAAAAACTAACTCAAAATGGATCAAAGACCAAATATAAAATCAAAAATTATAAAGATCATGGAAGAAAAAATAGGGACAATGGTAGGAGCCCTAATACATGGCATAAACAGAATAGAAAACACTACTAACGATGCACAAGTACCAGAAGAGAAACTAGATATCTGGGAACTCCTTAAAATCGAACACTTATGCTCATCAAAAGACTTCACCAAAAGAGTAAAAAGACAACCTACAGACTGGGAAAAAAATTTTGGATACAACAAATCCGATCAGGGTCTAATCTCTAAAATCTACAAGATACTGCAAAACCTCAACAACAAAAAGAAAAATAACCACATAAAAAATGGGCAAAGGATATGAACCGGCACTTCACCAAAGAAGACATTCAGGTGGCTAGCAGACACATGAGGAAGTGCTCACGATCATTAGCCATTAGAGAAAGGCAAATCAAAACTCCAATGAGATACCATCTCACCCCAACAAGGCTAGCATTAATCCAAAAAACACAAAATAATAAAAGTTGGAGGGGTTGTGGGGAGACTGGAACACTTATACACTGCTGGTGGAAATGGTACAACCACTTTGGAAATCGATTTGGCGCTTCCTTAAAAAGCTAGAAATAGAAGTACCATAGGATACAGCAATCCCACTCTTTGGAATATACCCTAGAGAAATAAGAGCCGTCACACGAATAGACATATGCACACCCATGTTCATTGCAGCATTGTTCACGATAGCAAAAAGATGGAAACAACCCAGGTACCCATCAAAAGACGAACGGATAAACAAATTATGGTATATTCACACGATGGAATACTATGATAAAGAACAACATTGAAACATCTCATCACATGGAGGAATCTGGAAGGCATTATGCTGAGTGAAATTAGTCAGTCGCAAAAGGAGAAATATTGTATGAGACCACTATTATAAGAACTCAAGAAAAGGTTTAAACACAGAAGAAAATGTTCTTTGATGGTTTCGAGGGTGGGGAGGGAGGGAGAGCGTTATTTACTAACTAGATAGTAGATAAGAACTATCTTAGGTGAAGGGAAGGACAACACACAATACAGGGGAAGTCAGCACAACTTTATTAAACCAAAAGCTAACAAGTTTCCTGAATTCAACCAAACACTTCAAGGGACAGAGTAGCACTGGCGGGGGTGTGGGAACCACACTTTCAGTGAACATCTAGGTCAATTGGCATAACAAAGTTTATTAAGAAAATGTTCTGCATCCTACTTTGGTGAGTGGCATCTGGGGTCTTAAAAGCTAGTGAGCAGCCATCTAAGATGCATCAATTTGTCCCAACCCACCTGGAGCAAATGAGAATGAAGAACACCAAAGACACAAGGAAAATATTAGCCCGAGAGACCAAAAGGGCCACATAAACCAGAGACTTCATCAGCCTGAGACCAGAAGAACTAGATGGTGCCTGGCTACCTCCAATGGCTGTCCTGAGAGAGAGTCCCTGACAGAGCAGGAGAAAAGTAGGGTGTAGAACTCAAATTCTAGTAAAAAGCCAAGACTTAATGGTCTGACTGAGGCTGGAGGGACTCTGGAAGATATGGCCGCCGAACTCTCTGTTAGCCCAGAACTGAAACCATTCCCGAAGCCAACTCTTCAGACATAGATTAGACCAGACTATAAGACATAAAGTGATACTCATGAAGAGAGTCCTTCTTAGCTCAAGTAGGTACATGAGACTAAATGGGCAGCTCCTGCCATAGGCGAGATGAGAAGGCAAAAAGGGACAGGAGCTGGTTGAATGGACATGGGAAATCCGAGGTGGAAAGGAGGAGTGTGCTGTCACAGTATAGGGAGAGTAACTAGGGTCACATAACAATGTGTATATAAATTTTTGTATGAGAAACTAACTTGAACTCTAAACTTTCACTTAATGCACAATAAAAACAAACAAACAAACAAAACCCACTACGCTGATGAAGCAACTGAAAGGTAAAGAATCACTTGCTCAAACTACACAGCCAGTCAAAATGGACCCAACCCAAACCCATGGCCGTCGAGACGACTCCATCTCATATCGACCCTACCGGACAGAGTAGAACTGCCCCATAGGTTTTCCAAGGCTATAAATCTTTACGAAAGGAGACTGCCACATCTTTCTCCCACTGAGTGGCTGGTGGGTTAGAACCGCCGACCTTTCAGTTAGCAGCCAAATGCTTAACCACTGCACCACCAGAGCTCCTTAGTCAAAATGGAAGGGCCTGAGAAACCAGGATTCTTGCCTGTTGGGGCGGCATATGTTCACTGTCCTGCCATACTGCTTTCCACTCAGTGTCCCGATCCTGGGCTGAGTTATCCAATGCCTTCACTCCTGGGGAAGGAAGTTCATCTTGCATTGGAACCTTTTTCCATTGTCCTCTGTTCTCTGTACCATGGCAGTCTAAAAACAACAGAAGTGTTTTTCACAATTATCTTAAATTAATTCCACTTGGTCTACAGTCTAAATCTTATTTCTTCTGACAAGAATCAGTCCATAAAAACATAAAAAGGAATTATTGGTATAATTAAAAGGCTTCCAAGATCTGTACAATGCTTCAATACCTCTGAATTTCAGACCCTAAACTCAATCTGGACAATCATTTGGCATTTGTTATAATGATGTATTAAGAGCTTTTTAGTTTAAATGAGCAAGGAGAAAAAATGCATTAGCAGTGCATATACAAAGAATTATTTTTGCTTTCTGTGCATTCTAAGTGAAATGTACAAGAACAAAACAACGTTGAATCTCAAAAGCAGTGTGGTAGAAATAGTCAAGAGTCATGGAGTTTGAGGATAATCTTTCCAATTCAAGCATGTGATTTTAGTTGTCATGTCACCTTTCTGTAGATCTGTTCCCTCATCTGAAAATATGAAGGGACTGTAATACTTAGCTGCTCCGAGCATGTAAATGTGCTTTATAAATGTTCTTATTAAGTCAGTAACACCATAGACTTTCTAAAGCAACTAACTATATCTCCATTTACCAACTGAGAGTTGCCACAAAGTCCATATAGGGCTGGCCTTTAAGACATAATGATGAATAAGTTAATCTCGCTTTTTGCATACCTACCCTTGTTGTTTGTTGATAGGTGCCATTTAGTTGGTTCTAACTCATAGCGACCCTCTGTACAACAGAATGAAACACTGCCCGGTCCTGTGCCATCCTCACAGTCCTTGATATGCTTGAGCACCTACGCTTGGGCACCCAATATTCTCATAGTAGTCTCAGGCTATTCCCAACTACTGAGAGTCACCTCCTAAGATATCTGCTTAAAAAATCACTTGCCCAAACCAATGGCTAATAATGGCTCCCCATCCTTTTGCAGCAGTGTCTTCACTGGTCCAGGCCTCCTGGATAGAGGATGCCTTACGACAAAGGAAACACTCTCATAATAGGAGTTTCAGACTCCAAGGCAGACCTGTTGGAAGATTATCTTTGAACTAGGAGCACTTTATGGTCTCCCATATCATACCCCAAAGGGGGACACTTACCGTCCTGTTCGCTGGGCACAGATCATTCCTGTAAAGACCTATGGCCTCCATGCAATACTACAGACATCAAAGGATGCCAGCTGCCTGTTGGCCGTAGCAAGACTAGTTTTAAAATGAATATTGAGGCTATGTCTGAGTATCACTTTTTTCTTTCTTTCATATATGAAGACGTTTTCTATTTGGCAGGTAACAGAACTATGGTTACTTTCAATCTGAAAACTTGTGACATAAGACGCACATTATCTTCCACCCAAAATATACAGCATACAACAGTAGAGCTGGCATAGCATAATGACAATAGATACTCCCATTTAAAGACAGGGCACAGGAAGCACATAGGAGTCGTGGGCCCATGACGATTCTAAAATCCAGACAAAGCTATGGTCCACAGTTTCTTTATTAGGGTCTAGTTTTACTGCCTGGCTCTTGCCTCCACTCTCTGGTCTCTTGGTTCAGCCCTCTGAGTCATCTTACCATTTTCATAAAATGTAGTCCATGTTTGCAGCTCAGTAGTTTTCTCAGCCTATTTTCTACTCACAGAAGTTTGGGGTCCAAAATTAAAATAGTTCAATTTTGTAGTGTCTATGTCCCTTTTTATTAGTCCAAGCTGATATAACTGTTGTAAATATTTTGTGAGCTTCTTATGCATTAACTTATAATCCATTCCATTAGAAAAAAGCTATACCCCAAAACCGTTTCAAGATAAACTCTAATACATGTTGTGCTCTATGTGAGGCTGTTGTGAGCCAATCCCCTTAAGATCCGTCAGTGTTCTACTGTCTAACTCAAAGTGTCTGCAAAGCTTGCCCTTAAGATCCTTAGAAGGCCTTTTGTCTGTCTGAAAGGGTTTATGCTGTTGTTGCCTTCAAGTTGGCTCCAACTCATGGCAACCCCATATACAATAGAATGAAACTTCCCAGTACCGCACCATCCTCATGATCGCTGGCATGCTTGAGTCCATTGTTGCCTTCCAATCTAGGGGGCTCATCCAGCACTATATCAAACAATATTCTGGTGGATCCATAGGGTTTTCACTGGCTAATTTTTTCAGAAGTAGATCGCCAGTTCCTTCTTCCTAGTCTGTCTTAATCTGGAAGCTCCACTGAAACCTGTCCACCATAGGTGACCCTGCCAGTATTTGAAATACCAGTGGCATAGCATCCAGCATCATAGCAACGTGTAAGCCACCACAGTACAACAAACTGACAGACAGGCGGTGGAAGGGTCTATGAGGCACCATCTTAAGTCTTCCTTAGGTCTTAACAAAGGATTTGATAGTCACACCTTGTCTTCTTTTTTAGCAACCATTTTTCTTGGATTCCATCTTTGTCTTGAGGCCCTTCCTTACTTTCAAAATATTCTGAAATTGACTAGAGGTGAGACATAATTTGATTCTTAAGCCCAGTAAGTCTTGGCTCTGTTTTATTTCCTTTAAATTCTTCTTGAAAACTGAATAACTCTTTCTTTAGCTCATCTCTCTCTCGACCAGACCATTTGATATGCAACTAAAAGAAACCAGTTGATACTTTCAACATTCTGAAGGGAAATCTTCTTAGCCAGATCCATCAGTTTGGGTATACTTTATAATTTTTTGTATTACTATAAATGAGAGTTTCATTAAACTTTCTGCCACTGCATAAAAAAGTCTCCTTTCCTCTAGCTTCCAGTAATGTTTTCCTCGCTTTAAGATCTCACTGACAGCCTCCTTCATGGGAAACAAGGCTTCTGCTAAAGGTCTCCTCAAGGCCCTTCTAGCTTCCCGGTGCTGGGTCCCAAAGCCATAAGCCATGCCACATGTTTTCACTTTTATGCCAGTACCACACTACTAGCAATAAAATCTCTTTCAGTTCCTGTTGTTGCATAACAACTATTTGAAATAAATAAGCATTTATTAAAACAATAACCATTTTAGTATCTCTCATTGATTCTGTAGGTCAGGAATTTCGGTACGGTCGACTGGGTAATTCTTCTGCTCCCCATATTGACTGGAAATGAGAAGTAATTTTATTTTTGAGCCCTACTGGGGTCATACAGTGATACACAGCTAGTGAATGGGATGGGCTGGAGGGTCCAAGATAGCTTCACTCATGTATCTGCTGCCCCGGTGGGTGTTTTGGATTGGACTGTGTCTCCTAAAAAGATATGTTGAAGTCCTAACCCTGGTGCCTTTGAATGTGACCTTATTTGGGGAAAGCGTCTTTGCAGGTTTTATCAGTTAAGATGAGGTTAAGACAGAGCCTCAAACAGCTTTGCATCAAAATCCTGTTTTCTTTGCTTGGCTTCCTCCCTCACAGTATTGCATTAAAAAATCCTGTTCCTTTGCTGGGCTTCCTCCCTCACAGCTTTGCATTAAAATCCTGCTTTCTTTGCTTGGAAGTTCTATGTAAACCCCATTGTGCTTCGTAGTATGATTAAGAATGCTGCTGACATAACTTGTGTGAACTCCCGACTTATAAACCTCTTAAAAGTAACTTTTCTCCTCGCCCTTGGGGAGCAGTGTTGGTGGCAGGAGCTCCAACTGACTCCTTTTCCTTGCACAACAAAATAAAGGTGTTTTCTGCCTTCCCACTTCAGTCTCCCATTTATTGGCCAATACAAGTCATGCCGAGCAAGAACCTGGGGTTTCCACCTGGTAACAAGGTCATTAGAGTAGGCTCTAATCCAATATTACTGGTGTCCTTATACTAAAAAGAGAGAGAGAGAAGAGATACAGAGACAAACACAGAAGGAAGACAGCCATGTAAAGATGGAGGCAGAGACTGGAGTTATGCTGCCACAAGCCAAGGGATGCCTGGGGATACCAGAAGCTGGGAAAGACAAGGAAGCATCTTCCCCTAGAGTCTTCAGAGAGAGCACGGCCCTGCTGACACTCTCAATTTAAACTTCTAGCCTTCAGAACTGAGAGACAATAAATGTCTGTTGTTTTAAGCCTCATAGTTTGTGGTAATTTATAAAAGTAGCCCTACGAAACTAATACAGTAGGAATGGCTGGAAGGCTGGGCTCAGTTGAGACTGTTGACCAGAGCATAGTGGTCTCAGAGTGGCTGAACTTCTTACAAGGTAGGTGGCTTCCTCCAGAGTGAGTGTCCCAGGAGAAACAGGTGGAGCTGCATGGCTTTTATAACTCAGTCTCAGAGAAAGTAGTGTTACTTTTACCAGACTCTATTGTTCAAAGCAGTCACAAATCCCCTCAGATACAAGGGAAGAGAAGATAGATTCCATCTCATGATGTGGGAAATGTCAAAGAATTTGCATCCATGCTTTCAACTACCATGCTATATAATTCATATCACTCTTTTCAGACTGGTAAGGATGGTGATCATAATAACAGCTACCACAGATTGAGAACATTTTATACTCTGGGCACTAGTCTTAAGTACTTTTCATGTATTATCTCATTGAATCCTCACAAAAAACCTATGGGTTGAAAACTATTGCTGTCTCCGTTGCAGATGAGGAAACTGAAGGATAGGTAAGGTAAATGACTTGCCTAAGATCCCACCCCCCACGTGTCTGTCAGTTTGTCGTACTGTGGGGGCTTGCGTGTTGCTGGGATGCTGGAAGCTATGCCACCGGTATTCAAATACCAGCAGGGTCACCCATGGCGGACAGGTTTCAGCTGAGCTTCCAGAGTAAGACAGACTAGGAAGAAGGACCCAGCTGTCTACTTCTGAAAAGAATTAGCCAGTGAAAACCCTATGAAAGCAGCGGAACGTTGTCTGATACAGTAGTGCTGGAAGATGAGCCCCTCAGGTTGGGAGGCACTCAAAAAACACAGTGGCTGCAACAATGGGCTGAAGCATAACAATGATTGAGGATGGCGCAGGACCGGGCAATGTTTCATTCTGTTGTACACAGGGTTGCTATCAGTTGGAACTGACTCGACAGCACCTAACAACAACTACAACAACAAGATCCCACAGTTGATGATGACAATGTCAATTAGTAAGTTATACCTAGATATACTTAGACAGATCTACACAATTTACAGGGAGTCCCTGGGTGGCGCAAAAGGTTGGTGGTTCGACTCCACCAAGAGTCACCTCAGAAGAATGGTTTGGCAATTTGCTTCCGAAAAGTCTCAGCCTAGAAAACTCTATGGAGCGCAGTTCAACTCGGCACACATGGAGTCGCCATGAGTCAGAATTGACTTGTCAACAACTGGTTTTTGTTTTGTCTTTTTTTGGTACAGTTTATACTTCATGTAAGTTCATGCCTAAATGAAATCATGTGTATATCACGGTTTTAGTCAGGGTTCTCTAGGGAAACAGAAACAATAAGATAGATAGATATATACATACACATATACTTGTGTGTGTATATTTTAGGACACAAGATTACAGGATCTTCAGCCTATCACATGACCTATTACATGACTCTGGACTTGCCAGCTCCCATAATCTGTAGGTCAGGCAATAGGTTGGAGATTCCTGCAGTCTCGTGTCTCGAAATTTGTAGGTCAGGCGATGAGAAGAGGGGAGCAGTTCTGTCAAGATGTCTATTCATAGTCTGAAGGCAAGATACGCCCTAGGGAAAACTCCTTTTTTGCTCTTGTGGCCTTCAACTGATTGAATGAGGTCTACCCACATTACGGAAGGAAATCTGCTTTACTTAAGGCCAGCTGATTTAATCACACATAACTACTTCATAAGAGCTTCTAGCCTAGTGCTTGACCAAACAACTGGGCACCGTAGCCTAGCCAAGTTGACACATAAAAGTAGCCATCACAATAATGCTCTTACAAATTAAATCAAAATGTAAGTGCATCAGGGGAGAAAGTTTAATAACTTTTTCTCATAACCAATGCAATATTCTTTTATTGTAACAAATGAGAAAAGGAAGACAAAAAGAATAAAATAAATACTACCCATAATGATTGGAAACAAATACAAGGAATTTATTATGCTGTATGCTTCAGGATGACGGGGGCAGGGGAAAGGAAAAAGGGACAAAAATATTATCAGGAATATTTTATTTCCTGTATTTATAAAAGGACTGAAGACAAAGCATCAACATGTTAATAATTATAAATTCTGAGGGATGTATACAAGGATAATTGTGATAGTTTCTAATTCCTCAAAATAAAAAATTTGAAAAATTAAAATCTCTAATAGTCCTAGCATCCAGAGGAAATATATTTCTCCAATCATTACACACATGTGCAAGCGTGTGCACGCACACACACACACACACAGACTCACAATGCAAACTGTAACCTGTGCTTTTTATTTACAAAATATATGTACGTCTTTCCACATCTTTAACATTACTTTTAGTGGCCTTCATAGTATGTTTTATATGAGATTCTCTACTGCTGAACATTTAGAATTTTTCAAGATTTTTCTATTATAAAACTATGTTTGGATGAACATTCTTTGAAGTGAAACTTTGTCCACATACACATGATTATTTGCTTAGGAGAAATTCTTCAGAGTCTCAAAGTAGAAGCCCATGGGCAAAGGGCATGCATATTTTCAAAGCTTTACATCGTATTGAAGCAAACTATAAAGCAAAATTAAAGTGTATATATATTACTGTGTGTGTGTGTGCGTGCGTGCATGTTTAGAGAGAGAAGAAATCTCCTCCTTAAAATCCCCTGTTTTATCTTTTATGTGACTCAAAAGATTCATATGTCAGGTTGCTTCAAGTTAGGTACCTGCAGTGCTGGCCTCTGACTCTCTTGAAGAGATGCCTCATGGGAAAAGCAAGCCCTGTAGAAAGGAGACCTTAATAAAATAAAACCCCAAAGCCATAGAGCTAGGTGTCCAGATCCACTGGCTTGTCCTAAAATAATTGGCTCATTAACTAGCCAGCCTGGCTTAGTCCCATTATCAAAGACAAATAGGAGAATAGGCTGTGGGTTTGCATACTCTCCTGACATACCAATTATTCTTTGGATACAATACTGTGGGTACAGTGTACTTTGATTTTAGGAAAACATTAAGTGGGCTTTAGGCCAAACGCTAAGATCTAGGCACACACAGACAGTGGGAAGGGAGACAGGAAATGACAAAGGAAGGTGGCACTGAGAGGCACAGCATGGAAAAGGGAGAGCAGCAAGAGCTTATTAAGCACAGGACAAAGGTCTGGCTCCTCTCTTTACATCTGCATAATTCTGTAGTACCATTGAGTAGGTTTTGTGAGAGGGTTGCTGGTGATCTGAATGGACGCAAAGTCTATGCATGGGGAGGTGACGGCCATCAAGAAAACCAGCTCTGCTGGTATGAAGGGTCTACAACCCCCACCCCACCCTCGACCCTGCCCCCCAAAGGCAGACTGGAAGAATGTTGACAAGGAGACTGACCCAAGGTGATGGGTTTGCTGGATTGCATAGCTGAAGGAAACCTTCCTATTTCCGCCACAGAGCCTGTACCCTGAAGTGTGTAAGGCAGTAGACAGAATCAGATAAAGGCAACGGCCAGCTGGGCAATTGCTCTGGCACTCACCTGTAAGAGATGCTCAACTGCAAATGGAATGCATTGACTGAATTGAAATTGCTTTTACTACCACCAGGGTAGGAGCCCTGGCAGTACAATGGTTAAGTAACCCACTGCTAACAGAAAGGTCAGCAATTCGGACCCACCAACCGCTCAGAAGGAGAAAAGACCTGGCAATATGTTCCCACAATGATTACAGCCTAGAAAACCCCATGGGACAGGTCTACTCTGTCACATGGGGTCACTATGAGTCAGAATCAGCTTGACGGCACACAGCAGTAACAACCCACCATGGTAGACAATCACTTCAGATGGAATTTAGACAACAAAGTAAGCCCACACCCTCGCTTCTCCTATTTTACAGACCTATATCTGCTGAGAAAATATGTCTACCCATACCTTTGCTGTTGAGTTGATTCCGACTCATAGCGACCCTATAGGACAGAGTAGAACCGCCCCCATAGAGTTTCCAAGGAGTGCCTGGTGGATTCGAACTGCCAACCTCCTTGTTAGCAGCTGTAGCTCTTCACCACTACACCACCAGGGTTTCCAATATGTCTACAGGGTCATATAATTAGTAATCAGCTCATTTAGAAGAGGAATATTGGTCATCAGACTCATATTTCAGTGCTCTTTTCACTGTACTGTGTGGGTTCTCAAAAGCAAAGTATATTTGTATTCAAGTTAGCTTTCAAGCTACCATATGGAGAAAGAATGGGAAAGGTTGTTTTCAGCCTTTTTCCATTTACTTTTAGAAGTAATGCTTAATTCTGTAAAATGCATACTTGGCCTAAAAGTCTATAGTCATTGGAGCCCTCACATATTGCTGGCGGGAATACAAAATGGAACAGCCGCTGTGGAAAACAATTTGGCAGTTCCTCAAAAGATTGAACATAGAGTTACCATCTGACCCAGCAATGCCAA
Source organism: Trichechus manatus latirostris (assembly GCF_000243295.1). Taxonomy (NCBI): domain Eukaryota; kingdom Metazoa; phylum Chordata; class Mammalia; order Sirenia; family Trichechidae; genus Trichechus; species Trichechus manatus. The sequence continues at coordinate 8,284,186 of NW_004444002.1, forward strand.
TCCTAGGTGTATACCCAAAATAAGTGAAAGCAGGAATGCAAACAGAAACCTGTACACCAATGTTCATTGCAGCACTTCTCACAATAGCCAAAAAGGTGGAAATAACAGAAACGTCCATTAAAAGATGAATGGGTTAACAAAAATGTGACATATACATGTGTCTTAGTTATCTAGTGTCACTATAACAGAAATTCCACAAGTGGATGGCTTTAACAAAGACAAATTTATTCTCTCACAGTCTAGGAGGCTAGAAGTCCAAATTCAGGGCACCAGCTCCCAGGGAAGGCTTTCTCTCTCTGTCGGCTCTGGGGGAAGGTCCTTGTCATCAGTCTTCCCCGGGGTCTAGGAGTTTCTCAGTGCAGGGGCCCACGGTCCAAAGGATGTGCTCTGCTCCTGGCTCTTCTTTCTTGGTGATAAGAGGTCCCTCCGCTCTCTGGTCACTACTCTCTTTCATATCTCAAAACAGATTGACTCAAGATACAGCCTAATCCTGTAGATTGTGTCCTGCCTCATTAACATAACTGCCTCTAATCCTGCCTCATTAACATCATAGAGGTTACAATTTACAACACATAGGATAATTACAGCAGATCACAAAATGCAGGACAACCACACAATACTGGAAATCATGGCCTAGCCAAGTGGACACACATTTTGGGGGGACACAATTCATTCCATAAAAACATGCAAGGGAATATTATTTAGCTTTAAAGAGAAATGAAGTCCTGATGCGTGCCACAATATGGATGAACCTTGAAAACATCGTGCTGAGTGAAATAAATCAGTCACAAAAGGACAAATACTGTATGATCTCACTTATAAGAAATAAACAAATATATAGAAACCAAAGCTTATTAGCGTCACTAGGAGGAGGGGGGACAGAGAAAAAGGAGTTTTTGTTTGGGGAGCACTGAGTTCACATTAATAGTGGTAGAATAATTAGAAAAAAGATAGGGATAAAGGTTGTACAACATGAAGGGTGTAATCAATGTCATTGATTACATGTAGGAACTGCTGAATTTGCTAATGTTTTGTTGTGTACATTTGCACCACAATTAAAAAAAAAGTCTAAAGTCAATTATTTTCTCTGACATCCTCCTGAACAATACAAAGAACCCCAGAATGCTTTAATGCTAGTCATACCCTTCCCATTTTACATACAATTTAAAAAATTTTTAGGATAAATTTTATGCTTCATAGGGGACAGCATAGGTTGTAGAGTCAGGCCTGAGTTCAATCCTTGTTAAAATATGGTTCATCCATGCAATGGGATACTGGGCATTCATTACAGATTATGATATACTTCTTAGAGCTGTATGAATTGACATGGTAGGGCAAATATATTGCAGGAAAACAGCAAATATCAGAGTAGTATAAACAGTATGTTCTAATTTGTATTTTCAAATACATGCATGATTATTATATATTTGCAGAGAAGAACGTCTGAAAAACAGCAAATTATTAATAGTGTTCAGCTCTAGACAATGGGAGTAAGAGTAATATGAATTCGTTTTTGCTTTGAGACCTGCTTTGTATATTTTTTTCTGTGTGTGATGATCATGATTTACTTGTATAATTCTACAGTTTAAAAAGAATGACCAAACTGCTCTTGTTATGGAAGAAATCTGACTTCTACTCAAAGGGTTCCTATCAAGGGTTATCACCCGGAAGTCTTCTATCAAAGTCTGGATGAGAATACTGGGCCCAGTATTCATAACTGATGGGAGTCCCTGGGTGGTGCAAAGAGTTAAGGCACTTAGCTGCTAACCAAAAGGTTGGAGGTTTGAGTCCACCCAGAGGTGACTCAGAAGAAAGATGTGGCAATATGATTCCAAAATATTAGCCATTGAAAACCCTATGGAGCACAGTTCTACTCTGACACACATGGGTTGCCATGAGTCAGAGTCGATCTGAGGACAGTTGGTATTCCTAACTGAAGGTACTCACCATTCACTTTCAAGACAATTAAAGCTTGTCTAAATCTATTTGGGTCATAGTATCCACGGATGAGCATTCACCCACCAGGATACACAGGCTGAGGTCCTCTTTTGCTATCTCAGTCTCAATCTTAGGCAGTCTTCTATTTTGTCATTTTTGTAATGTATTGCTAGGACATAAGCTCAATTCCACCTATCGTATATTTTTAGATCATTTCCATCCATGATTTCTGTGCCACCTCCCTCCTCCCCCATTGTGCCACACATGCCTACACTTGACATCTTTGAGCATCATAATTCCTTATCTCTCTATCATTCCCTCTGCTTGGGTACAAAGAACAATTTCTTTCCATGCGTGGCTGTGATTTGATCTGACAGGCCTTGTCTGCCTCTGACCTTCCAGAGGGGGCTTTGACTCCTAGAGTCTGATTATTACGGTGGTGCCATGGGCACTGCATACTCTATAGCTACTTAGGTACCCCCATTCCCATCCCCATTATAGGCTTTCTAGCTAATAGATTTCCCCACATGTCCCAAGTGGCTCCAGTGTCTCTCAGCAGAACAATGACATTTTCTAGTACACATTGTGCTCCTGGTTTTACAAGCAGTCCCCACGGCAGGTTGTTTGTCTCACTCTGAACTCCAGCCAAAGCGAACTTCTATATTAATGCACAGAATAATGGAGTCCTTTGTGGTCTCTCTCTGCCTGTTTTTCTCAATCTGTCTCTGTTAGTTTGACTCTGTTTCTTGGTCTGTGGCTGTGCAAGTGTGTTTTTCTCTTTGTTTCTTAGTCTTTTCTCTCAAGCACATGTCTTCAGACCCACAGGAGGCCGAGAGAATTGCTGGAGACCAAGTCTCTGAGAAATTGAGCTGCAATAGTGCTCAGAGTCATCGGTTGATTTCATTCCTTCACCTTGGTGTTCACTGAGTCACCTGTTGCTCTTGCCCAGAACTCTGTTTGCACACAGTGGCCAAGCTCGTCCTCTGATGGATGGATGGTACATGGGGAACGTGTGTCTTTAGCTGTTTCACAACTGCAGCCGCCAGCACCCTTATGCAAGCCTAGCCCGGACGCAGTGTGTGGCACTTCCATACCAGCAACCCTCCCTACCATCTAACTGGACACTCACAGATGAGAAATCATCTACATAAACAGACATTATCCTCCCTCCAGATAAAAGGTCTCAGCTTCTGAAAGGTCACAAAAGTCCATCTCTAAAGGCAGAAGCATAACAGTGCCCTTTAAAGAGCTCCTCTCAATAAATGTCCCATATCTGTTTGCTACAAAGAAGGAATAAGTGGCTGCAGAAAGAGTCATTTAGAAATGATTATTGGCCCTGGAGTTTGAAGCAGTGTGGTAAACAGCATGATCTTACACGGAAAGAACAACAGGAAAGGAATAGCTTTTTATGTATTAGCTAGCAGTTGCATTTACCTGATAATAATTATAAGGGCAAATAGCCCTTTTTAAAAAATACTATCATTGACAATAGGTCCCTGGGTAGCACAAGAGCAAGAGGTTTACGATCGGCTACTAGCCTAAAGGTTGGCAGTTGGAATCCACATGGAGGCTTCGCAGAAGAAAGGCCTGGCGAATTGCTTCCATAAAGATCACAGCCAAGAAAACCCTATGGAGCAGTTCTACTCTGTAACATGGGGTTGCCATGAGTCAAAATCAACTTGATGGCAACGGGTTTGGTTTTTTGTTTATTATCAAATAATAACCACCATCAAAGTAACATGTGCCTCATTGGGTTCATGTGAAGAACAAATAAGAATGTATATTATCATGCTGTATATTCAGTACAAACATGAGGCCTCGTTCTACAGAATAAGAACTACATATGACTAAGTGCCTACCATTTACCAGGCTGTGTATTAGATGCTTTACATGCAGCACTTCATTTACTCATCACAGTCATACTAACAAGTAACTATAGTTGCCACCTGTTCTAGAGATAAGGATACTTCGGCCTAGAAGGTTAAGAAGCTTGCTCAGTGTCACACATCTAATAAGTGGCAACGCTGTCTGCCGTATGGAGGTGAAGATAAAAATATTAATGTGCACTACTGCCATACCCAGGTAGAAAACAAAATGTGAACGAGGTTATCCACCCTGACCATGATGCCTGAATTTCTTCTTTCTTTCTTTTTATGTCTCTTGCAGAAATTAGGCCTCAATTTTCCATCTCCTAAGCCCTATCCCCTTCTAACATATACTTGGTGCCTGTCCCCACCCTTAACATAAAATAACTCACCCAATTCTCTTGGCACCCACAAACCACTACGCTTCCTTTAGCTTACGCATTTTAAGATTACTTAACACACAGCATTGCTTAGCATCAATTGTATGGCTGTCAACTACGAGTCTGGAGAGCCTAAGGAGAATACATTCTCTTTAGCGAAATAAGCCTCACTTTGCAAAGACTGTTGATCATTTTGCCTTAAGCCAAGGATGAATTTTGCTGTAACCCAGGTGTTAAGGATTGAATTGTGTCCCCCCAAAATATGTGTCAACTTGGTTAGGCCAAGATTCCCAATATTGTGTGGTTCTCTTCCATTTTGTGATTGTAATTTTATGTTAAAGAGGATTAGGGTGGGATTATAACACCCTTACTAAGGTCACATTCCTGATCCAATGTAAAGGGAGTTTCCCTGGAGTGTGGCCTGCACCACCTTTTATCTCACAAGAGATAAAAGGAAAGGGAAGCAAGCAGAGAGTGGAAGACCTCATGCTACCAAGAAAGCAGTGCCAGGAGCAGAGTGCATCCTTAGGATCCGGGATTCTTGCGCGGAGAAGCTCCAAGACCAGGGGAAGACTGATGACAAGGACCTTCCTCCAGAGCCAATAGAGAAAGCCTTCCCCTGGAGGTGACGTCCTGACTTTGGACTTCTAGCCTACTAGGTTGTGAGAAAATAAATTTCTCTTTGTTAAAGCCATCCACTTGTGGTATTTCTGTTATAGCAACACTAGATGACTAAGACAGAATTCAGACTCACACAAAAAACAAACGGACAAAAATCAACCAAGATTTGGAGTAGTCTATACTTCTTCCTCATCTAAAATATAAGCTCTTCCCTCTGTCAGTTTGAGCCTTTTGTCTCCCCCCAAAATCCATCAAAATTCATCTCCTTTAAGAAGTATCCTAGATTAACCCATATCCATCCTGACCATTCTTCTGCCCCTCCCTTCAGGATCCAGGTTTTATAACGTTATTTTGCTCTCATTACATTTATTATTATAGGTAGTCTCAAGCTGTTTTGTTTCTATGTATCAGGTTTCCCTTAACTAGCTAGCACACTGGTCCCTACCTAGAGATAAGGATCACATACAATGAAAAGGGCATTGAACTTGACATCTAGACTAGAATCTGAATGTTCAATCTGCCACTAACAAAACCATGGGAACATCTGCATTTTAATCTGCCTATCTGTTAAGTGAAGCACTAGATGGTCTCTAAGGTCTCAAGGCCTCTTTCAGCTTAGGCATCTTATTATTTTAGGCTTTCTAACTCCTCCCCTTTCCTTCACCACCAGGGCACCCAGGCCTACAGTTCCTTTCCCAGTGGGTATCCACTCACACTCTCAAATCTGATGGGAGACCCAGATCTCCTTCCCTTGACCATGACAAGAATCATGCTGTTTCTCCTGAAAATGGGAGAAAAAAAAAAGTCAGGGTCATTAGTGAGAATACAGAAGCTAAGGTGGTTAGTATCCAATAGTTCCTGGTACTATGGAATGCTATTGGGCAAAATCTAGAAAACAGCTTAAACACTATGCATCCAAAAACCATTTATTGAGCACCTACGTGGCCAGGCTCTGATATAGTACAGCACTGGACAAAACAAAGTACCTGATCTCACATAACTTATATTCTAATGGGGAGAGGTAGAGACAGATATATTCAAATAAACCATATGTTTTGCCTGATGATGCTATGGAGAAAAATTCACAGGGACAGGAGACAGAGGACAGTGATTTGGGAGGGGGTGCAGTTTGAAGCATAGGGCCAAGAAAACCCCCACTAAGAAAATGAGATATGAAGGAGGTGAGGGAGTGAGCCATGTGGATATTTGAGGGAAGAGTTTTCCAGGCAGAGAACACAGCAAATGCAAAGGCCCTGAGGAGCATACTTGACATGTCAAAGAAACAGCAGAATGCAAGTATGACTGCGAGGAGTAATTAAGAGGGAGACTAAGGAGGAGAGGTTAGAGAGGTGATGGGAACCAGACCATGAAGGGTCTGGTAGGCCCTGTAAGGAAATTAGGGTTTACTCTGAGATGAGAGTCATTAGAGTGTCTTGAGCATTGGGAAGACATGGCCTGACTTAAGTTTAATTTGTCATTCTGGTTCTATGTTGAGAACAGACTGGTAGGAGGTGGGAGCAAGGTTGAAAGCAGATAGAAATTCGGAGGCTGTTTTAACGATCAAGAAAAAAACACAATAGAGGAGGCGGAGCCAAGATGGCGGACTAGTCAGAGGCTTCCGGTGTTCCCTCATACAACAAACACCAGAAAAAACAAGTGAATTGATTATATATGACAATCTAAGAGCCCTGAACATCAAAGGCAAAGTTGAGGAACTGGACTGAGTGGCAGGGGGAAAGAGAGACGGTTCGGAAGCAGCAAGGAGTTGCCAGATGTGACCCGGCAAGAGCCTGAACCCATTAGGCCCAATCAGCTTGTGGATGAGTGGTAAGGCAGGCAAGAAGCAGCGCTCAGGAGGTGTTTTCTGCACTGGGAGGGACCCAGTGGCAGAGAGTCTATTAAGCCATCCAGAACCAGTGGGAAGCAGCCCTCGATTGGAAAAAGATAAGTACTTGCGTCCGGCCTACTACACAGATCAAAAACATCCCCCTTAGTGAAAAACCTCTCTCCCATTTACCTCCCCGTTCCCTGCTCTGCACTGGGACCCGGATAGGCTTCAACAATTGCCAAGTCCCCCAGGCTAGAAGTAGGATCTGTCACATACCCTGAGCCATTCTCCTGGCCTTAGAGAGTGAACAAAATAAGAAACAGCGGAAAAAATAATCTGCTGGCTCCCCTAAGCCAGGAACTCAGGGTAGGCACAGCTCCTTTGCCTAGGCACAGGCATAAGGGATCCATGGACTTTGAGTGACTTTCCCCGTGCATGGACTTGTGTAGGCCTATTTCAACAGTATAGGCCCTCATTACCACAGTACAAAAGGGTATATACCAGAACTCTAACTTCAACTGTTTCGGCTGTGAAGTGGTGGGTTCATGACATTGGACACTGCTCTGCCCATTAAGCAGGGGATTCACCTACCCACATCAGGGATCTCAGGACTGGTGGCTCTACTCACGTCACCTAGCCATCTGCAATAGCGGCCCAAGAATAAGAGGTGCCCACCAGTCCTTACAGCCAACAGCATTAGATGCTCATAGTCCGGCTGCAAAACCCACCCACCTATGTGCTCTAGGGAACAGGGATACGCCATCCTCCTGGACACTCAGGGAGGGCCGTCAGCCCCCTGCCTTGCTCAGAGTGTGTCCCCTTACTGCAGCCAGATGCCTGTGCTTATACCAATCACCCACACCTGTCTAGGAGTGTAAGTGAGAGCCTACACCACACACTTGGTGGATATCTACCTGGGCACCTGAGCTGAATCCATACAGAAGGAGTGGGCAGACAACTGAGCTAACATACCTAGTAACAGATCTAACCACCTGGTGACAGGACATTAGAGCTTCAAAGGTGCCAATAATCAAACAAGCTTAAACGAGCAGACTATTTGGGCATATCAAAACAAAACAAGAAGCTAGGACACAGTAAGCAAACATAAAATAAATAAATATAATAACTTATTGATGGATCAGAGACAACAGTCAATATCAAATCACATAAAGAGGCAATTCATGATGGTTTCAGCAAGCTCCCAAAATAAAGAATGTAGAAATTTTACAGAGGAGAAAAATTTCTTGCAATTATTGGAGGCAGAATACAAAAGATTAATATAAAGGACTCTTTAATAAATTAGGAAGGAAATTAAGCAAAATACATAACATGCAATAGAGGAACTTAAAAAGATTAGAGAAGAGCATAATGACAAATTTAACAGGCTGCAAGAATCCATAGAGAGACAGCAATCAGAACTCCAAAAGATTAACAATAAAATTTCAGAATTAGACAACTCAATAGAAAGTCATAGGAGAAGAACTGAGGCAATGGAAGTCAGAACTAGTGAGACTGAAGATAAAGCACTTGATACCAATTTATATGAGGAAAAATCAGATAAAAGCATTTAAAAAAATGAAGAAACCCTAAGACTTACATGGGACTCTATCAAGAGGAATAACCTACGAGCAATTGGAGTACCAGAACGGGAGGATAACAGAAAATACAGAGAGAATTGTTGAAGATTTGTTGGCAGAAAATTTCCCTGATATCGTGAAAGATGATAAGATATCTACCAAGAAGCTCATCGAATCTTACATAAGGTAGATCCCAAAAGAAAGTCACCAAGACATATTATAATCAAACTTGCCAAACCAAAGATAAAGAAAATTTTAAGAGCTATTAGGGATAAATGAAAAATAATCAACAAAGGAGAGTCAATAAGAATAAGTCCGGACTACTCAGCAGAAACCATGCAGGCAAGAAGGCAATGGGATGACATATCTAAAACCCTGAAGGAAAAAAACTGCCAACCAAGAATTATATATCCAGCAAAACTGTCTCTCAAATATGATGGTGAAATTAGGGCATTTCCAGATAAAGAGAAGTTTAGGGAATTTGCAAAAACCAAACCAAAATTACAAGAAGTACTAAAGGGAGTCCTCCAGTTAGGAAGGAAGTAACATCAGATAACAACCCAAGACTAGAACACAGGACAGAGCAACCAGATATCAACTCAGATAGGGAAGCCACAAAAGTAAATTGAAGCTAAAATACTGAAAATAGGGAAACATGTCAATATGTAAAAGATGACAACATAAAAACAAAAAACAGGGACTGAAAAATGTAGACATAGTCACAGTACGGGGAGAGCAGTTAGAGTCACATAACAATGTATGTATAAATTTTTGTATGGGAAAAAAATGTACTCATAGATTTTTCATATGGAGAGGAAGTCAATGCGATATAAAGAAATAAAAGACTGGTATAAACTTGGACAAATAGGGTAAACATTAAGGTAACCACAAAGGAAACTAAAATCCTACAAGTCAAAATAAAAAACTAGAAAAATACAAAGACTCAGCAAACACAAAATCAACAATAATGAAAAAGATGAACAGAAAATACATAAAGAAAAATGACTCAGCACAGAAAATTAAGGGGAACAAAGAAACTGTGAACAACACACACAAAAAAGACATCAAAATGACAGCACTAAACTCATACCTATCAATAATTACACTGAATGTAAATGGACTAAATGCACCAATAAAAGACAGAGAGCGGCATATTGGATAAAAAAACACGATTTGTCTATATGTTGCCTACAAGAGACACACTTTAGACTTAAAGACACAAACTAAAACTCAAAGGATGGAAAAAATATATCAAGCAAACAACACTCAAAAAAGAGCAGGAGTGGCAATATTAATCTCTGACAATATAGACTTTAAAATAAAATCCACCACAAAGGATAAGGAAGGACATGATATAATCATTAAAGGGTCAATACACCAGGAGGACATAACTATAATAAATATTTACGAACCCAATGACAGCGTTCCAAAATACATAAAAGAAACTCTAACAGCACTGAAAAGAGAGATAGACAGCTCCACAATTGGAGTAGGAGACCTCAAGACACCATTTTCAGTGAAGGACAGAACATACAGAAAGAAGCTCAACAAAGACATGGAAGAGCTAAATGCTACAATCAAACAACTTGATCTCACAAACATATACAGAACACTCCACCCAACAGCAGCCAAGTATACTTTCTTCTCCAACGCACATGGAACATTCTACAGAATAGACCACATATTAGGCTATAAAGCAAGCCTTAACAAAATCCAAAGCACCAAAATATTACAAAGCATCTTTTCTGACCATAAAACCATAAAGGTAGAAGTAACAACAAAAAAAGCAAGGAAAAAAAATCAAACACATGGAAACTGAAAAACACCTTGCTCAAAAATTACTGGGTTATAGAAGAAATTAAGGATGGAATAAAGAAATTAATAGAATCAAACAGAATGAAAACACATCCTACCAGAATCTTTGTGACACAGCAAAACCAGTGTTCCGAGGTCAGATTATAGCAATAAATGCAAACATCCAAAGAGAACAAAGGGCCATAATCAAACAATTAACCCTATAACTGGAACAAGTAGAAAAAGAGCAGCAAAAGATACCATCAGGCGCCAGAGGAAAGGAAATAATAAGAATTAGAGCAGAATTAAATGAAATAGAGAAAAGAAAAACAATTGAAAGAGTTAACAAGACCAAAACCTGGTTCTTTGAAAAGATCAACAAAATTGATAAACCCTTGGCCAAACTGACAAAAGAAAAACAGGAGAGGAAGCAGATAACCTGTAGAAAAAATGAGATGGGTGATATCACAACAGACCCAACTGAAATTAAAAGAATCGTAACAGAATACTATGAAAAATTGTACTCTAACAAATTTGAAAACCTAGAGGAAACGGACAATTTCTAGAAACTCACCATCTACATAAACTAACACAAACAGAGGTAGAACAACTAAATAAACCCATAACAAAAGAAGAGATTGAAAAGTAATTTAAAAACTCCCAACAGAAAAAAACCCTGGCCCGGATGGCTTCACTGGAGAATTCTACCAAACTTTCAGAGAAGCATTAACACCACTACTACTAAAAGTATTTCAGAGCATAGAAAAGCATGGAATACTCCCAAACTCATTCTATGAAGCCAGCATAACCCTAATACCAAAACCAGGTAAAGACACCACAAAAAAAGAAAATTACAGACCAATACCCCTCATGACCATTGACGCAAAAATCCTCAACAAAATTCTAGCCAATAGAATTCAGCAACATATCAAAAAAATAATTCACCATGATCAAGTGGGATTTATACCAGGCATGCAGGGATGGTTCAACATTAGAAAAACAATCGAAGTAATCCATCACATAAATAAACAAAAGACAAGAACCACATGATCTTATCAATTGATGCAGAAAAGGCATTTGACAAATTCCAACACTCATTCATGATAAAAACTCTCAATAAAATAGGAATAGAAGGGAAATTCTTCAATATAATTAAGGGCATTTATACAAAGCCAACAGCCAACATCATCCTAAATGGAGAGACTTTGAAAGCATTCCCCTTGAGAAGGAGAACCAGACAAGGATGCCCTTTATCACCACTCTTATTCAACACTGTGCTGAAGACCCTAGCCAGAGCAATTTGGCTAGGAAAAGAAATAAAGGGCATCCAAATTGGTAGGGACGAAGTCAAAGGATCTCTATTTGCAGATGATATGATCTTATACACAGAAAACCCCAAAGAAAACTACTGGAACTAACAGAAGATTTCAGCAAAATTTCAGGATACAAGATAAACATACAAAAATCAGTTGGATTCCGGGACTTCCGGGCAACACGGCGCTATAGGAAGAAGCACCACACCATCCCTTCACAGCAAAGATCTGAAAAACTAAGCCAAACAGAGAAAATGGCCATCCTGAAACCCTAAGCATTAAATGAAGAGATAAAGAACTCAGCCAAGCACCAAATGGAATAAGAAACTGACAGAGAACAGACAGGAAAAAGAGATACATGCAGAGGTCCCCTATCAGCTAACACAGCAGGGATCTGCCATCTTGGACTCCTATCAGAGACCAGCAAACAGGGGGGTACGAGAAAGCAGCTTCATGGAGCTTCCAACAGGAGACAGAACAACTGGTAACCAGCGATATACACTTTCCCACCCCAACCCTTCTTCACCCACAGTGTCTTGTCCAGGAAGCATCGGCTTCACCCCAGTGTTGCTTGGATTCCACCTGCCCGAACTGGCCAACTCCCTGAGTGCCATTTGTTGGCTGCTGGTGTTGCTTTTTTCCGCTCTTTAGATTTCTTCCTTACCTCTCACCACCTCCTCCTCCTATCTCTCAAATACCTGGCTCCATGCGCCATCTTTGCTTCTTCCTGAAAGGCTGTGAAACACCGCTGGAATATGAGAATGCTTCCCAGCCCGTGCTGCCATGCTGGTGGTATCCTGGGGCTTTTTGTTTGTTTGTTTGTTTTCTTTTTCTGTTCTTGAATTGGGAACCTGTTCTAGCCGGGCAGTACTGAGCAGCTTGGGACCTACCCCCTCAGTTTGTGCAGACACACAGAGGGATCCCTGAAGGCATTTCTTTGTTGTTGTTGTTTTCTGCATTTTTGTGGGGTTTTCTTGTTCTTGTTTTTTTTTTTAATTCGTTTGTTTTCTTTTCTTTTCCCTCTTTTTCCCTTTTGATCTTTCTTCATTACTCAGTTTCTCATCTATCTATACTTTCCTTCTCTTCCTGTCCCCTGAATACCTGGCGTTGAGTGACACCTCTATGCCTTCTAGCCAGGCCGTACTTCACGGCCTGGAGCAACTTCCCCAGACCTCGCAGCCGTGCCAGTGGGATCCCTGGGAGTTTTTCTTTTCTCTTCCTAATTTTTATTTATTCATTTTCTTTTCTTTTCTTTTTTGTCTTCTCCTTTTTGTTTATCTCCATTTCATAGTCTCTCATCTCTCCACTCCAATGGCAAGCTCCCCTAGCACTCTTTTTTGTTTGTTTGTATGTTTTTGGCTCCTGGTCCTCTCTCCTCTCTCTCCTGTCTCCGATACCCATCTTAGCTCCACACATCACAATCTCCCCCCTCCATCCTGCCTACCTGCATCGTGCGCTGAACATGACACCACCAAGCAGCCCAGGCATGGCCTACAGGAACCTACCCTGCAATGATATTACCAGCCCGCCCTGGTGACCGTAGTGAGTGCCACAAACAACGCATCCCAGCAACTCCTCTTCAGCTAGACCTGCCCTTCTGCTGTAAAAGATGACCTGGGAGTCACAGTGACCCACTGATGAACATGACTTGGCAATAGAATGCTTTCATCAAGAAAACTGGCCTCCAGAGAGTCGCGGGTGGATCAGGAGAAAGGTGGGGTGCAGAACTCAAATTCTAGTAAGAAGACCAGACTTAATAGCCTGACTGAGACTGCAGGAACCCTGGAAAGCATGGCCCCTGGATTCTCTATCAGCCCAGAACTAAAAAAATTTGCAAGGCCAACTCTTCAGACAGGGATTGGACTGGACTGTGGGACATAAAGTGATACTCATGACGAGTGTGCCTCTTAGTTCAAGTAGATACAAGACACTAAATGGGCAGCTTCTGTCCGGAGGTGAGATGGGAAGGCAGAGAGGGTTAGGAGCTGGTTGAATGGACATGGGAAATAGGGGAGGAAAGGAAGAGTGTGCTGTCACAGTATGGGGAGAGCAATTAGAGTCATATAATAATGTGTGTATAAGTTTCTGTATGGGAAAAAATAAAATTAAAAAAAAGAATAAGCTCGGATACTCAGCAGAAACCATGCAGGCAAAAAGGCAATGGGATGACATATATAAAGCCTTGAAGGAAAAAAAATTGCCAGCCAAGAATTATATATCCAGCAAAACTGTCTCTCAGATATGATGGCAATACTAGGGTATTTCCAGATAAACAGAAGTTTAGGGAATTTGCAAGAACCAAACCAAAATTACAAGAAATATTAACGGGAGTCCTCCAGTTAGAAAATCAATAACATCAGATAACAACCAAAGACTAGAACACAGGACAGAGCAACCAGATATCAACCTCGATATGGAAGTCACAAAAATAAATCAAAGAAAAGACACAGTAGTGACTTGAACCCGTGTGGTAGAGGTGGAGGTGGTGAGAAGTTGTCAAATTCTGGGTATGTATTTTATTAATTGTGGAAAATATGTATGTAATAAAACACTTGCCATTTCAACATCTGACATTAACTTATGTTCATCACATTGTTCAACCATCACCCTTATCCATTCCCCAATTTCTTCATCACACTTGACAGAAGCTCAGTGCCTCCTAAGCATTGAGTCCTCCTTTCCCCCTCCCTCCTGGCCAACCCTGGTAACCACGAATAAACTTTGGTCTCTGTACACTTGCCTATTCTAGACATTTCATATAAGTGGGATCATACAATATGTGTGCTTTTGTGACTGACTTGTTTCACTCGACAATGTTTTCAAGGTTTATCCATGTGTCAGGACTTCATTTTACTTTATGGCAGAATAATATTTCTTTGTATGTATGTACCAAATTTTGCTTATCTATCAACAATTGTTGACAGAAGTTTAGGCTTTTGGTTATTGTGAACAGTGCTGCAATGAGCATTGGTGTACATTTATCTGTTTGTGTTCCTGCTTTCTATTCTATTGGGTATATAGCTAGCAGTGGAATTGCTGGATCATACGGTAATTCTGTGTTTAACCGCCAGGCTGCCTTCCACAATAGCTGTATCATTTTACAATCCCACCAGCAATGGATAAGTGTTCTAATTATTAACAATGTTTTCTTAGATACGACACTGAAAGCACAAGCAACAAAAGACAAGATAGACAAATGGAACTGCATCAAAATTAAAAACTTCTGTTCATCAAAGGATTTTATCAAGAAAATGAAGAGACAACCTACATATTGGAGGAAAATTTTTGGAAACCATAAATTGGATCAGGTTCAATATTCAGAATATATATAAAGAACTACAACTTAACAGCAAAAAGACAAACAGCCCAATCAAAAACATGAGCAAAGTACCTGAATAGACAGACATTTCTCCAAAGAAGGTATACAAATGGCCAACAAGCATATGAAAAGATGCTCAACATGATTAATCATTAGGGATATGCAAATTAAAACCACAATGAGATACCACTTAACAGTCACTAGGATGGCTATGATTAAAAAAATGGGAAAATTTTTTTTTTTTTGGTGGAGAACGTAGAGATGTGGAGAAATTCTGGATATATTTTGAAGGTAGAGCCAACAGGATTTCCTGAAGGATTGGGATGTCAACTGGGGGATTCATACCCATTAACAGATCTGGAAAACCGAAAAGAAGAGTAATACTAGAATAAGAATTATAGGTAACATATATCACTTGTTACATACCAGGCACTATTCTAACTACTATATGGCATGAGCTCATTTAATCCTTATAAGCACCCTATGATGTAGTTACTATGTTAGCCCAATTTTATTAATGAAGAAACTGAGGCACAAAAAAGTTAAGTAATCTGTCTAAGGTCACACAACTAATATGTGGTAGAGCTGGAATTCAAATCCAAGCAGTCTGGCTTCAGAGCGTGTGCTCTTAAAGTCTATGATATGTTGTTTATTATTGTTCATGGTGCAACATTAATACAGGTACACATGGGGATAGTAATTCCCCATTGCACACAATTTTAGAAAAATATTTTCAACTGGGAGCTCAACTTTTCATTGCCCTTGCCATGGATTTCAGTGGCTCGTAGTAATGTGCTTTTCAGGGTACAAGATCAAGTGTTATCAATACACCCAGCAGGGCAAGCCTAATGGCGTGTTGAATAAATAATGTCCTTCGGAAACATCAGAATTGTTCCAGTGTGTATTTAGAGAAAGCAACAAAGTGGAACTAATCATTCCGGAAGAAACATTACTATTTCATGTAACAGGTCTTCGTTTACATCCTGTAGGAAACCTCCAAGGACTTTTCAAATTGATTAACCCTTTGGATACTCTGCTGGGGTAGATGTAAGCTACTGTACCCATTCTACAACTGGGAAACTGAAGTGCTTGCTCTAAAGTAAACTGGCTGGAACATGGTTAGGAAATAAATAGATGACACCTATGACCCCAGTAAATACTTAGTATGTGTCCAAAAAACCACATGCACAAAAACAAGAGAAAGATAGGGAGAATGTGATTTAGCATCTTATATGATGCTTCTCATAGTAGCCTCAATATGAGTTAGCCCTGGACAAGGGCTACCAAAAAAGCTAATACAGTCTAACACACAAAATTAAATGTATGATATTTAAGAGACCCCATATTGCAGGTCCATTATCCTCTGCTCAGATCACATTTAGAACACTGTATTGACTTCTGGCCAACATTCTTGTAGAAGGCTATGAACCAATTGAAATTTGTTCAGGAGAGGGGTTCAGAATAGAAGCCCTTGAGATCTTGCCAGATAATCATGATTGTTGTTGTGTACTATAGAGTCGATTCCAACTCATAGTGACCTTATAGGACAGAGTAGAACTGCCCTATAGGGTTTCCAAGGCTGTGATCTTTACAGAAGCCGACTGCCACATCTTTCTCCCAAAGAGCAGCTGGTGGCTTCGAACTGCTGATCTTTTGGTTAGTGGCCAATCGCTTAACCACTGTGCCACCAGCGCTCTTTATAATCATAATAGATACCACATATTAAGTACTTATCATGCAATCACCACTATGCTTAATATTTTACATGTATTATCTCATTCAGTCCTCCCAACAGCCCTATGAACAAGGCTACTCTCTGAGGCTCAGGGATGTTAAGTAACATGTCCAAGTTCTCACAGCCAACAAGAGGTAGAGCTAATATTTGAGCCAAAGTCTGAATGATTCCACTACACCATGTTGGACTTTTGAGAGAAAGAGCATTTCTCATATGCCAGAACTTTCCTCAGATTTTCTCACTGAATTCTCATAACAGTTCAATGAGTTATCAATGTTATTATCCTCATTTCACAGGGAAGGAAATAGGTCAGAATGGAGCTTACCCAGAGACACACAGCTAAAAGTGGCATTAATGAAATACAATATGAAGAATCGTTAGATGAACCACCCCAAGGATAAACCTAGGGATATGTGATGGTTAATTTTATGTGTCAACTTGGCTAGGCTATGGTGCCCAGTTGTTTGTTCAAACACTAGTCTAGATGTTGCTATGAAGGGATTTTGTAGATGTGATTAACATTTGCAATCAGTTGACTTTAGCTAAAGGAGATTACTGAGATAATGTGGGTGGGCCTCATCCAATCAGTTGGAGCCAATTAAGAACAAAAACTGAGGTTTCTCAGAGAAGAAGGAATTCTGTCTCAAGACTGTAACATAGAAATCCTGCCTGAGTTTCCAGCCTGCTGGCCTGCCCTACAGATTTCAGACTTGTGGATATCTACAATCTTGTGAGCCAAGTCCTTAAAATAAGTAAATAAAACTGACACTTTGCAACACTGAAATTCTAAGATCAACCCATTGTTCTGGGTAAATGACTCATTTCCCATGCCAAAAATGTGTACATTTATTCATTTAAAAGACTATTTTGCACCTCCTGCATGCCAGGAACTGTGCCAGCCACTGGGAATAGAGCAGTCAACAAGATAGATAAGGTACCTGCTCTTGGGAAACTTGCGTTGTTATTCTGCTTTCTCTTACTTCGTCCTCTGCCATCCTATCTTTCACCTCCTTCAAAACTCAAATTCATGTCAAAAGGTACTTTCTCCTACTCCGGGAATCTTCTGTGATATATTCCCTGCTCCTCTACCCCTCTCCTCACACAAACACATACTGCTGGCATTCCCTTGTTCTTCTCGTATTCTATTACTTTGCTATTGTTGTCTTGGTATTGAGTTATTTCTTTTATTCATTCATTCATTCACTCACTCACTGCATATTTACTGAGCATTTGTTATACACCAAGTGGTATCTAGGTGCTGGTGATGCAATGATGTTCAAGGATGACACTATGATATTATTCTGCCTTCCCAGTTTTATCATAAATTTACCTTTATCTTTTGCATCTATCTTCCTCACCTCTTACCTAGCTGGCTACTTCTGAGGCACTGATGTGGAACTCTTCAGGGCTTCTCGGAGCACAGTTTGAAATCTATTGATCTAGCTAAACCTCCCATCCAACACAGGAATCCCTTGTGCAATATATCCCAGGCAGCTGGCCATCCAGGTTTAACTACAGTTTATATACTGAAGGTGAATTTAACTCCCTTTGGTTTTCTAACTCCAGGTCTTTGCACATTTCAGAGTACGTGAGACAAAATCTCACCATCTTCACTTCTAAGGAGCATTCTGGCTGTGCTTCTTCCAAGACAGATTTGTTCGCTCTTCTGGCAGTCCATGGTATATTCAAACATGCTTGGTATTTCTCAAGCTGAAAAAACTGAAGAAAAATTCAAGCCTCAAGTTACAATATTGAAGGATTCTATGGGCAAAATATTGAATGATACAGGAAGCATCAAAAGAAGATGGAAAGAATACGCGGAGTCACTGTACCAAAAAAGAACTGGTCGACAATCAACCATTTCAGGAGGTAGCATACGATGAATAACTAATGGTACTGAAAGAAGAAGTTCAAGCTGCACTGAAAGCATTGGCGAAAAACAAAACTCCAGGAATTGATGGAATACCAATACAAACGGAGACAGCGTTGGAGGTGCTCATTCGTCTATGCCAAGAAATTTGGAAGACAGCTACCTGGCAAATCGACTGGAAGAGATCCATATTTGTGCCTTTTCCAAAGAAAGATGATCTAACAGAATGCAGAAATCATCGAACAATATCATTAATATTACACACAAGTAAAATTTTGCTGAAGATTATTCAAAAGCGATTGCAGTAGTACATCAGCAGGGAACTGCCAGAAATTCAAGCCAGATTCAGAAGAATACGTGGAATGAGGGATATCATTGTTGATGTCAAATGGAACTTGGCTGAAAGCAGAGAATACCAGAAAGATGTTTATCTGTGTTTTATTGACTATGCAAAGGCATTTGACTGTGAGGATCATTACAAATTATGGATAACTTTTTGAAGAATGGGAATTCCAGAACACTTAATTGTGTTCATGAGGAACCTGTACATAGACCAAGAGGCTGTCATTTGAACAGAACAAGGGGATACTGTATGGTCTAAAATCAGGAACGATGTGTGTCAGGGTTGTATCCTTTCACCATACTTATTCAATCTGTATGCTCAGCAAATAATCCGAGAATCTGGACTATATGAAGAAGAATGGGGCATCAGGATTGGAGGAAGACTCGTTAACAACCTGTTATGCAGATGACACAACCTTGCTTGCTGAGAGTGAAGAGGACTTGAAGCACTTATTGATGAAAATCAAAGACCACAGCCTTCAGTATCGATTACACCTCAACATAAAGAAAACAAAAATCCTCACAAGTGGACCAATAAGCAGCATTATGATAAACGGAGAAAAGACTGAAGTTGTCAAGGATTTCATTTTACTTGGATCCACAATCAACGCCCATGGAAGCAGCAGTCAAGAAATCAAATGACGCATTATGTTGGGAAAATCTGCTGCAAAAGACGTTATTCTGAAGACTAAGGTGAGCCTGACCCAAGCCATGGTATTTTCTATCACCTCATATGCTTGTGAAAGCTGGAAAATGAATAAGGAACACCTAAGAAGAATTGATGCCTTTGAATTATGGTGTTGGCAAAGAATATTGAATATACCATGGACTGCCAGAAGAATGAACAAATTTGTCTTGGAAGAAGTACAGCCAGAATGCTCCTTTGAAGGTAGGATGGTGAGACTTCATCTCACAGACTTGTTATCAGCAAGGACCAGTCCCTGGAGAAGGACATTATGCTGGGTAAAGCAGAGGGTCAGTGAAAAAGAGGAAGACCCTCAACAAGATGGACTGACACAGTGGCTGCAACAATGGGCTCAAACATAGCAATATTGTGAGGATGGCGCAGGACTGGGCAGGGTTTCGTTCTGTTGTACATAGGGTTGCTGTGAGTCGGAACTGACTCGGCAGCACCTAACAAGAACAACACAACAATCTGTTCTACTGTCACAAAGTCTTCTTTCTACATTGAATTGAACTCTGTCTTATTCTGGTGTTCATTCATTGCTTCTAGTCCTGTCCACCTCACCCACAAAGAACAAGTTAAATCCTTCTATACAGCATCCTTTCAAATACTTGAAGACATCTATTGTGTCTCCCTTTTGCCTCTTTTTAAGATTAAATATCCCCATCTCTTTAATTAAAATGCTTTCTAAACTTACACATCCTGACCAGCCTTCTCTAGATACGTTCAACTCTTGCAATTATCTTTCAATGTATAATCTATTTTGTTTTATTTGTTCATTTAAAGGGAAAAAAAAAACTATGTACCCAGCTAACTCTTTCTCTCAGGACTGTGTGACTTAAATCTAATTAAAACAAATGTACCCTTAAACCATCTAAGGATTTCAACTTAATGCTGATTATAGAATTGAAAATTTTGCCAAGAAGTCTTTTAGGGACTGTGGGGCAAGGGCTAGAGGACAGGAGAGGGGGTGGAGTCCCAGCATGAGACTAAGATGGGATTCAGACATACAGTGTCATGCCTGGCAAACCAGTGGAGTAGGCCTGCTTACCCGCAGGCCTGAGAAACCCCCTGAGAGAGAATTCTTCCTAAGTAAAGAAGTGACTGGGCACAAGGAGCTTAGCAGTGAAGCAGAGAGTGGATGAATCAGGATACAACAGATTTGTTTCCTGTCCCAGTCCATATTGGACTCATGTTGGAGACTTATGGAGAAGAAGTAAAAACTAAAATGTCGTGCTAAGATCTCTGTCAGCTGTTGGGACATTAGACTTGGTACCTACATATGCCTCTAACAGAGGGTAGTGGAAGAATCTCTTCCTAGTTGGCAATGGAACACAGTGCAGCTTGGACACATTGAGGACGCTGGTTCATTCGGTATGACAGAAGACAGTGGTACCTGGCAAACAAGGCAATACCTGGCAGATGCCCAGTGGAGGAGGACAGTGCTTAATGGGCGTAGGGATACACAGTGCATATTTAGTGATAACTGGTGGCCAGTGGTAAGCAGCAATGGCAAACGTATTCATAACTATGGATAACAAACTTGGGAACTCCCAGCAATAACTTAGGTGTGACTTTGAAGAGGATCTGGAGATCTAATGTTGCTAATTTTAATGTGACACAGACTATCAACATAGGCTAGTGAAGCCTAAGAAAACTCAAGTTCTAAGTCATAATGTCCGTGGAGAACAATGCTTCCTAACCACCTGCACTGTATTTTTCATAACTCCAAATGCAAGAACCACCCACAAAGGTTTTTCTTTAATGGAACAAAAGTCAGGCCTAGGAATCTGTCTTCTGAAAAAAGTCCCCTAATTGTGTTGTACATCTCTAACTAAAAACCTGGGACATAGAGCATGTGTCGGCAAACTTTTTCTGTAAAGGGCCAGATAGCAATTATTTTAGGCTTTGTGGGCCACATATGATCTCTGTTACACTAGTCAACTCTGCTGTTGTAGTGTAAAAACAGCCATAGACAATACATAAGCGAATGATGATGGCTGTGTTCCAATAAAACTTTATTTACAAACCTAGGTGATCAGCCCATGGTGGGGGGTAGTTTGCTGGCCCCTGATATAATAGATAAATTACGTTTGTGGCAGGCCCTGCATGCCAGGTTGACCAATGTGGCATGCGTACAACAGACAATTAGAAGCAACTGTGAGTATTAACCAGAGAGAAGTGACAGCACTAAGATAGCCTGAATGACATTGTTGCTATTCTTACTTGCTCATGAGTCTGACATATTCCCACATATTCCCAGAAGTTTAAAACACATACTCCCAGAAAGTTTAAAACTAAGGAAAGACTCACATATTCCCAGAAGACTCACATATTCCCAGAAGTTTAAAACTAAGCTTCCTGGCCACATTCCAAACTTGAAGCTCAAGGAAGATAGCTTTGGGACCAATAAACTCAAGTTGTAGTGGACACAGTGTTCCAACACAGGTAGCAAGAAGATAATATAAACCAGTTCAAGAAGAGTTTCACTAATTCTCCAAGTGACAGCTCTCAAATGGGTTGTAAAGGGAAATGCGGGTTGTTTAAGAGATTCCCTAAGCTTTGAGGGTGATGTCAGGGAAGACAAGCAGGTCTACCCCCAAGACATTCTTTGGTTTGGGGTCCCTGCTTTTGTAATTCTAGGCTGGATGAAACCCAGGTTGGACTTTCCATGCTCTTATACAAGAATGTTGATTGGATTGAAAACCTTCACTGCTGACAGGGTCTGGCTAAATTTTCAGTTCCCAAACGATGGTAAAATCCTCTAAGGCCCATTCCAGCTCTAAAATTCTATGATTCCATTATTCATTCTCCTTTGCACATTCATGCTAAGGGACCTTTTCATATATCAACAGTAAGCTCTCAGGCTGCCTACACAACCAGGGAGCACAACTGAAAACAGTGGCTGTCTGCACACCCCTCTTCTCCTTAGGAAGAAAGTGCCAGGCACATGGCTAGGCCTTCACTGGGCTGCTTTGTTGCTTTCCTCCCTTCCACCTAAGGCACTTGAAGAATAGAAACAAAAAAAAAAAAAAAAAAAAAAAAACAATGAAACCCATTGCTATCGAGTTGATTCCAACTCATAGCGACCCTACAGGATAGAGTAGAACTGCTCCATAGGGTCTCCAAGGAGCAGCTGGTGGATTCAAACTGCCAACCTTTTGGTTAGCAGTCTGCACTCTTAACCACTGTGCCACCAGGGCTCCTGAAGAACAGAAGGGATTATATAAAGTCAAGATCCAGATTCATTTTTAACTTGATGACTAAAGCCCATATCAGAGGCAACTTGGTTGTGAGCTACTTACCTCTGCGGAAGGCACAATCCTTTGCACATTAAATCACCCACCTCCCAATCCTACTTCCGAACGGGTCCTCTTCCTAATTGAATTAATAACCAATGCATCATCTCTCACTATGGCCTACCCATTTAGGCTGTGTGAATAACGGTCACTGGTCGGGGAGAGAGGAGCAGCCAGCACATTAATGACTTCCTTAAAAAGGAAACTTTGTTTGAGCAGTAATTGTGCTTTTTCCTCTCCCTCCCAGCTATTACTTTTCTGCTTTTAAATCTTAATGTCTCATCTGGATGAGCACCTTATCACTAGCCAACAGGGGAAGGTGGTGTTTGTATTTGTATTTGCATGTATATGGCATTTTCATACAGTATATCTCACACTGCTGACGGAGCAATGAATCACAGGCCTGTAGCACCCTCTCTACATGCACTGTGGGAGCAGCCATCTTCCACGTGCTCTACAGCAGCAAACTAATTAATCTTTCTTAATTTTAATTCATAAGGAAGATACTGTGGCCCGGGAAGCATGGAAGAGTGGATACGTCTGGCTGGCTGTTTCTCCCAACCTTCAGGAAGGTAGAAATATTAGGAGGGTGCCACACAAGTGACAATGGCTCCTCACAATCTATCCTTTGCTGACACCGTTACTGGGAGAATCCTAGGCTGGATGGGTCATTGCAGCTTTTAACGTTACTTGAGATGTTTCCCTTTTATAAGCTGGTAGCAAGAGGGGGAAAGTACATGGATCCGGCACACAATTACAACAGAATCACCCAGGGAGTTGAGTTTGGGTATCACATCTGCTCCTCTTTAGAAGCCGTATTCATTCAATAGATATTCATTAGATATGCTGTCTTTTTTTTTTTTTTTAATTACCATGTTAAAGGCTCTGTGCTGCTGGCAAGATGCTACTGTGGAATTGCTGTTGTTAGTTGTCCTCCAGTCGGCTCCAACTCATGGCGATACTACGGACACGAAAATGAAACGTTGCCCAGTCCTGTGCCATTGGTATACTGGAGTCCATTGTTCTGGCCACTGTGTATTTTGGGTGCCTTCAGTGCTTGTCTATTAGCCAAAAGGTTGGCAGTTCAAATCCACCCAGAGACACCTCAGAAGACAGGCCTGGCGATATGCTTCCAAATGGTCACAGCCTTGAAAATCCTCTGGTGAGTGAGATTAGAGGATTCCCTGGGGCTGCTGACCTGAGATACTCTTTAAATCTTGAACCAAAGTTATCCCTAGAGGTCACCTTTTAGCTAAATAACAGATTGGCTCAAAAGATAATGAATATCACCCGTGAATACGTGCTGCTTTAAAAAATCATCTATATCAGACCAAACAGTCAGCAATTACTTTAAAACAAAGATGAGAAGGTAAGGGGGCAGGGAAACTAGATTGCCGGAATGGCAATCATGAGAACATTCACGCATTGTGAAGAATGTAAACAATGTCACTGAATAATTTGTATAGAAATTGTTGAATAGGAACCTAATCGTCTGTGTAAACTTTCACTGAAAACACAATATTATTTTAAAAATAAAAATAAATAAATAAAATAAAACAAAAAACCCTATGAAGCAGTTCTCCTCTGCACACGTGGGGTCGCCATGAGTTGGAATGGATTCAATGGCAACTAACAACAGCGAACAACCTAGGGGGGCTCATCTTCCAGCACTGTATTGGACAAAATTCTTTGTGATCCATAGGGTTTTCATTGGCTGATTCTCGGAAGTAGATTACCAGGCCTTTCTTCCTCGTCTGTGTTAGTCTGGCAGCTCTGCCGAAACCTGTCCACCATGGGTGACCCTGCTGGTATTTGAAATACTGGTAGCATAGTTTCTAGCATCATAGTAACACGCAAGCCACCACAGTACAACGAACTGACAGACAGGTGGTGGTCAGTATTACTAGAGGGCCTCTTTTTTGAACATCTTCCAATGCTGGATATGAGTGATCAAGATCTACACCTGGCTTTAAATGAGAGCAAGAGAAATTCCATGTTGGCTCCAAACACAGGAGCCTACAATGAGGCTACTAACAAGCGGCAACTAACAAGACCACCATGAGGTGAGACCAGCATCCCTTACCTCAGAGGACCCTGCTCTTTCCCAAACCATCCCAGGGGCCCTGTCAGAGACTGAACACTGAGCTGGATTATCCCGGCAAACTATGATGCAGCATTTCCTGTGTGTTTTTTTTTTTTTATTAGGCTAATGGTCAGCAACCCCCAAACACGAAAAGTATGCACATACAGAAGCTCCATCCCCACAACGTCAAACCTCTCCCGATTTTCACAGGGAAGTAGCCTGGGAATGCCTTTGGGTTGCCAACAAGAGGCAGCCTTGCAGTAATTAAGGAACTAGTGATCTCGATCTTTATGGCAGGTCCCACAGGTTTTCACTACCCTGAAAGGACATAATGTTACCGTGTTTATTGAAATGAATAATTAGTTGCACATAGCATAAACATCAAGCCCACTCCTGACCTCCCCTACCCCCTCCATTGCCTTGCTGCAGACATCCTGCCTGGTGGCTCTATTAAGTGTACTTGAGTGAAACACGGCCCAGGTGCGAGTCCTGTAGGGCGAGGCCAAGAAACACTTCTGACTGGGTACATTTGTAATTCTCAGGCCCGGTGCAAAGATTAAAATGATCTGCAGAGCCTGTGGAGGTCATTTAAATTAGGGTTCATGATAGGAAAACAAATGGCTGGGTGAGATAATAGGGGCTTGCGTGACATTCTGAATTCCTCAGTCTTTACTTTTAGCCAATTAAAATTAATTCCTTCAGCCTCACAGCCCGGAAATCCCAAGTTCCCAGACATGTCAGGTTGTGGTTCAATTTTGAGACAGAGGCAATTCCTCAAGAACCCCCAACCTGACACAATCAAATAAGCCTTGTCAAAGTCCAGCTAATCAAAAACCCCACACTAATCACATCAGCTTCTTTAGGTCAAACTAGACAGACTCCCATCAGGAGATGGGAGTGCTCAGTCAAGGCAGCCTGTTATTCAAATGATCGGAGCTGCAGCACACCAGAACTGCATCCAGGTTATGGGAAATCAGCTCCAGCTAATTAGATGTGGTGTTGTCTCCCACATGCAGATCCCAACCCCTCCTCATGACCTGGGACAGACTATAATGCTTCTCCAATCACAGCACTGCACTGGGGACCTGGACCAGGTAATTAATGAGATTGTGGAATCAGGTAAGCTATCAAGTAAAAGCAAAGATAAAGTTTTGTGGTAAGGGAGCCCGGAGAAAGATATGGCTGTGTGAGACAACTTGGAGAAACTTCCTCTAGATTCAACAGCTCCTTAGCACGTTGGCTGACTCCGCCTCAACAGCATCAGTGAGCTGTCACATCCTCAAAACATTAGACTTAGTGAACCAAGATTTTCCTCTGCAGCAGCAATATCCTATGTAGTGGCTTCGTATAACTCCAACTCAAATGGACAATTCAGGAGACTTCTACTGTAGCTTGTTGACATACAGAGGTGAAGAAGTTTAGGTCAACGTTTCAATGTCAGTTGGGCCAAATACAGTGATGTGGTAGTTTATGCATGATGAGTGCTGGACATAAAAAAACTATCGGTTCAAATCCTGTCTCCACCGTTTACTGGCTATGTGTTCTTGAGCAATTCCCCTACATCTCTGTGCCAGCTTCTCCATGTGTAAAATGAATATAATAATAGAAAATAATGTATGTAAACTGCCTTTCATTGAACCTGGAAATAGTAAATGGTCCACGTATTTTAGGTAGGTAGATGATGGATGGGTGGGTGGATGGATGGGTGGATGGATGGATGGATGGATGGATGGATGGGTGGATGGGTGGGTGGACGGATGGATGGAGGAGATGTATGTATGGATGGATGCATGGATGCATGCATGGATACATGGAATGCATGGATGGATGCATGGAAAGCATGAAAAGATAAAAGAGTACCCAGCACAGTGCTTGACATATAGAAGGTATTCAACAAATGCTAGTTTCTTTCCATTGCTTCATCAAATACGCCATCCCTGGGCACCATCAACAGGTCCCTAGATGGTGCAAACAGTTAGGTGCTTGACTACTAACCTAAAGGTTGGCAGTTTGAACCTATTCAGTGGCATCGCAAAAGAAAGACTTGGCAATGTGCTTCCATAAAGATTACAGCCATTGAAAACCCTATGGAGCAGTCCTACCCTGAAACAAATGAGGTCACCATGAGTCAGAAATTAGATACCCCTCTTCTATGTTTTCCCTTTTAACAGAAATGATAACATGACATTGCTGCCAATGCTTGTTCATTTTTCTCTCTCCTTCCCTGGCTGCATACTCCATGAGGACAGAGAGTGTCTTAGTCATCATTATATATATGCCCAGCAGCTAGCACTGTGCCTTGCAATATGGAATAGTGGCTCAGTAAAGATTTGTTGAATGAATAAGTGAGGGAACTAAATTACAACACAGAACAAAGACCTCACTAGTGTGTCAGAGTAGAGCAAGAGAGGATTTCCCATGGCCCCATCTCTATTCTTCTGCTTGTAATAGCACGAGGTCACTTCTATCTTTGTCTCTCAAAGTCCACACTAGGATTCACAAGGGTAGGGAGTCTCCTACAAGGTGAACTGGGAAACCACATATCAGGCCATCTGGCACAAAATACCAGCCACTTGGCCCATCTCATACTCGAATTCCCCACGGTTTCACCATCGTTTATGGCTATAGGTTAAGTCATTACATGCCAACGGGACAGGAATGCTAAATCCAATTACACTTGCAACTGCACCAGGGTAGAGAACCTGACAAGTCATCTGCGGTTGTGTCTACCATCATTGAATTGATTTATCACAGCAGCACAGCAGAGAGAACAGAGCTCAGATGGGATGAGACATCGGCCAACAGAATTATGCTTGAGGCTGTGGGGTGGCAAGTGGTGAATACTAGGAGCTAGGAGGAGGGTGGAGATCAGAAAAGACAGCACCTAAAGTAGCCCAGGAGGAACCTGAAGGCATTAGGTACTTGGTATAGGACTGGGAAGTGGAAAGTTCCTCCAGGGGAATGAGTTGGGCACCAAAGGCAAATGTGCCTTCAACCTTGATTCTAAGAACCAAGGCTTTCAAGATGGCATGGTTTTCAAGATGATCAAAGGGCAGAAAGAAAAGGTGTTTATCAAAATATTGCTAAATATGTTATTTAATGGAGAGTATATTTGGACAAAATGGAATGTTTTCAGTTTGATTTACCCTTTGGAATTAATAAATCTTTCCATAGCCCTGGAGATTAAATAATTATTTGAACCTAGTTTTAATAAATAATACAAATTCAGCTCATTGGTAATGAAAATAATCATAAGTCACCAGAGGAAGATGAGAGATTTGACCTTTTAATTAAAGATCAGCAGTCTCTAGCAACAGTGTGCTAAAATCATAAAGGCAATGTGACCTTTAAATATCTTCACTAAGGATGTAAGTGGGGTAAGTTTTGTGTGTGTGTGTGTGTGTGCGTGTGTGTGTCTGTGCATGTGTGCACACGTGCATGCGCACATGTGCTTATGCACGTGTATGTGTGTATCTATATATTTTCACGTAGTGTACTGTCCCACACATTTAGATTGAAGATGCACTAGTCTCAAGAAATGTGGAAAATATCAGCATAATTTTCAATAATGTAAAGGTAAAAAAAGAAATTGAACATCTATTTTGTTTTAATATTTTCTACAAAATGATCCATGCATAAAGGTCAGTCATTTATATCATTCTAGCCTTGTAAACACTAGGTAAACTTTCAGTATAAAACATCCATTCAGTGTTCCAATGTTTGTTTTGTTTTTGCCACGTAAACCAAAATGAAAATCAAGTGGCTATCTTATCAGAGTTCATATGGGGGCAAGGAGCAAAGAGCCACTTAAATTTGCTGAGAGAAAAAAAGGTGGTGGCATTTATTGGAAGAATAGAGAGGTATATCACAAACCCTGGTTTAGGGAGCATAGGTCAATTTCATGAGGACCTGGAACCAGTAACATTAAAGTTGGTCAGAACAAAGACAGCTACTCCGATCCCTTTTTCTTTGGGGACAAATGGTGCTGTCTTGTCTCTTGATCTCTCTGTTTTGCTATCTTCTGGTGGTCTCTGTTCCATGTGCACATAGCCAAAACTAGGCTATCCTAGTTTCAGCCCCACTTGATCTCCCCCATTCAAGGGCCCAAAAAAGACTAGTTGGAACCTCTGGTCCTGATTACAGTTTCCCAAGAAACAAAATCTATTTAAGTTAATATTCCTGTACTATGGCTGCCAACCCAGAAGTAGGTACCTGTAGCTCTGTTTATACTATCTCTGGGCTCAGCTGGTTGGGTAAGAACTAAACACCTGAACCACTGTAACATTTAACTTAATGTTATAGTTATGAAGTATAAGCATAGTGCCTAGAAGGAAATAATCCATCTCCCCCAAAGTGACATTAACCCGT
Organism: Trichechus manatus latirostris; assembly: GCF_000243295.1. Classification (NCBI taxonomy): domain Eukaryota; kingdom Metazoa; phylum Chordata; class Mammalia; order Sirenia; family Trichechidae; genus Trichechus; species Trichechus manatus. The sequence continues at coordinate 8,313,203 of NW_004444002.1, forward strand.
TATCTGGAGTCATGCTCATTTTAATTAAGAAGTATTCATTTCACTCCAAGATATAACATAATACAACACCAGTTACAGAGCTTAGGAACAGTATATGTTGAAAGACACTATTTCAAAATTCTATATCCAAATGAAAGGAGACCTGGTGGTGCAGCGGTTAAGTGCTCGGCTGCTAACTGAAGGTCGGCGGTTCGAACACACCAGCCACTCTGCAGGAGAAAGATGCGGCAGTCTACTTCCATAAAGATTTACAGCCTTGGAAAGCCTATGGGGCAGTTCTACTCTGTCCTAGCTTAACCACTGCGCCACCAGGGTTCCTTTCCAAACTAGATAGTAGACAGCAATGCAGAAATCTCCAGAAGTTAAAGAACAAAGAACTATGAAGAAAAATGTGTGCCTTGTAAGCAGTGTTCCCCAGTAAATTGTTTAAGTTGTAAGCCATGCTATATCAGCAACAAACTAGGAAGACTGAGCAAACATACAGAGAGATCACTGCTGTAGTCCAATAAAACTTTCAATAAAGGCATTATCTCATGCACGTTAAATGCCCTACATAATTATTACCGTGCTACATGTAAACTCATGTTTTTTAAGCATTTAAAAACCAAAACCAAACTCGTTGCCATTGAGTGGATTCTGACTCACAGTGACCCTACAGGACAGAGTAGAACTGCCCCCATAAGGTTTCCAAAGAGTGGCTGGTGGATTCGAACTGCCAACCTTTTGGTTAGCATCCAAGCTCTTAACCACTGCTCCACCAGGGCTATAGGGTTGATAATGAGTCGGAATCGACTCGCCACAATGAGAACAAAGTTGAACGATCCTGGTCCGCCAGGAGCTCAAAGTCTAGAGGGAGAAGACAGACAAATGGATAGAATAATTTAGAAGTGAAACCAAAGCAAACCAAACCCATTGCCTTCAAGTCGATTCTAATTCATAGTGACCCTGTAGGACAGAGTAAAACTGCTCCATAGTGTTTCCAAGGCTGTAAATCTTTACGGAAGCAGACTGCCACATTTTTCTCTCTCAGAGTGGCTGGTGGGTTCAAATTGCTGACATTTCAGTTAGCAGCCAAGTGCTTAACTGCTGCATCACCAGGGCTCCTCAATTTAGAAGTACAGTAATACAGATATGCACAATATGTTTTGAGGGCCCAAAGCAGTCTGCAGGACGGAGAGTGGTTGTTGTTGTTGGGTGCCATTGAGTCAATTTTCAACTCATAGTGACCCCATATGACCAAGTAGAACTGCCTCATAGGGTTTTCTTAGCTGTAATCTTGGAAGAAGTACAGCCAGAATGCTCCTTAGAAGCAAGGATGGTGAGACTTGGTCTCATACACTTTGGACATGTTATCAGAAGGGACCAGTCCCTGGAGAAGGACATCATGCTTGGTTAAATAGAGGTTCAGCGACAAAGAGGAAGATCCTCAATGAGATGGATTGACACAGTGGCTGCAACAACGGGCTCAAACATAGCAACGATTGTGAGGATGGCGCAGGACCGGGCAGTGTTTCATTCTGTTGTACATAGGGTCGCTATAAGGAAGACTGAAGAAAAATTGAGGCCTTTGAATTGTGGTGTTGGCGAAGAATACTGAATATGTGAGTTGGAATCAACTCACTGGCAATGGGTTTGGCTTTTTTTCTGTCATACTTTCCTATTATAGGTTGTTTCAATTTTGTTGGTAACATGTTTTACAGTCTTGTCTCTGAGTTATCCTAGGGCTTGTCTTTCATCTCTTCCATTTAATTTTTAAGTTGCTAATTTTCTTGAGGACAAGACCATGACTCATTAGCCTTTATATCCACCACATCGAGCTCAGTTGGCGCCTTGTATGCAATGGATGCTCAATAGCCACTGATTTGAATGAACTGAATACACCTGGCAGCAATATCACCATCACAGGAAAGCAATGAAAGTAAAGTGATCAAGTTATTTCCTGGTTACTTAAGGGAGGTGGGCAAAAAGCAGCAGGGTACTGAGAACCTGAAGGAGATGGGCACTTCAAGGGGCAAAACGGAGCAGAAAGGGAAGACTGAAGCGTCCAAGAAAAACTTGGCTGACTGCACAATTTCGCCTCCTCCGGCTCCCAACAGAGAATAAAGGAAGCAGTGTATCAAATTTGTCCCTGCCACCCGGATGAGCAAGCACATGCGTATCTTAGACTGAGAGCATAGGCCCCACTTGAATCCACATCCTTTGGTTCTTCCAAATTGTAATGTATGCTACTAACCACAAAGGCAAGTGCTGGAGATATAGTCATCGTTATAAAGGGACTTAAATTACTTTGAACCATGATGCACAATGCTGTTTCCACATATACACCATGTTTTACAATACAGCCATATTCCTGAAGTGTTCTGTGCAAAACAACTTTACATAAGTTGAATCAAATTTTAATTCCTCCTGTCACTGCCACAGCACCCTGTCATCCACAAAAGCTATTGTCTGCTATAGGATTTCAAGACAGTACAACTCCCTACTCTGCCCAGAAGAGAAGGCTCCGTTCTATGCCCAGATTAAACACACACCATCCTCACCTTCTAACTTACACATTAGAGAACTCAGTGTGGTCCTTCCCTGTCTCCTATCGTGCCATCAGAACACCAGAAGAAAAAGGATCAAGAACATGCTACACTACTCTTAAGCAGATGCCATGTTGGGCCTTAGCCCATAAGATCCAACTGGAACCCTTGCACATGTTTGCATTCATCCGTCCTGTGCTAGGCAGTGGGGCAACTGGGTAGACATGGTCCTTGCCCTGGTGGACTTCGTTATTTGTAACTGAAATAGCTCCTATCATTAAAACAGTTATGTTTAATGCCTTTATGTTATTCACAAAACAATCATTTATTTCTTCAGCATTAGCTGAATGCCCACTTGGTGCCAAGCATTAGACAAGGGAACATTTTAATTTAGAAAGGGAGGCAAAATAGATAACTCATGGTCTACCAGGAACTGCCTGTCACTCTAGCCTCTCACTCTCGCCTTCAGTCAGCAGCTTTCATTATTACCACCTCATGATCTAGACTTTAAAAATAGGCCCTGTCTTCATGGAAGGTATATAAATGCCCTTGGGCTGACACAACTCTGGTTCATGGCACTGGTGGTTTGAATTACTGTGGCTTACACAAATAACGTGTACCTTCTACATTTGTTTGCCAATCTTGCCCCCCCCCGCCCCACCCCAGGTATTTTCATAAGGCCTCTATGCCATTTTAATATATGTTGCTGCGAAAAAAATTAGCATAGAACGCTTATAAAAATACCTTGGAGGGGAGGGCGCAGTTGGCAAACAAACAAAGAAGGTACGTGTTATTTGCATAAAATAAGGTACATTTTCTTCTACCTGACTGGCTTGTTTGGTTGCCTCTGATTTCTGGTTCCTAACTGGTTGGAACCAGAATCACAATCTGCTTTCCTTTGTCCTAACTCCTGAAGATCACTTAATACCTGACTATATGCCAAGGCTATGACCCTACCACTTTATTTAGCTCTCTAATGGTTCTATTACTTTGTTCTTGCCTAACTGGCTTCCTGCTCAGTACTTGCCCAAATCTTTACTTCTCGTGTCTGGCTTTCTTACCTAGTACTGATCTACAGTATGCACTAGACTCTAATTAACCCCTTGACCCTGAGTCTCCCCCACCCCCAATCATTATACCCCAGAAAGGACTCTGGGTCCTTTCTTGATGCACATAAGCTGCTGGAACCACTTACCTCCCTTGTTTCATCCTAAGGCACATTTTTTTCTAGGTCCAAGGTGGTCCTACGTATAGGAAATGCACGTGGCTAGAGTCCCTGGGTGGCACGAATGGTTAACATGCTTTGCTGCTAACCAAAAGTTTGGAAGTTTGAGTCCTCCCAGAGGTGCCTCGAAAGAAAGGCCCAGCAATCTATTTTCCAAAAAAAAAATCAGTCATTCAAAGATTAGACTGGACTATGGGACATAAAATGATACCTGTGAGGAGTGTGCCTCTTAGCTCAAGTAGATACATGAGACTAAATGGGCAGCTTCTGCCTGGAGGTGAGATGGGAAGGCAGAGAGGGTGAGGAGCTGGTTGAATGGACATGGGGAATCAGGGGTGAAAAGGAGGAGTGTGCTTTCACAGTACGGGGAGAGCAATTAGAGTCACATAACAGTGTATGTATAAATTTTTGTATGAGAGACTAACTTGAATTGTAAACTTTCACTTAAAGCACAATTTAAAAAATTAGTCATTGAAAACTCTATGGAGCACGGTTTTACTCTGACATACATGGGGTCACCATGAGTCAGAATATACTCAACAGCAACTGGTAACTTGCTTAAAGTGGTTCAAGGAACTTCTAAGGCCTTAATACCCATACGTATATACTAAGTTCATCTTCTCAGTGCTATTCTCTTCTATAGAAAACTCTCCATTACCTTATTACTCAAAGGCGAGAATATTATTATTATTATTTCTGAAAGTTCACTTATGAGGCACCCTGCAGTAGCAAGGTCCTCCTCCATGAACAGGTTTATTTGTCTAAGCCTAGGTTCTGGTTAGGGTCAAGTTTATATATTTTTCAAGAACGGAAGGATGTTAGGTCAATTTACATAAGGATCTCAAGATTTATTAGAGACTAGTGGATTGACACAGTGGCTGCAACAATGGGCTCAAACATAGCAACTATTATGGGGATGTTGTAGGACCAGGCAGTGTTTCATTCTATTGTACATAGGGTCGCCCTGAGTCGGAACTGACTCAATGGCACCTAACAACAACAGGGGATGGAAATCTTGTCAGATCCTCTGTGTAAAAGTTAAGATAGTCCTCTAGAAGGAGGTAACCAAATAAATATTACAACTCCTACAGACACACAGGAACTCATCTCAAGCTACGGGATGTCTAGCCCTCATGAGTCCTGTCTCAAGACACTGTCAAGCTATTGAGAATCAAGTGGAGCCCTAAGTGGTATTCCTGACAAGGCTTCTCAGAACAGCTGTAAGGTATGGGAGTCAGGCAGTCTTATAATTTCTAGTAGTTGAAGAAGTAGTATAAATGCATTACCTGTTGCCGTTGAGTTGATTCCAACTCATAATGACCCTATAGGACAGAGTAGAACTGCCCCATAGGGACTCCAAGGAGCAGCTGGTGGATTCCAACTGCTGACCTTTTGGTTGGCAGCTGAGCTCTTAACCACTGCACCACTACTGAATAACAGCCATGTAGTGAAGCTCAGCACAAAGTTAACCGTCTATGTCACCATCTGTGATGATAGCAGGTTCAGGAATAGAGCAAGGTGCTCCCAAGAGAGACTAAACCAAGAAAACCAGCTGCCATCGATTGACTTCAACTCATGGTGACCTCATATGTGTCAGAGTAGAACTGTGCTCCATAGGGTTTTCACTGCCTGACTTTTTGGAAGGAGATCACCAGGCCTTTCTTTCAAGCACCTCTGAGTGCACTCAAACCTCCAACCTTTTAGTTAGCAGCCCAGCATATTAACTGTTTGCACCACCCAGGGATTCCAGGAAAGAGGAGTTGCCCTGAACACGTGGGCGAGGGAATTTGGAGTCCAAGTTTTCGGCTAAGTAAAGAGGACATGCAATGCAAGGAAGCTACATCCTGCCATTAGGCATCCTGTAAGGGGGTGAAACACAGGAACTTGCCACGAACATAAATGCCTTAAAGTGGGCCCAGCATGAAGTCCCTAAGCCGCTGAGAATAGACATGGGGTAATGGGAAACCCTGGCATGGCAAAGATACCAAAGGAAGACACCACGTAAAATAGGAGCAAGAGAACCTGCACATAGCTCTCAATTTGGAGATAGGCACTCACTGTGCTGCCTGCTCTGCCTATCTAACTCAAAATCTTGTAACATCCCCACCAAGTCTGTGAAAACCACAAAGCAATAAGTCATTTTGCCGGTGAAGTTAAAGCAATGTGAATATCTGCCCAATGGCTGTGATCAGCAAGTTCTTTGCCCTCCTTTAGCAAGTTCAGAGTCTGAAATATTGGCAAGGGGAGCTGAGGGAGGAAAGCTGCAGTGGACGAAGAAAATGATTTCTGCTCCCAAATATCTGCTTGCCAGACTTTATCCGCCTAACCCCGAAGTCAAAGAAAGCATTTCCACACACTTTCCCACATTTGTTTCCCTCCACAGTCTCCCAGAGGTTCTTCAGTCTCAAACGGGAGATAATCTTCAGATCAATGAGGGCTGATGTCAAACTCTTACTAAGCCATGTTTTCCCAGCTGGGGGTAAATTCCGCTTGCCTGGATGTAAAACTTCCTAATTAGAAATGTCAAGTCTCTGTTTAAATAGCAAGGAAGGAACTCAGCGTGGGGAGCACTAGGAAATAAAAATGTTTAAATTAACTCTTTCTTTGCTCCGGATTTCAAGGCTTTGGGCTGTGAAGCCTGCAGAGTTAAACTGCTGTGGGTTGATTTTCATTCATTTTCTGCCTGACGCAGCTTGGGGGGACGCAAGAGTGTGGGGTGACACAAAGAGTTGTAGCTAGGGAAGCTCTGAAATAATTGACTCTTAGGTAGCTGGAGAAGACAGTGAAAAATCTTCTGTCCTGAAAATGCTATTCCCAGTTCTCATCGTATTGACTAGAAATCCTGAAATTTCTTACTTCTCTCGTAAGGCATGGACGTTCATGTTGTTAGTTGCCTTCCAGTTGATTCTGACTCCTGGTGACCCCATGTGTGCAGAGTACAACTGCTCCATAGGGTTGTCAAGGCTGTGACCTTTCAGAAGCAGACTGTCAGGCCTGTCTTCCGAGCGGCCTCTTGGTGGATTCCAACTACCAACCTTTAGATTAGTGCCCCTTGCTGTTGAGTCGATTCCAACTCATAGCGACCCTACAGGTCAGAGTAGAACTGCCCCATAGGGTTTCCAAGGCTGTAATCTTTATGGAAAGGAGCCCTGGTGGCACAGTGGTTAAGGGCTCGGGTGCTAACGGGAAGGTCAGTGGTTTGAACCCACCAGCTGCTCCGCAGGAGAAAGAGGTGGAAGTCTGTTTCCATAAAGATTGCTGTTGTTATTATGTACCGTCCACTTGGTTCTAACTCATACTGACCCCATGTACAACAGAATGAAACACTGCCCGGTCCTGTGCCATCTTCACAGGAAGCACAGTTGTTATGCTTGAGCCCATTGTTGCAGCCACTGTGTCAACCCATCTCCTTGAGGGTCTTCCTCTTTTTCGCTGACCCTCTACTTTACCAAGCATGATGTCCTGCTCCAGGCACCAGTCCCTCCTAACAACATGTCCAAAGTATGTGAGATGAAGTCTTGCCACCCTTGCTTCTAAGGAGCATTCTGGCTGTACTTCTTCCAAGACAAATTTGTTCATTCTTCTGGCAGTCCATGGTATATTCAAACATGCTTGGTATTTCTCAAGCTGAAAAAACTGAAGAAAAATTCAAGCCTCAGGTTACAATATTGAAGGATTCTATGGGCAAAATATTGAATACCATGGCTTGGGTCAAGTGTACCTTAGTCCTCAAAGTGACATCTTTGCTTTTTAACACTTTAAACAAGTTTTTTGCAGCAGAATTGCCCAATGCAATGCATCATTTGATTACTTGACTGCTACTTCTATGGTCATTGATTGCGGATCCAAGTAAAATGAAATCCTTGACAACTTCAATCTTTTCTCTGTTTACCATGATGTTGCTTATTGGTCCAGTTGTGAGGATTTTTATTTCCTTTACATTAATGTGTAATCCATATTGAAGGCTGTAGTCTCTGATCTTCATCAACAAATGCTTCAAGCAAGCAAGTTTGTGTCATCTGCATATTGCAGGTTGTTAGGGAGTCTTCCTCCAATCCTGATGCCCCATTCTTCTTCATATACTCCACCTTCTTGGATTTACTGCTCAGCATACAGGCTGAATAAGTACAGTGAAAGGATACAACACTGACGCACATCTTTCCTGCCTTTAAACAACACAGTATCCCCTTGTTCTATTTCAACGACTGCCTCTTGATCTATGTACAGGTTCCTCATGAGCACAATGAAGTGTTCTGGAATTCCCATTCTTCGCAATGTTATCCACAATTTGTTATGATCCACACAATAGAATGCCTTTGCATAGTCAATAAAACACAGGTAAACGTCTTTCTGGTATTCTCTGCTTTCAGCCAAGATCCATCTGACATCAGCAATGATAGCCCTCATTCCACGTCCTCTTCTGAATAGGCTTAAATTTCTGGAAGTTCCCTATTGATGTACTGCTGCAATCGCTTTTGAATGATTGTCAGCAAAATTTGATTTGTGTGTGATGTTAATGATATTGTTCGATAATTTCCGCTTTCTGTTGGGTCACCTTTCTTTGGAATAGGCACAGATATGGATCTCTTCCAGCCGGTTGGCCAGGTAGCTGTCTTCCGAATTTCTTGCCATAGACTAGTGGGCACTTCCAGAGTTTGTTGAAACATCTCAATTGGTATTCTGTCAATTCCTGGAGCCTGGTTTTTCGCTGATGCCTTCAGTGCAGCTTAGACTTCTTCCTTCAGTCTCGTCATTTCTTGATCATATGCTACCTCCTGAAATGGTTGAACGTCAACCAATTCTTTTTGGTACAGCAAGTCTGTGTATTCCTTCCATTTTCTTTCCATGCTTCCTGCATCATTTAATATTTTCTCCGTAGAATCCTGCAATATTGCAGCTCGAGGCTTGATTTTTTTCTTCAGTTCTTTCAGCTTGAGAAAAGCCGGGCGCGTTCTTCCCTTTTGGTTTTCTAACTTCAGGTCTTTGCACATTTCATTATAATGCTTTACTTTGTCTTCTTGAGCCACCCTTTGAAATCTTCTGGTCAACTCTTTTACTTCATCATTTCTTCCTTTCGCTTTACCTACTCAACATTCAAGAGCAAGTTTCAGAGTCTCTTCTGACATCCATTTTGGTCTTTTCTTTCTTTCCTGTCTTCTTAATGACCTTTTGCTTTCTTTGTGTATGATGTCCTTCATGTCATTCCACAACTTGTCTGGCCTTGCATCATTAGTGTTGAATGCGTCAAATCTGTTCTTGAGATGGTCTCTAAATTCAGGTGGAATATACTCAAGGTCATTCACAGCTCTCTAGTGGACTTATTCTAATTTTCTTCAGTTTCAGCTTGAACTTGCATATGAGCAATTGAAGGTCTGTTCCACAGTCAGCCCCTGGTCTTATTCTGACTGATGATACTGAGTTTTTCCATTGTCTCTTCCCACAGATATAGTCAATTTGATTCCTTTGTATTCCATCTGGCGAAGTCCGCGTGTATACTCGTCATTTATGTTGGTGAAAAAAGGTATTTGCAATGAAGAAGTCATTGGTCTTGCAAAATTCGATCATGGGATCTCCAGCATCACTTCTATCACCAAGGCCATGTTTTCCAACTACTTTTCCTTCTTGTTTTCAACTTTGGCATTCCAATCACCAGTAATTATCAATGCATCTTGATTGCATGTTTGATCAATTTCAGACTGCAGAAGTTGGTAAAAATCTTCAATTTCCTCATCTTTGGCATTAGTGGTTGTGCGTAAATTTGAAAAATAGTCGTATTAACTGGTCTTCTTCGTAGGATTATGGATATTTTCCTATCACTGATAGCGTTGTACTTCAGAATAGATCTTGAAATGTTCTTTTTGATGATGAATGCAATGCCGTTCCTCTTCAATTTGTCATTCCTGGCATAGTAGACCATGTGGTTATCTGATTCAAAATGGCCAATAGCAGTCCATTTCAGTTCACTAATGCCTAGGATATCAATCTTTATGCCTTCCATTTCATTTCTGACAACTTCCAATTTTCCTAGATTCATACTTCATACATTCCACATACCTATTATTAATGGATGTTTGCAGCTGTTTCTTCTCTTTTGAGTCGTGCCACATCAGCAAATGGAAGTCCCGAAAGCTTGACTCCATCCACGTCATTAAGGACGACTCTACTTTGAGGAGGCAGCTCTTCCCCAGTCGTTTTTTGAGTGCCTTCCAACCCTAGGGGCTCATCTTCCGGCAGCATATCAGACAGTGTTCCGCTGCTCTTCATAAGGTTTTCACTGGCTAATTCTTTTCAGAAGCAGACCGCCAGGTCCTTCTTCCTAGTCTGTCTTAGTCTGGAAACTCAGCTGAAACCTGTCTACCATGGGTGACCCTCCTGGTATTTGAAATACTGGTGGCATAGCTTCCAGCATCATAGCAACACGCAAGCTGCCACAATACGACAAACTGACAGACGCGTGGGGACGTAAAGATTACAGCCTTGGAAACCCTACTGAGCAGTCCTACTCTGTCCTAAAGGGTCGCTATGAGTCAGAATCGATTCTACGGCAACAGGTTTGGTTTTTTTGTTAATCTTTACAGAAGTAGACTGCCACATCTTTCTCCCACAGAGTGGCTGGTGGGTTTGAACCACGGACCTTTCAGTTATCCACTGAGCGTTTAACCACTTGGCCACCAGGGCTCCTTTTTAGGTTAGTAGTGAGTACTTAACCGTTTTTACCACCCAGGCACTCCTTTAAGTCATGAAGGCTCATCAAAAAGGTAGAAAAAATGTCTGGGAGTAGGGAAGAACTGTCATTATCTGCCATTAACACCTTCATCCAAATGTGTTTATTATAGTAGCTAAGGAAATGAATGAGGAAGTGTTAAAAATATCACTTCACTCTTAGAGAAGGGGAAAATATCGGAAGAGCACACAGTGACACAGGTTGATCATATCACTGCACGTTACCCCCAATTCAAAAAAGTGCTGGGTGTTTGGAGCTAGCAAATTGCCTGTAAGCTTTTACAGTTCCTAGGACGGCTGAAAAAGAGCTGGAGGCATTTCTCAAATTCAGAAGGCTGGGAACTTCTCTCCGCCCTGCATATCTCACCTCTCCAAGTGGTTTTGAGCCCAGGTCAGAGTGTGATTTTTTTACAGGTTCAATTACCAGCTAGCTTTCACCATCTGAGTTGCTTGCTCACGGGGCATTGGAAATAACAGATCAAGCTGAATAGTTTTTTTTTTTTTTTTCAAAAAGCTAAAGAAAGTTCCTCTCTTATGTTTTGTTTTCTAGAAATAAAGGAGAGCTTGCCAAGTGGCATTTCCAAGTTCTTATTGGGAGCTGGGTAACATTTATCATAATTAGCCCTGTCCCCAGTGCCAGTCTCAAGCAGCTTTCCTGTTGAGTTTACGGCTGAGGCAGGCATGCCAAGCAGAATGGGAAACTACCAGTCATCACGAACTCTTATACTATGCCAGGTCTACCTTGTCTGTCCAGAAATGTGGGACCCTACAAAACATTTCCAATGAATGACAGAAAATTCATGTACCATCGCTTTGGTTTAATGGGGCACTTTCACCAGCTCCCTCAAATCAGAAATAACAGAATTGTTGAGGAGGGTGTGCTGCCAGAAGCAAAATGGCGAGTTGCTTTCGTCCTTTAATTTGACTGTCCCAACGTTGTTCCTGAATGTGGCTTTCTCCTTTGAAAGGCATTCAGGACAATTAAGAGTCCAAATAGAGTTGTTAGCACTAGTAGTTCTTTTCAAATAAGTGATACGGGATTTTGCTACAGCTGGGGACAAAGGAAGGACTCCTGGTGGTGCAGTGGTTAAGCACTTGCCTGCTAACTGAAAGGTTGGCCATTTGAACTCCCCAGCCGCTCCGTGGGAGAAAGATGTGGCAGTCTGCTTCCGTAAAGATTACAGCCTTGGAAACCCTATGGAGCAGTTCTGTTCTGTCCTATAGGGTTGCTATGGGTTGGAATTGACTCAACAGCAATGCGTTTTTGGGGTAATGGGGGATGAAGGACATTCAGAATGGCAGGGGCTAGGTGACAATTTTACAGCATGCCCAAAGTTAGGGGTGTGGGGAAAAAAAAAAAACAAAGTTAGGGATGTGGCTGTTTTCCATTGTTTGTTTGTTTTTTTTCTCATAGTGTATACTGCCGTTGGCTCTGAGCTGCCAAGTGTTGACTTACTTGGCTAAGCCATGTGAAGTCACAGAAGGACTCTGCCATTGTTTTTCCCATGAGAGTGACAAAGGTCTGGGGATGGCCTTCATGAACATCAGAAATTGTTTCCACAGATTGCATGCTTCAATGTGAGTGTGTAAGGCAGCGTTAAACTCTAAGAACCACAACTGGCAGCCGTGGGTGGATTGAATGTAGACCTTTTCGGCAGTAAGTCCGTAAGACTTCTAAGGACACTGTAGCGTGAACATAAAAAATGGGAACCCAGTATCTCATCCCAAGACCCAGGGAAATTTTCCATATAGACTAAAAAGAGCAAATTAAGCACAAGCTGATGCTGTTATGTGGCCTTCCATACTCAGCCGCTGAGAACTTTCCAAAAGAACAAAAGTTGGCGTGGAAAAAAAAAAAAAAAGGCTTGCAATTAACGGGCAACAGAGGCCAGAAACTTAAGGGTGAGTGAGTGCTCAGAATCAAGGCTTCATTGGACCCTAGAGCTGGACTCCGGTCTTCAGCAACAACACTGACTCCTGCAAATAAAATTCATGTCTCTTAGAGGAATTTAGGCCCTACCCATGGTCAGCTGCAGGAAATACTTGTGGAGAACAAAAATAGGAAGCAAGCCTCTCTAAAACAGCTACCCTGGCCCATCTTCATCAAAGGAAAAGGGACTCTGCAGGCTTCGAGGTGACAGAGCTCTGCAAATGACTCTGCCCAACGCTGAGTTTGTGATAGCAGAGCTGCTGCTGCTGGGTAGATTTATTCCAGTGTTTGGCCAGCCATTGGCCAGGAGACAAACGCCTACCTCGTATGTCTTTAACTTCACCTAAGGCCTCCCAGAAGCACAAGGTCAAAGCAGGCGAGGCTCTTAGCCAGAACCAGGTAGTTTATTAAAAAAAAAAAAATTAAGAGCTGAACATTTGAGTTAATGGCATTTTTTATTTTCTCTGTGATTTGGAAAAGAGCATCTTCACTTGTTTTGTTATCTGACACCAAAAGTTGGTTGTTCTAGCATTCTCTCATGCTAGGTTTATAAGAAAAATACCTAGAAGAGTCTTGTATTTTCCCATACTTATCAAAATAAACTAGCAATTGAATGTCTATCATGTGCATATCCTTGTGCTTGGATGTAGCTGGTGTGCTATGCTTAGAATTCCAAAGGCTTTTTCGTCAGCCCCCTATAAGAGCAGACGAAAATCTCCATGGGGGCCTTTCTGTGATGGACTGCCCCAAATAGTCAAAATAAATATTTTACCTATATTGAGAGATGCACAGATAGTTGAAGGTTGCTTGGAATTTTAACGGTAAATGTTGAAGCATTTGCGAGGGAAGTAAATACATACTGTGCTGTTCTCTTCAATTATATGCTGTGCACCTGTACTGTCAAAATGATAGTGCTTGTCCCCTGAGAACATATAACTGTAAACCAAGGGATGAGTCAGCTGCCTTTAGTCCCTGGAATTTTAAGAAGTTTCTTTTTACCTTTAATTTATCTTCTACTGATCTGTGGAATAAGCGAAGCACGTAGGTTGGGAATTACTTACCACCGAATGTGGTCATCTGATTTCCAATGACTGTCCATTCCTAGAAAACCTATATTATACTCTCTCCCTACTCTCTAGAATTAATGATTTCTTTTATTATTGGAAAATAAACATTTCTTTGTAACTTTGTATTTTTCTATCTATTAAGGGGTTTCAAAGGAACACTATTTCAAAAATACTGGCAAATGAGAGGTATAAGAAGAATACCCAGATCAAGACTTTGCTTCGGGCTCTCAGGATCACAGTGAGTAAGAAACAGCACCATCACTAGGTATGATGCACAGAGATAGGACAGTAATATTAGCCTTTGACCCTACCTCCCATTTCCAGGTGCCCTGCTGTGGCCAATACTACAGGGCTGTTTTCTCAGCAGAGTATTGGTTGATAGTGGTTGAAAGTATACTTATATACTATTAACATTTTTATAGGAAACTATGAAGTGAGTCTCTGATGGTGAAACGTCAGGGAAAATGAAAATATGAGAAGTAGTAACTAAGTCTTCATCCCTTTCCAGCATCATCCCTTTCCAGCAATCCTGAAATCATCCGCATTAGACTGCAACCTACTTGATCTACTCATAAGGTTAGGAGTGCCCAGGGCCATGCCTTGATTTCCATTCAGGATGTGACTACACACGCGGGTCATATAGGCAAGTTCCTACCTACATGGTATTGTACTCTGAGGGAGACTGAGAAGTTCCCAAAGACAAAATTATTACCCACAACATTCCTATACCATGATACCTGAAGTTCTACTATAAAAGATTCCATCCACTACCTTAAGTTCTCAGTCTGAGAGTGTATCAGTATCACCTGGAGAACTTGATCAAACTCAGATTACTGTATTAAAAACGAAAACTAAAAAAAATGGTATCTGGGCCCCACTGCCAGAAACACTATTCAGGAAGTCTGGCTGGGGCCCAAGAACTTGGCTTTCTGACAAGTTTTCAGGTAACGCTGATGCTGCTAATCCAGGGACCACACTTTGAGAACCACTGCTCTACCTTAACATAATGCAACTTTCTCTATGAAAGGTAAGCCATGACATCATTCCCCCCTTATTGCTATGCAATGTATCAATTGACTTTCCTGACCAGTGGGACTTAGGGCAGCAGATGAATATTTGGTGACTGGAAGAGAATGAAGGGAAAGAGGGAAAGGATGATTTAAGGCATAGAGAGGAGGGGAGAAGAGAGAAGAACTGCAATGTTACACATTTTATTGATACCACAATTGTTCCAAGGATCACCTGGTTCAGTATATCCAGATTCTTTGGAATAGGACTTTCTCACAATTCATCAGATGGAGCAAACATTTCTTGGATGTCTACTATGTGCCAGACATGGTAGAAATTACTGCAAAGAAAGTTGTCCTTCCACTTCATTGCAGAATCAGAAGTAGAGCCCAGCAGGCAAACGTTTTCATTTAAATGCATGATTTAATTAATACATTTGTTGTTGTTAGGTGTCTTCGAATTTCTTTTGACTAATAGCGACCCCACGTCACAGAGTAGAACTGCCCCATAGGGTGTTCTAGGCTGTAATCTTTACAGGAGCAGATCACCAGGTCTTTCTCCTGCGGAGTTGCTGGGTGGGTCAAACCACCAACCTTTTGGTTAGCAGCTGAGTGTTCAACCATTGTGCCATCAAGTTTCCTTAAATAATACATTAGGAAAATGAAACTGCGTAGGCCATTCACAGTTCATAAATTTTAGGGATTAACAGAGTGAACTAGTGTAGACAATTGAGAGACATTACTCGTGGATTTCTTTGGCTGAAAAGTGATCCCCTTCAGGGCTAAAACAGTATTTCTTTAGTGCTGATGGTAGGCTAGGCTAGGCTAGGCTGCAATAACAAATAACCTCCTACTCCCAACTGTTTCCAACAACAAAAGGTTTATTTATATTTCACACATGCAAAATGTACTGTAGGGGTCCAGGTGACTCTCCAGGGTGGCTATTTTCCTCCTACTGGCTTCTTATTGGACCTCCACATTAACATCTGCCTTCATAATCTCCTTAGCATTGGAAGAGGGAGTTGGAGAGTTGAAAACCAGCAGCTAAATGCAACCATGCTGAAATGGCACATGTCACATCTGCTTACACATCATCGCCTAAAGAAAGTCACAGGGTGATGCCTAACTTCAAGGAACAGGGAAGCGCAATCTTCCCACCTGCCCCAAAGGAGAGGGAAGCCAGACACTGGTGAAAAGTAGTAACGACTACCACACAAACCACCTCCATGACAGTAAGAAAATCAGTGGGTAAATAAACATACCTAGAATTATTTGATTCTGATTCATACAAACGCTGTTTCCTAGCCATCAAATCTGCTTGCAAAGCCTGATATACCCTACAGGACAGAGTTAAGTGTCCTGCTGTTTAGTTCTTACCCACCCTCCCAGGCTCCATTCAAGTCTCTCTTCCTGTAACAAATGTTTTAAATGTTCACATAGATCTTTGTCCTCTCTTCAGAACACTTATCCTTTCAGTTTGTGTAAGGCATAAATAGTAACACAGTAGCACATATTGTCTAATTTAATCCAGGCGAGTACCCATGAGGTCAACATGATTATCTCCATTTTTCAGATGGGAAATAGAGGCTCCATGTACCCTCTCATGGAATTTGCTAAGCAGCAGAGCTGGACTGAAACTCTTCTCTGAGTGGCAAACTTTAGCACTTAGGTTGGTTTCAAAATGTTTGGCATATGTAACTTCTGACTCCCCAGCTAATTGGCATATACTTTTGTAGTAGACGCTGTCAGTGCCCCACCCGTATCCTCTTAGGTGCATCATGTACTCAAAAAGGTCCCTGGGTGGCGAAAACGGTTTATACTCAGCTACTAACATAAAGGTTGGTGGTTTGAACCAACCCAGCAGTGCTGTGGAAGAAAGGCCTGGTGATCTGCTTCCGTAAAGATGACAGCTAAGAAAACTCTATGGAGCAGTTCTACTCTGTAACACATGGGGTCGCCATGAGTCAGAATCAACAACATGGCAACGATTTTGGTTTTGTGTTTGGTACTTACAAATGATGTACTACTGCAGCCCCTGTGCTTCATCACCTGAGGGCTACTCTCAGCCCTCCAGAAGGTCCAGAAACTTAACAATCTCAGGAGCAGCCCTCGTCCAAAAGAGAACAGCAGTTTAAGGATAGATTACCTATACTCCTCAGCCCTCAGATAGGATGATTCCGAGGTATGTTCTGCGGAGTCGCAGAGGTTCACAGTGGCACAGAATCCCAGTTGTCTGCTATAATAACATGCGCATTAGCACACTCTGCATTGGCTACCTTCCCTTCTCTCTCTCAAGTCCCCATTCTTCTATATTCCATGCCAGTTGCCACTGAAGCAATTCCGACTCATAGAGACCCACACGTGTCAGAGTAGAACTGTGCTCCATAGGGCTTGCATGGTTGTGACCATCCGAAGGTAGATCACCATCTTATAAAAATGTGAATTGGCAAAAGTTATGTGATAGATATATTTAAAACAAAACAAAACAAAACAAAGTAGCTGCTGAGGCTACTTACGTACAACCAAACACTTCATGGGATTTGGTTCCTTGGTTTGGAGGGTTAGGGTCATGATTTCCATGGAACATCCCAGTTAATTGGCCTAATAACATGTTTAGTGCCTCTGTTCTACCTCCTAGTTTGTTGCGTAATGCCTGGGGTCTTAAACACTTGCATGTGGATATCCAAGGCACAACAACTGTTCTCTATTCACCTGGAGCAACAGAGGAAGAAGGAGATTCAGGAATAGGAGGAGGATATGGAATGTCTGGCTAATTGCCTCCATGAACAACTGCCTCCTTTGCCATGAGACCAGAAAAAGTGGATGGTGCTCGGCTACCATTACCAAACATCTTAATCAAATATTCTATAGAAGAATCTTGATCAAAAGGGGGAAAATGCAGACCAGAATTCCAAAATCTCATGGACTACAGACTTTCTGGAGCCATTGAAGCTGGATGAACCCATGAAACTACTGCCCTGAGATAATCTTTCAACCTTAAACCAAAAGTATCCCCTGAAGTCTTCTTAAAACCAAATAATAGTTCAGCTTAACTAGTAAAGAATGTCTGCCTTGAGTATTATGCTCTTTTAAGATTTATCTATATGGGATCAAATTGACAACAGCAACTAGAAAGATTAGATAGGAACCTTAGGGGAAAGTGATTGTATGTTAATGGGGGAGGAACAACTCAGAAAAGGAGGGTGAGAATGGTTGCACAACTCAAATAATGTAATCAATGTCACTGAAATGTACATGTAGAAACTTGAATTGTGGTACTTTTTTTTTTTTTTTTT
>NW_004444002.1:8337616-8344932 GCF_000243295.1 Trichechus manatus latirostris
TTGTTGATTCTCTGTTTGGCTTAGTTTTTCGGATCTTTGTTGTGGAGGGACGGCGTGGTGCTTCTGCCTAGACCGCCATCTTGCCGGAGACCCCGTGGTACGTTTTTGTTGAGCATATTCTCAACAATAACAAGAAAAAATAATAAAATAAATTATTGTTAAAAAAGTAAATCACCAGGCCTTTCTTCTGATGAGCCTCGGGGTGGGTTCGAATAACCAGTTTTTTGTTTCGTAGACAAGTGCTTAACTGTGCCACCCAAGGAATATTCTGTATGTGTATCCTAGTATCACCACCCAAATAAGAGACGTGCATGCAAATCCTTCTATCAAGGTCCACTACTGGGGAGACAACCCAGCCTAAGGGGGAACTTGGCCTAAGACAGATTGAAAAATAAGGATGTTCTACCATTTCCTCCCCTGAAAGAAGGGTTTGCTAAACATATATAGATTCATTGGGATGGGAAATTGAGTTATTTTGGCTTTGGTTCTGTACCTCAAAATAGAAAGCATCTGACAATTTCAGTCTTGTTTGCAATAGGAAGTAAGAGGTCTTAAGGAGAACACGATATCAGTTTAACAGATGTAGAAAATATCAACATACAGTGCAATTTTGTTTTGTGGGACTTTTGAGAGGCTGATAAAGTCTCTTCTCTAAGTCCAAATTCATATTCTGTATTACAGAAAAGCAGCTGTCTAACTTGGCATAGATCACCAGGCTTAGAAAAAGGTTTTTCTATGAACCCAGAGACTTCTCTGTACCAAAAAATGAAGCCTAGAAACTTTGATAGTGGTAGAAAAAACCTGCCTTGTTTCTAATAACAACTCTGAAGCTTCTAGAGAAATAGTGATTCAGAGCAAGAATGATATAAAAAAAAAAACGCTCAGGCTTTCCCTAAGTGAAAAATTAAAAGGATCACCATATATTTCCCTCAGTGATTGGGAACGCTGATTCAGAATGCCTTTCTTTTCCTTCAGTAAGTATCCATCCTCCAAAAAAATAAATATCAAATTTCAGAAAGAACAAAGGAACTTCTCTCACCCTCAAAGGCAATATCAAACAAAATGAGAATAAAATGCAAGACATGAGCTCCTGGATGTGAATTTTGTTAAAAGATGCAGGAAGTTATTGTGCCAGATAAAATAAAGAAAAAAGAAAAAAAAAAAAGACCAGACCTACTAGCCTGACAGAGACTGGAGAAACCTCAACAGTATGGCCCCTGGACACCCTTATAGCTCAGTAATGAAGTCACTCTGGAGGGACACACCAGCCCAGGGGCAAAGACTAGATGCCAGGAGGGGAGAGGAAAGCTGGTAATAGGGATCCCAAGTTGAGAAGGGGAGAGTGTTGACATGTCGTGGGGTTGTTAACCATTGTCATAAGACAATATATATACTAACTGCTTGATGAAAAGCTAGTTTGTTCTGTAAACCTTCATGTAAAGTACAATAAAACAAAAAATAAAATAAAATAGAGAATGCACTTTCCTTTGCAATGCCCTGCATTTCAGTATTTCAGTATGCAAAGACATGTGCACATACACACACATATTTGGCATAGCTTTCTGGCTTTAATAACTCTAATAGGGAAAATGAAACAATCACTACTGCAGAGATGGATGACTTCTTCTTGCCAGGGAGGCTTCCATAAAAAGGTTCTAAATCCATCATGAACTATTCAGGCCCTGACTAGGGCCACAGATTCTGTAACAGAGTCTGCTTTCATTCATTCTCTTTTTATCATACTGAGTTTCCATCATTGAGGTTTTTATGACTGCACATATACTCAGGACCCAACACTCCCCATCACACCCAAGAGTTGGTTAAAGTCAATTGGTTAAGGTCTGTCTGTTTCTTTAAGTTAAATCAACTAAATAAACATTTATTGAGCATGTATTATGTATAGGGCGCTGTGTAAAGCAGTGTGGGGAAACTCAAGAAGACTGTCCTCAACTTGTTGTTGTTGTTAGATGCCATCGAGTCAGTTCCGAATCATAGCAACCCTACGTACAATAGAACGAAACAACGCCCAGTCCTGCACCATCCTCACAACCATTGTTATGCTTGAGCCCATTGTTGCAGCCACTGTGTCAATCCATCTCATTGAGGGTCTTCCTTTTTTTGCTGACCCCTCTAGTTTACCAAGCATGATGTCCTTCTCCAGGGACTGATCCCTCCTGATAACATGTCCAAAGTATGTGAGACATAGTCTCATCATTCGTGCTTCTAAGGAGCATTCTGGTTGTACTTCTTCCAATACAGATTTGTTCCTTCTTTTGGCTGTCCATGGTATATTCAATATTCTTCACCAACACCACAATTCAAAGGCGTCATTACTCCTTGGGTCTTCCTTATTCGTCATCCACCTGTCCTCAACATAGAATTTTCATAAAATTTTATTTTAAATAAAATAAGCTGTTAAGAAGACCAGTCTCCAAATACCTGGAGTACTAATTAGTGCTTTAGATCAGAGTTCACAATAAGGGAGGACGCACATCTAGCAGGTTCAGTCAAGAAGGGCTTTTGAAAAAGATAGAAACTGCACTGTCTCCATCAATGGGTCTGGCTTGGTGAGGGCTTGGAAAGAAGTGGACAGCCTATTGTCAGGAAAGTGTATACAGAAAGATACTGAGGTGGTAAACTCAAAGTTGGCCCAGTGAGTAGAAGAGACTGGTGACAAATGACGGAGACTGAGCTGCTCAGAAAACTTCCTTAATCAAAATCTCTGAGGATGGAGAAGGATGTCAGAAATTTGTAGTTTTATAAAGACCCACACAAACACCAGTGAAACTCAATTCAAAGTAAAGTTGATGTACTACTTTCCTGCAGTATTTGTACATTTACTCTTACTCATGTATCTTTCTAGGCTGTCCTTTCCCTTCATCCCTGTCCATTCCTCAAAAGTGAGCTCAAATGCAGCCACCTCCAGAAAGTCTTCCTTAATTTCATGTCCCTTACCCACAATAGGTACATATTGTTTATTTATAGTGATTTAAAATGAAAAAAGAGCTAAAAGGGATGAGGTATTCCTGAGATTAATTAAGCTTGAACCACCCCCCTCCAATCCCAAAATCAAATTTGAGCCTAACATAGAAGGAATATGCCAATTGCAGGAGATCTCATCTGCAGAAGGATGGCTTAGGCAAGCTGACTCTTTGGTGTGTTCAAACTCCAGTATATTATGACCCTTAGATATAACTTTTGCATTTGGTCCAGTGGTAGAATGCTCGCCTTTCATGCACAAGATGTGGGTTCGATTGCAGCCCAATGCACATCATGCTCAGCCACCACCCATCTGTCAGTGGAGGCTTGCATGTTGCTATGATGCTGAACAGATTTCAGTGAAACTTACAAAGATGGACTAAGAAGAAAGGCCTGGAAATCTATTTCCAAAAAATCAGTCATACCCTTCAGACCGTATAGGCTGGCATGCGCAGTGAGGCAAGCAGTGGTGGGTGCTTGAGAGGCATTTTCCACATCAGGAGAGACCGAGCAGCAGAGAGTCTACTCACGCCTCCAGAACCAGTGAAAAGCAGTGCTCAATCGGCAAAAGATAAGTACACGCGTCTGACCTACTGCGTGGATCCAAAAACACCTCCGAGGGAAAAACCTCTCTCCCATTTATCTGCTCCCTCCCCACTCTGCACTAGGGCCAGGGCAGGCTTCAGTGAATGCCTAGTCCCCTGGGCCGGAAGTGGGACCCCTTATGCACCGTGGGATATTCTCCCGGCCTTGGAAAGGAATAAATCAAAAAACAGGAAAAATAATCTGCCAGCTCCCCTAATTTGGGAAGTCAGGGTAGGCATAGCTCCTTTGCCTAGGCACAGGTATAAGGGGTCCACAGACTTTGAATGCCTTTCACCACTGCACAGACCTCTGTGGGCCCATTTCAGTAGCATAGGACCTCATTACCATAGTACAACAGGGTATATACCTGAAGCCTAACTTCAACTATTTCAGCTATATGATGAAGTGGCAGGTTCGTGACATTTGACACAGCTCTGCCCATTAAGCAGGGTCTTCACTGACCCATATCAGGGGCCTGGAGACTGGTGGTTCTACCCATGCCACGTAGGCCTCCTGCAACAGGGGCCCATGAATAAGTTGTGCCCCTCAATCCTTACAGACAACAGCATTGGGTACTCATAGTCTGGCTTCAAAACCCACTCACGTACGCACTCTAGGGAACACGGACACACTCTTCTCCCAGACACTCAGGGGAAGCCATCAGCCTACTGCATTGCCTAACGTATGACCCCCTACTGCAGCCCAATACATGTGCCTACACCAATCACCCCTGCCTGTCTAGGACTGTAGGTGAGAACCTGCACCACACACTTGGTGACCAACTACCTGGACACCTGAGATGAATCCATACAAGAAAAGTAAACAGACTCCTGGGCTCATATACCTAGTAACAGATCTAAACACCTGGTGACAGGACATTAGAGCTTCAAAGGCTCCAATAATCAAATTAGTTCACACACGCAGCCTATTTGGGCATATCAAAACAAGAAGCTAGGACACAATAAGTGAACACAAAATAAATATAATAACTTATTGATGACTCGGAGACAACACTCAATATCAAATCACATAAAGAGGCAGACCACGATGGCTTCAGAAAGCTCCCAAAACAAAGAATGAAGAAATTTTCCAGAGGAAGAGAATTTCTTGGAATTATGAAGGTAGAATACAAAAGATTAACATACAGAACTCTTCAAGATATCAGGAAGGAGAGCATTCAAAATGCAGAGCAAGCCAAGGAACACAAAGCCAAAGTGATAGAGGAACATAAGAAGATTAGAGAAGAGCATAATGACAAATTTAACAGGCTGCAAGAATCCATAGAGAGACACCAGTCTGAAATCCAGAAGATTAACAATAAAATTTCAGAATTAGACAACTCAATAGAAAGTCATAGGATCAGAACTGAGGCAATGGAAGTCAGAATTCGTGAGACTGAAGATAAAGCTCTTGACACCAACTTATTTGCGGAAAAATCAGATAAAAGAATTTAAAAAAATGAAGAAACCCTAAGAATCATGTGGGACTGTACCAAAAGGAATAACTTAGGAGTGATGGGAGGACCAAAACAGGTGTGTGTGGGGTAGGGGGGATAACAGAAAATACAGAGAGAATTGTTGAAGATTTGTTAGCAGAAAACTTCCCTGATATCAAGAAAGATGAGAAGATATCTGTCCAAGATGCTCACCAAACCCCACATAAGGGAGATCCCCCCAAAAAAGTCATCAAAACATATTATAAACCTATTTGCCAAAACCAAAGATAAAGAGAGAATCTTAAGGGCGGCTAGGGATAAATGAAAAGTCAACATCCACAAAGGAGCGTCAATAAGACTAAGCTCGGACTAATCAGCAGAAACCATGCAGGCAAGAAGGAAATAAATTGCCAGCCAAGAATTATATATCCAGCAAAACTGTCTCTCAAATATGATGGCAAAATTAGGGCATTTCCAGATAAACAGAAGTTTAAGGAATTTGCAAAAACCAAACCAAAATTACAAGAAACACTAAAGGGAGTCCCTCGGTTAGAAAATCAATAACATCAGATAACAACCCAAGACTAGAACACAAGACAGAGCAACCAGATATCAACCCAGATAGGGAAGTCACAAAAATAAATCAAAGCTAAAACACTGAAAATAGGGAAACAGATGTCAATATGTAAAAGATGAAAACATTAAAATGAAAAAGAGGTACTAAAAAATATAGTCATAGATCTTTCATACAGAGAGGAAGTCAAGGCAATATAAAGAAATAAAAAATTACTTTAAACTTAGAAAAATTGGGGTAAATATTAAGGTAACCATAAAGGAACCTAACAATCCTACACATCAAAATAAAAAAAAAAAAAAACAAGAAAAATACAAAAACTCAACAAATACAAAATCAACAACTATGAAAAAGATAAAAAGAAAATACATAAAGAAAAATGACTCAGCACAGAAACTTAAGTGGAACAAAGAAAATGTCAATAACACACAAAAAGAGACATCAAAATGACAGCACTAAACTCATACCTATCAATAATTACGCTGAATGTAAAAGGACTAAATGCACCAATAAAGAGACAGAGAGTGGCAAATTGGATAAAAAAACATGATCCGTCTATACGCTGCCTACAAGAGACACCTGTACATAAAGACAGAAACAAACTAAAACTCAAAGGATGGAAAAAAATATATCACACAAACAACACTCAAAAAAGAACAGGAGTGGCAGTATAAATCTCTGACAATAAACTTTAAAGTAAAATCCATCAAAAGGATAAGGAAAGACACTATATAATGATTAAAGCGTCAATACACCAGGAGGACATAACCATAATAAATACTTACGCACCCAATGACAGGGCTCCAAAATACATAAAACAAACTCTAACAGCATTAAAAAGAGAGAAAGACAGCTCCACAATAATACCAGGGGACTTCAACACATCACATTTGGTGAAGGACAGAACACCAGAAAGAAGCTCAATAAAGACACGGAAGATCTAAATGCCACAATCAACCAACTTGACCTCATAGACATATACAGAACACACTGCCCAACAGTAGACAGGTATAATTTCTTTTCCAATGTACATGGAGCGTTCTCCAGAATAGACCACATATTAGGCCATAAAGATAGCCTTAACAGAATCCAAAGCATCGAAATATTACAAAGCATCTTTCCTGATCATAGAGCCATAAAAACAGAAAACAATAACAGAAAAGCAAGGGGAAAAAAAATCAAACACATGGAAACTGAGCAACACTTTGCTCAAAAACTACTGGGTTATAGAAGAAATTAAGGATGCAATAAAGATATTCACAGAATCAGATGAGAAGGAAAACACCAGAACCTTTGGGACACAGCAAAAGCAGTGCTTAGAGGTAGGTTTACAGCAATAAATGCTCACATCCAAAAAAAGAAAAGGGCCAAAATCAAAACATTAACCCTACAACTCAAACAAGCAGAAAGAGAGCAGCAAAAGAAGTCCTTGGGTACCAGAAGAAAGGAAATAGTAAGAATCAGAGCAGAATTAAATGAAACAGAGAATAGAAGAACAATTGAAAAAGTTAACAAGACCAAAAGCTGGTTCTTTGAAAAGATCAACAAAATTGATAAACCATTAGCCAAACTGACAAAAGAAAGAAAGGAGAGGAAGCAAATAACCTGAATAAGAAATGAGATGGGTGATATCACCACAGACTCAACTGAAATTAAAAGGATCATAACAGAATACTATGAAAAATTGTACTCTAACTACCTACTTAAACTAACACAAACAAAGGTAGAACAACTAAATAAACC
>NW_004444002.1:8345032-8346772 GCF_000243295.1 Trichechus manatus latirostris
AAAAAAAGCCCTGGCCTGGATGGGTTCACTGGAGAATTCTACCAAACTTTCAGAGAAGAGTTAACACCACTACTACTAAAGGTATTTCAGAGTATAGAAAAGGATGGGATACTCCCAAACTCATTCTATGAAGCCAGCATAACCTTGATACCAAAACCAGGTAAAAACACCACAAAAAAAAGAAAATTACAGACCAATATACCTCATGAACATAGACGCAAAAATCCTCAACAAAATTCTAGCTAATAGAATTCAACAACAAATCAAAAAAAAAAAAATAATTCACTATACTCAACTGGGATTCACACCAGGTATGCAGGGATGGTTCAACATTAGAAAAACAAACAATGTAATCCATCACATAAATAAAACAAAAGACAAGAACCATATAATCTTATCAATTGATGCAGAAAAGGCATTTGACAAAGTCCAACACCCACTCATGATAAAAAGTCTCAGCAAAATAGGAATAGAAGGGAAACTCCTCAACATATTTAAGGGCAACTATACAAAGACAACAGCCAACATCATCCTAAATGAAGAGACTTTGAAAGCATTCCCCTTCAGAACGGGAACCAGACAAGTATGCCCTCTATCACCACCCTTATTCAACACTGTGCTAGAGGTCCTAGCTAGAGCAATTAGGCTTAGAAAAAGAAATAAAGGGCATCCAAATTGGTAGGGAAGAAGTCAAAGTATCTCCATTTGCAGATGATATGATCTTATACACTGAAAACCCCAAAGAATCCACAAGAAAACTACTGGAACTAATAGAAGATTTCAGCAAAGTATCAGGATACAAGATAAACATACAAAAATCAGGTGGCTTCCTCTACACCAACAAAGAGAACTTCAAAGAGTAAATCACTAAATCAATACCATTTACAATAGCCCCCAAGAAGATTAAATACTTAGGAATAAATCTAACCAGAGACGTAAAAGACATATACAATGAAAACTACAAGACACTACTTCAAGAAACCAAAAGAGACCTACATAAGTGGAAAAACATTCCTTGGTCGTGGATAGGAAGACTCAACATTATGAAAATGTCAATTCTACCCAAAGCCATCTACAGATACAAAGCAATCCGGATCCAAATTCCAAGGGCATTTTTTAATGAGATGGAGAAACAAATCACCTACTTCATGTGGAAAGGGAAGAGGCCCCAGATAAGTAAAGCATTACTGAAGAAGAAGAACGAAGTGGGAAACCTCACACTACCTGATTTTAGAACCTATTATGTCGCCACGATAGTCAAGACACCCTGGTACTGGTACAACAACAGATACATAGACCAATGGAACAGAATTGAGAATCCAGACACAAATTCATCCACCTATAAGCAGCTGATATTTCACAAAGTCCCAAAGTCCATTAATTGGGAAAAGACAGTCTCTTTAACAAACAGTGCTGGTATAACTGGATATCCATCTGCAAAAAA
Source organism: Trichechus manatus latirostris (assembly GCF_000243295.1). Classification (NCBI taxonomy): domain Eukaryota; kingdom Metazoa; phylum Chordata; class Mammalia; order Sirenia; family Trichechidae; genus Trichechus; species Trichechus manatus. Next base: position 8,346,477 of record NW_004444002.1, read on the forward strand.
ATGAAACAAGACCCATAACTAATGCCATGCACAAAACTAACTCAAAATGGATCAAAGACCTGAATAGAAAATCTAAAACGATAAAGATCATGGAAGAAAAAACAAGGACAAGGCTAGGAGCCCTAATACATGGCATAAACAGAATATGAACCATAAGTAACAATGCACAAGCTCCAGAAGAGAAACTAGATAACTGGGAGCTCCTAAAAATCAAACACTTAGGCTCATCAAAAGACTTCACCAAAAGAGTAAAAAGACAACCTACAGACTGGGAAAAAATTTTTGGCTACAACAAA
>NW_004444002.1:8347984-8359303 GCF_000243295.1 Trichechus manatus latirostris
ACAGAGAGTCCCTGATGGAGCAGGAGAAAGGTGGGGTGCAGAACTCAAATTCTAGTAAAAAGACCAGACTTAATGGTCTGACTGAGACTGGAGGATCCCCAGGAAGCATGGCCCCCGGACTCTCTGTCAGCCCAGAACTAAAACTATTCCCGAGGCCAACTCTTCAGGCAAAGATTAGACTGGACTATGGGACATAAAGTGATACTCGTGAGGAGTGTGCTTCTTAGCTCAAGTAGATACATGAGACTAAATGGGCAGCTCTTGTCTGGAGGTGAGATGAGAAGGCAGAGAGCATCAGGAGCTGGTTGAATGGACAGGGGAAATCCGGGGTGGAAAGGAGGAGTGTGCTGTCACAGTACAGGGCAAGCAACTAGGGTCACATAGCAATGTGTGTATAAATTTTTGTATGAGAATCTGACTTGAATTGTAAACTTTCACTTAAAGCACAATAAAAAAAAATATTAATGCAAGAAGAAAAATCAGCCATAGAAACCTTATGGATTACAACATTTCGATCCCGTTGTGCATCGGGTCACTAAATGTCGGGAGCCAACTTCAACAACAGCTAACAACAACACCAGAAGAGTAAGGGGCAATGCTAACTGGCATTAGGGTTGTAAAGAAGAAACAGAGCAATATCCTAGTCACCTAGCAACCTTAGGCTACTCCCTGTAGAGGGCCATGGGAAAGAAAGGGGTAATTAGGAGTTGCAAAACATCTGCAAAATCTTAGTTCATGTCTTTGGAGCAGTCCAAGCCCTGGGGAACAATAGTACAGACAGAAAATCAATGTTAAATACTCTTTGTACATCAACTCCTGAAAGTTCACTATCAACTTCTGAAAATGATCCTCTACAAAAGGCAGCTAAATCTTGAGCAACCTTCACATAGCTTGGTGACACAGAGGCTGAAGTGTCCCCAGAAGACCCATGGAAGCAAAGCACAGGAGCTATAGAAGATTTTTACAGTGAGGCATCAGGGCTCTTTGAAGGGTCATTCACTCTGCATTTGCATACAATATATATAGTTATCCTCCATGAGAGGTACCCATTTGCTGGAAATTATTGAGTCAGCTTGCCCAGAGTTGAAGACCTGGTTTACAGGGGGGAAAGTGGAAAGGGCAATGGAGAATAGGGAAGGGTCTGGATGAGGAAGGTGGTTAGTAAGCTGTGTCTCCCTCAATTCCCTTTAGGGATATTGATTATTCCCCTAAGCAGACTGTCTTAGTTTCTTAGTGCTACTGTAATAGAAATACCACAAGTGGGTGGCTTTAACAAACAAATTTATTTTCTTGCAGTTTAGGAGGCTAGAAGTCTTAATTCAGGCCACAGGCTCTAGAGGAAGGCTCTCTCAGTCCACTCTGGGGGAAAATCCTTAGCTCGGGCCCCAGCATTCCTTGGTTCCCTGGAGATCTCCATGTGGCATCCATCTTTCTTCCATTTGTCCTTGCTTATTTCTGTGCCTAATCTGCTCTTTTTATATCTCAAAAATGATTAGGTTTGAGGAGTCCTGGTGGCTCAATGGTTAAGTGCTTGGCTGCTAACTGAAAGGTTGGCAGTTTGAACTCACCGAGTGGCTCCACGGGAGAAAGACCTGGCGATCTGCTCCCATAAAGATTATAGCATAGAAAACCCTATGGGGCAGTTCTTCTCTGTCACATGGGTTCGCTAGGAGTCAAAATTGACTCAGTGTCATCTAACAACAACATGATTGAGTGTGTAGAAAATCCAAAATAATCTATATATGAATTATTTGAAAAAATATGTGAGTTTATCAGACCACTGGATACAAAATCAATCTACAAAAACATAACATAGCAATATAGCAGCCTCCAACAATTATAAAATGAATTTTTAAAAAATGATTAGGTTTAACTTACAGACTGTTGGTGGGAATGTAAAATGGTACAACCACTTTGGAAATCAATTTGGCGCTTCCTTAAAAAGCTAGAAGTACCATACAATCCAGCAATCCCACTCCTTGGAATATATCCTAGAGAAATAAGACCCGTCACACGAATAGATATATGCACATCCATGTTTATTGCAGCATTGTTCACAATAGCAAAAAGATGGAAACAACCTACATGCCCATCAAGGGATGAATGGATAAACAAATTATGGTACATGCACACAGGGGTGGAAAGGAGGAGTGTGTTGTCACAGTATAGGGAGAGCAACTAGGGTCACATAGCAATATATGTATAAATTTTTGTATGAGACACTAACTTGAATTGTAAACTTTCACTTAAAGTACAACAATAAAAAAAATTTACAAAAAAGACCAGACTTACTGGCCTGAAAGAGACTGGAGAAACCCCAAGAGTATGGCCCCCGGACACTCTTTTAGCTCAGTAATGAAGTCACTCCTGAGGTTCACCCTTCAGCCAAAGATTAGACAGGCCTATAAAACAAAACGAGACTAAAAGGGTACAACAGCCCAGGGGAAAGGACTAGAAGGCAGGAGGGGACAGGAAAGCTGGTAATGGGGAACCCAAGGTTGAGAAGGGACAGTGTTGACATGTCACGGGGTTGTTAACCAATGTCATAAAACAATATGTGTACTAAGTGTTTAACAAGAAACTGTTCTGTAAATCTTCATCTAAAGTACAATAATTAAAAAATAAATAAAAACTTATTTACAAATAAAAAAAAAGATTATGTTTAGACACATCCTACATTGATATGGCCTCATTAATAGAACAAAGAAAACCTTATTCCCAAAAGCGATTACGTCCACAGGTACAGGGGTCAGGACTCCAATACCTGTTTGAGGGGGACACAATTCAATGTGTAACACAGCCTGCAGATTGCAGGAGGGATGGCGCACACAGGAGAAGAGCTGTCTCTGCTGGAGATGCACCATTGGGCCGCACTCTCTGTGACATCCCATCAGGCAGAGTTTTGTTGGTAGGTGTTACTGAGTATGTGTGATGTGTGTATGCACACACATGCACATGTGTGAGTGAGCGCATGTGCTTGTGAGAACATGTGCAAGTGTGTTATGATGTGTCTGAATTAATACAGGAAAAGAATTAAAGAGTAAGGGGTCTCCCTGTGATTAATTTGGCTTCAAGGCTCCCAAATCCTGAAGCTAAATGTGAGCCTAAAAGGGCCCATATACATTTTAAGCTTTCTTTTTTTTTTTTTTTTTTTTTGGTCATGGAACTGCTTAGCAGATTGTCTCAAACAGAGTAATATACACAACCTTTCACTTGGCTCTTATCAGCTGAAAAACACTGACTGTTATCATGGTGGACGGGTCATCCTGTCACAGGGCATCATACTCCCAGAGTTCACATTTGATTCAAAAAAAAGAAGAAAAAAAAAGCTGTCTCATCATTCAGAACACGGTGGGTGGTAGGGAGACCAGTTTGCTATTTATCTCCTCCCCAAATCTATGTGCATTTCTGCATCCCAAAATACTGACTGGTTTAGCTCTCTGTGATAGGAAAGAAGACCATATGGCGGAGCGTGCTCGCTAAGGTCAAATGGCACTTGAGTCGAGTTTGCTTATGTGCCAGTTTATGCCTATTGTCTTGACTTAATGGGCACTCCCTTTCACTTTCAAAATTGTACCAGTTTGAATGATGAATAATTTGACTTTGTCATTAGGTTGTTAGGTGCTGTTGAGTGGATTCCAACTCATGTAACAGAGTAGAACGGCCCCATAGGGTTTACTAGTCTGTAACCTTTACGGGAGCAGATCTCCAGGTCTTTCTCCCCCACGGAACTGCTAGGTGGGTTTGAACTGAGAACCTTTCGGTTAGCAGCCAAGCACTTAACCATTGAGCCACCAGGGTGATTGCTTGGGTTGACTGCTTTTTTCTACTTTAATTAATATTTGGACTTCTGTCTGTGTATCCCCTACCAGCTATTTTCAAGGCCAGTACCAGCACCAAGTGAAAGTGAGTGATGATTATTAAGTGCACAAATTTCATTCCATGTCTGCAGCACACTCTCAACAACATGGAACCTCTCCCTTATGAGATTCTTCTTTTCAGCATCTCATTAGGCATGCTTTGCACATGACCTTGGGAGCCAGAGTATGCTCTGAAGTAATGTTCTCCTGCACCCTAACAGTACTCTGGCAACCTTTACCCATTACACTTGGAAATTGAGATCAATTTCCCTTTCCCAATTCTGTCTTTAGGGCCAGGTGTTTGGAAGGTTATTTTGTGGGTAAAAGTGCCTCCACAGTTCAATGGAGCTGATGAACCGGGCTGGAGAAAGCCACCCCGCTGACAAGCCCATGCACTTGACATTGAAATGAGAGGCATGCTGTTAGAGAATGGGTTACAGGCCAGGAATTCAGATCTAGTTATAGGGCCATCCTGTGCATGCTGGAGGCGCTGTCCACACATTTTCTTCTTAACTGCCCTTGCTCTCCTCAGGGCATGGGTGATATACATTTGCTTCAATTACCTTGATGGCTTCAGAGTATTTCTCTTAAATGACTAGCAGTTAACTCCTAGGTATATAAAGGATCCTCTGAAACATCTCCTAGAGGCACTAAACTGTTCTAGAAGAAAAAACAAACAAACAAACAAAACAGTAAGATCAAAGAGAACTCAGGTGTCTGTCTGGAATGGAGGAAGGAAAACAATTAGAACCAGGGTTCTCTAATGGTAGTGTGATGAGAATGCAGATTCTAAGGCCCAATTTCTGGGAAATTTTGATTGCCTAAATTTGTAATAGGAGCCCTGGTGGCACAGTGATTAAGAGCTCAGCTGCTAACCTAAAGGTCAGTGGTTAGAACCTACCACCCCACTCCTCAGGAGAAAGATGAGGCAGTCTGCTTCCATAAGCCTTGGAAACCCTAAGAGGCAGTTCTGCTCTGTCCTATAGGGTTGCTCTGATTGGAATTGACTCAATGGCAGCAGATTTGGGTTTGGAAGTTTGCGATGGGACCTAGGAATCTGCATTTTACTAAGCCTTGTGGGTGATTCTGATATGACGGTTTCATGATCACTTCTTGTGCTTGACTGCTAAACTAAAGCTTAGCACTTTGAACCCACCCAGCAGTACCACAGAAGGCAGGCCTGGCAATCTGCTCCTGCAAAGATTACAGCCTTGGAAACCCTATGGAGCAGTTCTACTCTGTAACACATGGGGTTGTCATGAGTAGGAATCAACTCAATGGCAATGGGTTTGGTTTTTTGGTTGGTTCTTGAGAAAAACTAAATTAGAGAAAGAATGTTAGTTCAGAAAAAAATTCAGAAAAAGGAGATAACATCAGTTCCAACCAAGGGAAAAGGAACTCCCTGGAAAGGCAGACATCACTGACCCTGCAGGAGAAAAGGCAGTATAAGCAATGGCGGTCTAATCTCGGCAGGCAAAATAACCAAAGGAAGTTGGCAAAGGCTGCATACACTGCATACACTACATTAAATATCTGTAGAGGCTATTCTGGTAGGGACGAATGCCCTATTCCAGCCTCACCACCAGCAGGATAGTGGTAAATGCAGCAATCAAAAAGACAAAATTCAGTGCCTAGCGCTCTGCACATAGCAGACATTCAATAACGAACAGGCTGACAGGCAGACAGACACCAGCATGGACTTTGACACGGAAGAGCCTCAAGAGATGGTTGGGGACACAGTAAGGAAATGATTCACATGGTATGGCTACCAAGCCCTCTGCCATCTTTGGATGGTGAGACCACAGGCAAAGAACAAGAAGTAAGTGAACTGCTGGTGCACATCCCCATTATGCTTGCCCCCAGAGGCCGTTATTTTTGGCAATTGCATCTGTACTTCTCATTTTCTGGCTCCTCTCTCCAACCCTTTGCTTTATGTCCCTTACCTACTTATTACACATGCAGTGCAAGCGGGCAGGCTGGATTTCACCAAACTCAGAACTTTGCCTCTCATACAGGGCTACGTCGGTGCACTGGCTACTGAGGAAGGAAATAAGGTGCAGTTCATCCCATAGGAAAGAAAGATGCTCTGACTGAGGATGCATCATGGGAAAATAACTCCCATCCACAGGCTCCTGAAACAATGTGTTTTGTGTTGTACAGTAGAGAGGCAAGAATTTCCTCCCTAGATCACTCTAAAACATTATGAAGGAAGTACACGCAATAAACCAGGGAAAGCAGGGGTCAGTGAAGCAAAACAGATGAACATGTTATCTGGAATCAAAAAGATCTGGATTTGAATCCAGGCCCTGCCGTGTGGAAACTTGGGAAGAGCATTCAACATCTCTGTGTCGCCGTTTTCACATCTATAATTACAATAATAATACATTCTCTCTTTCACAGAATTATTCTGAGGATTGTTAAATGAGATTAACATAAAGCATTGAGCACAATGTCTGGCACATAATAAGTACTCAACATAAGAAATCATATTTGTGTCTATATGCCACAAGCCATAGCAATGTGGGAAGTTTGACTTTGTAAGGGCCTAGAGAAGCAGCCTTACCTCTGTCCTGTCCACACTGCCTTGGTGATAGAGGAAGATGGCTGGGGATTTGTGAACTAATGCTAATTATACATAAATATCTCAGGTAGATATTTATTATTATTATTGCTAGCTGCTAGAGGCTCTGATTGCTACTTCTTCACCTTCTCCCCATGTGCTGCCTCTTCAGTCTTGTAGCCTCCATAGGAAGACTGGGCCTCCTAGAATGTGGCATCAATTTTCTTGTATCTTGTATCCAAATCAAATCTGGCTAAAATGCAACAGCTAACTAATACCAGGCAAAAACTAGCCAACGCCAGGCAGTAACGAGAATAACGAGCAAGTGATAAGATTTTAACAAAGTTGACTGCGCCGTAAGGGCAGCATGAATCCAATCTGCAAAATGTGGAGATGGAGCCAGTCCCCATCCTCATCACCAGCCACCCCCGCAGCACTCTCTCTCTCTCTGAAACTAGCCGCCCAGAGCTAGGTCAGAGCTCACAAGTTAAAAGGATACAGTCGTTTAGACTGCCAAATAGGCAGACGCCAGCCACAAGTTTGGGGAGTCCACGTGACACCTCAACCTTCTGACCTGCTGGCCACAAAATTGGGGCTGGTTTCCCACTGCCACTTCAGGATGCCAGCTAAAAATTCAAGAGCCCATATGACACCCTTACTTTCTAATTTGCTGGCTCCCAGTGCCCCTTTAGTTTCGCTAAATCACAGCAACAACTCACAGAACTCATGGACAGTATATCATACTTATGACTACAGATTTACTATAGCCAAAAAGGATACAAATGAAGCAATGCCTAGGGCAAGGTCTGGGAGGGTTCCCAATACGAAGCTTTCATGTCCCAAGGGATGCGCTACCCTCCCTAGAGAAGATGTTCTCATCAACCAGGAAGCTCTCTGAGCCTCCGGGTTCAGAGTTTTTAATCAGCCAGTCCTACGTGATAGGCTAAGTCATGCCTCCTGAGGCTAGTTGATATTGGCCTCCCAGGTGCATCTTTTCTGGTCTGGCCAGCCCCCAATTGCAAGCAAAAACTCTCAGATGTGCCCTGGAATTCCAAGACCAAGCCACCCCAATTACTCCAAGGGTTATTTCTCTGAAGCCAAGGACAAAGGCTGCCTTACTCAGGGCAAAATTAGGTCCTTTACCCCACACTCTCCCACACATATTTTTAAAAACATAATTGTTTCTGAATTTTACTGGTGTTGGCGTCTCCATTCCAGATTCTCATTAGACCAAAAGATGGTTTGTAGAGCCTGTCAAGGAGATTGTTCTGGTTATTTTCTTCTGATTTTATGAATAACTGGGGATTTGGCACACTTTCAGAGCTGGTAGCAATGCTACCTAACATTTGTATGATGATTGTCATTTGCAAATCACTTTCACGAACCCAGTCCTCATGATAACTCCATGGAAGAGACCTGTAGGTGTTATTACCTACCCTTCCCCTCATTTTACAGGAAACCCTGGTGGCATAGTGGTTAAGAGTTCAGCTGCTAACCAAAAAGTTGGCAAGTTCAAATCCACCAGATGCTCCTTGGAAACCCATGGGGCAGTTGTACTCTGTCCTAGAGGGTCACTATGAGTCGGAATGGGTTTTGTTATGTTAATGACATTAACAGATTAGTGCGCCCATTCCAGATAAACTGAATCAGGATCTTTGGTAGTGGGCCCTGTAAATCTGCATTTTCACATTCTCCGCATGTAATTCTCATGCACACTAAAGCACCATTGGCTAAGAGAGAGGTCGGGAAATGTTTTCTGAAAAGAGCTAGATAGTAAATGTTTTACAAAACTTTATTTACAAAAACAGGGCTTGATTTGGCATGCAGACCCCAGCTTACCAACCCCTGGATTAAGAGGGGTCCCTGGGTGGTACAAATTGTTAACAAGCTCGGCCAGTAATAGAAAGGTTGGAGGTTCAGGTCTACCCAGAGGTGCCTGGGAAGAAAGACCTGGTGATCTACTTCCAAAAAAATCAGCCACTAAAAACTCTGTGAAGCACAGTTCTACTCTGACACATATGGGGTCGCCATGAGTCAGAATCAACTTGATGGCCACTAGTTTCTCACAAGTTAAGAGATTCTGTGTTTGGAGAAGGCAAAGGACTGGGGGTAGGGGGGCAATCCAGGTAAATGAAATATCATCATTCTCTCCTCTACCTCATAAAGTAACTGAAGTCACTGAGAATCTTGTTGGAGGGTAGGGAATTTTTTACACAAGGTTGTGTACAGGAGAGTGTTAGAGACACAAAGAGAAGACCCAGAGAAAAATAGAAAATCAAAAAAGGCAGACAGAGGCTGAGAGAGTGAGACAAAGAGACAGACCCCAATAACGAGAAAGACAGTGACAAACAGGCACTATGGAGACACAGAAGCTGAGGGAGAGGTAACCTGAAGTCACCAAGCATGAGGTAACAGAATTTAAACAGCCAAGAAGCAGAGTAAACAAGGCCGAAGTAGTCAAAGCAGAAAACAAATGAAATGAAAAGGCAAGGGGAAAAATCAAACACCTCCTGAATGAATAAACACTGAGCTAGGCTCTTAAAAGAGGGTAAGGTGCTGTCAGACAGGGCACTCTTCCCTAGTTCCCCTATATAGGACACAGGTGAGCTCAAAGGGCCACCAGTCAGAGGACAAACGCATGAGCAAGGAAGGCCTGAAAGAGAATGTTGATTTTCTCAATCTGTTAACAACACATACCCTTTTTTGAGAAATATAACTGCCTCCTTTGTTGTGATGAATCCTCTCAGAGGTACTTGCCACCCATCCACTTGAGAATCACTGACATGAGGTGATGCAAACGGTTAAGCACTCGCCTACTAACTGAAAGCTTGGCAGTTTGAACCCACCCAGAGTCACCTTGGAAGAAAGGCATGGTGATTTGCTTGCAAAAGGTCACAGCCTTGAAAACCCTATGGAGAAGTTCTACTCTGCACACATGGGGTCACCACGAGTCACAGCCTTGAAAACCCTATGGAGAAGTTCTACTCTGCACACATGGGGTCGCCAGGCGTCAGAATCAACTCAATAGCAACTAACAACAACAACATGCCCTACTTAGGAGTCCCTAGGTGGTACAGTTAAGCGCTTGGCTACTAACCAAAAGGTTGGCAGTTCAAATACACCCAGAGGTGCCTTGGAAGAAAGACCTGGGGATCTACTTCTGAAAGATCACAGTCATTGAAAACCCTACAGAGCACAGCTGTACTCTGCACATATAGGGTCACCATGATTCAGGATCCACTCAACTGCAACAGCTTTGGTTTTGGTTTCTTTTGTGCGTATGGTGGGACTCCCTGGGTGGTGTAGATGGTTAAGCACTCAGCTACTAACCAAAAGGCTAGAGGTTTGAGTCCACCTAGAGGCACCTCAGAAGAATGGCCTGGCGATCTACTTCTGAAAATTCAGCCATTGAAAACCCTGTGGAGCATAGTTCTACTCTGACACACATGGGGTCACCCTGAGTCAGAGTCGACTCGATGGCAACTGAATTTTTAGTGTATGTGGTACTGATTTCCATCAGGCAAGAAAAATTTGTCCAACTTTATTTTCTACCATTAAAATCATTACAATAGCGCAAATTTTTTTCAAACCACCGGTGTCCCCTGCCCCATTTTGATATACTCTTCTCCTCATACTGCTCCCCCACTCCCCAGCCCCAAACACACACAGAACAAGAAATGTGTCCGTCCATTGAAAACTCACGGGCCTAGGCACAAAGCTCCAGACGGGTGTAGACTGTACAGCGGGACAAAAAATCCAAGTGAGGAGGATGCTGTTTCTTTGCAGGGAGCACAAGGTGACAAGGGTGTAATTCCTGTAAGGGAGACATGCCATCGCTCCCACTCAGCCCCAATAACTGAATAATATCTGCATAATGACCTGGGGGTGATTTTGAAATTATATTTGTATTTTCATAAATTCCTCTGTTTTAACAACACTTAGGGGACAGTGAGCTCCTGTTAAAACCAAAACCAAACCCATTGCTGACAAGTTGGTTCCGACTCACAGCAACCCTACAGGACAGAGTAGAACTGTCCCATAAGGTTTCCAAGGAGCAGCTGGTGGACTCAAACTCCCGACCTTTTGGTTAGCAGCTGAGCTCTTAACCACTGCGCCACCTGGGCTCTGACCTCCTGTTAAGGGCAATGGAAAAATTCAAGAACGGTTGATGGTGAGGGCTGAACAACATGATGAATATGTTTTATGTCACTGAACTGTACATGTGAAGATTGTTGAAATGGCAAATGTTTTGTCACCTATATATTTACCAGTTTAAAAAAAGGAAAACTTATATGTTTTAAATATATATGCCATCTGGTCCAGCATTTTCCCCCCAGGAACTGTTTACCCAAAAGTAGTTGGTACTTACGGTTGCAAGGAATGTTCATAGCAACTTTATAATAGCTAAAAAGTGGAAACAATCTACAGTCTAAATATCCATCAATGGAAAAATACAGTATAATCGTATAGTGTAATCTTCCTGGGATCACGGTTTTTACAATGTCTTTCCTTCTACCATCAATATTCCAGGCGTGAGGTAGCATGGATTAACTGGTGTAGTAGAAGCTAACATGAAGGAGATTTGATGTGTCTCTCTTTCTTTTTTTTCATTATATTTTATTGTACTTCAGGTAAAGGCTTACAGAACAAATAGTTTCTCATGAAATAGTAGTACACATGTTGTTTTATGACATTGGTTAACAGCCCCACAACATATTAACCCTCTAACTTCTCAACCCCCTTTTTTTTTTTTTGGTGAAAATACACATAGCCAAAGATACAACATTTCAAAAATTTCTACATGCACAGTTCAGTGACATTGACTACGCTCTAACAATTGTGCTGTTATTCTCACTTAAGATGAAGGCTTACAGAACAAAATAGTTTCTCATTTAACAG
>NW_004444002.1:8367789-8376425 GCF_000243295.1 Trichechus manatus latirostris
CTCAGGGATCCTTCTGCACGTCTGTGGAAGCTGAAGGGGAGTTGCTTGCCACGCAGCTCCGTCGGGCCAGAAAGGGCTCCCAACTCAAGAAAAGGAAAAGAAAACAATCAAATAATTCAAAACAAACAAACGAACAAAAGCCCCAGGATCCCACCAGCGCAGCAACCCAAACCAGGAAGCAGCTCCACACTTGAATGGAGCTCCGCAGCCCCTCAGGAAGAAGCAAAGATGGCGCACGGAGCCAGGCAGTCAAGCGAAAGGAGGGGGAGCCGGCGACAGGCAAGGAAGAAATCAAAAGAAGCAGAAAAAGAAAAAAAGCAACACCAGCAGCCAACAAATGGCACTCAGAGAGCCAGCTAGTGTGGGCTGGTGTTTCTGGACAAGAGACTGTGTCCTCGGGAAGCAGAGGAGGCCGAGTGTGGGTGAAGAAGGGTAGAGAATGGGAAAGTGTATATCACAAATTGCCGGCGCTCTCAGCCCCTCAGGAAGAAGCAAAGGTGGTGCACGGAGCCAGGCACTCGAGTGAAAGGAGGGGGAGGTGGCGAGAGGCCAGCGAGAAATCAAAAGAAGCAGAAAAAAAGCAACACTAGCAGCCAACAAATGCACTCAGAGAGCCAGCTAGTGCGGGCTGGTGTTTCTGGACAAGAGACTGTGTCCGTGGGAAGCAGAGGGGACCAAATATGGGTGAAGAAGGGTAGAGAGTGGGAAAGCGTATATCACAAATTGCCGGCACTCTGCAGTCCCTCAGGAAGAAGCAACGATGGCGCACAGAGCGAGGCACTCGAGCAAAAGGAGGGGGAGATGGCGAGAGGCAAGGAAGAAATCAAAAGAAGCGGAAAAAAGCAACACCAGCAGCCAACAAATGGCACCCAGAGAGCTGCCCGCTTGGGTGTGTGGAATCCAAGCAGCCGGTGCTTCCCGGTCAAGAGACCGTGGCCGCGGGAAGCAGAGGAGGCCGAGCCGGGGCGAAGAGGGGTGGGGGGTGGGAAAGCGCACACCGCAAATTACCGGTTGTTTTGTCTCCTGCTGGACGCTCCGTGAGGCTGCTTTCTCGTACCCCCGTTTGCTGGTCTCCGATAGGAGTCCAAGATGGTGGATCCACGGTGCGTTAGCTGGTAGGGGACCTCTGCATTAATCTCTCCTCGCTCTCCGTTCTCTGTCAGTTTTCTCACTCCATTTGGTGCTTGGCTGAGTTCTTTATCTCTTCATTTGATGTTTTAGGGTTTCAGGATTGTTGTATTCTCTGTTCGGCTTAGTTTTTCGGATCTTTGCTGTGGAGGGACGGCGTGGTGCTTCTGCCTAGAGCGCCATTTTGCCGGAACTCCTCTCTCTCTATTTTTAAGGCTTAAAAGACTGTGTTTTTCCTGTGAACCCTGACCTTAACTTTGTAGTGACTGCAAGAAAATACCGCTGTGGCTTCATAAATCCAAGGCAGCATGCCCATCTCCGCCCATCCCCAGTTGGTGAAGGGGTCCACTGGCAGTGAATTGCAGCTAATGCCAAAGGAAAAGTCATTAGAAACAGAAGAGGGGGCATGCAAAGAGCAGCTTCCAACTGAGTTCAGCTAAGTTCCCCCTTCTGGTGCATTGGGCAATATTTCTGGTGTTGGGTGTGGGGAGAGGGGTGGGACTCTAACTTGGCCTGCTGCAGAGGCTACCAGGCCACTTGTATGATGACCTGCGGGATCAAAAGGATTTGCAAAGGCTAGATCGCAATACACAGGTGGCTGGATTGCCCTACTCCTGCCTTGTCTCAGTGTACCAACGGGGAGTCACTGACTGCTGCGTGTGAGAGAAAGCAAGCAGGTTCAATTCACTGCACACTTCACAGAACGGTGGAAGTAGCAGGGAACTTGAATATATGGCAGCAGGAGAAACTGTATGGAGCAATTTGAATTGCATGGCAAATGGCACTAAGACCAGAAAATTGAAGTCCCTGCTGCCTTGCCTGGAACTGGCTAGTTCACGTGCAGTACTATTAAGGTATGGATATAATCCCCCTGGGTGTCATTGAGTTTGCTCTCATCCTCTTCACTACTCAGACCTTAACCTTGGACAAAACTAAGACCTTAAACCCTGGCCACATCCCAAGCACCGAATCTTGACCATCTGTTTTAAAAACCACAACAGGAACAAGACAAAAGATGGGACCTGGGTCACTCCATCACTACAGCCAGAGAACCAATTCAAGTAACATTTAGGGACTAAACAATCTTTCTATATGAAGAACAGAGAAGAGAAAACTTGGGTTGTAAAAAGAAGAAGGCTTCCCTTGAGAATCTTCTGCCAGAAGTTTTTCCTACAAGGCCCAAGTGTTAGCTGCCTGCTACTTTCAACTAACGGCTAACCACATGGCAAGCAATGCCCATGTGTATATTCTGAGGCTCCACCTCAAAAACTTGGCAGAGGGAAAGTGAGTCACTGACTCCCCACACCTTGTCAGAGTGCCTGATCGTAAGACAAAGGAAGCCTTTACAGGTTGGCCTTTCAAGCTAACTGAAGCATGGCACTGTGGTAAGACAACTTGATTTTGGGAAACCAGTATCAAAGAAACTTGGGTTCAAGTGCTAACATTCTTACCCCCTACTTACAGGACCTTGGGCAAGACATTGTTCACTCTGAGCCTCTTATTCCACATCTACAGCACAAGAATTCCTATGGTAAGTATTTCTTAGAACTGGTGTGAGGGTTAAGTGAGATAATGTAGGTACTTAGCAAAGTTCTGAGCACTTAATAATGGTATGACAGGTCTCTGGGTGGCACAAAAGGTTTCTGCTTGACTACTAACTGAAAAGTTGGAGGTACTGACCCATCCAGAAGCACTGCAGAAGAAAGGCCTGACAATCTGCTTCTGTAAAGACTGCAGCCAATGGAAAAACTAACAGTCAAATTTATGTGGAATGAAACCAAACAACCAAACCCATTGCCGTTGAGTCAATTCTGACTCATAGTGACCCTATAAGACAGTAGAACTGCCCCACAGGGTTTCCAAGTAGCAGCTGGTAGATTCGAACTGACAACCTTTTGGTTAACAGCCAAGCTCTTAACCACTGTGCCACCAGGGCTCCATGGAATAAAAAGAGGCCCCAAATAGCCAAAGCACTACTGAAGAAGAAGAACAAGCAGGAGGCTTCACACTCCCAGATCGCAAAACATAGTATCCAGCTACAGTAATCAAAATGGCCTAGTACTGGTTCAACAATAGACACACAGACCAGTGGAAGACAACTGAGAACCCAGAAATAAAACTATCTATCATCTATGAAAAACTAATTTTCTACAAGGGGTCAAAGTCCATTCAAGGGGGGAAGAAACAGTCTCTTTAACAAATAGTGCTGGCAAAATTGGATATCCACTTGCAGAAAAATGAAACAGGACCCATACCTCACACCATACACAAAAACTAACTCAAAATGGACCAAAGACCCAAATATTAAAGCTAAAACTATAGAAGTTCTTGGAAAAAAATTAGGGAAAAAACTATGGGAACTAATTTAAAAAAAAAAAAAAGATTATCAAACAAAAATGTCCAAACAGCAGAAGACAAATTAGATAACTGGCACCTCATTAAATACTTATGCTCATCAAAAGACTTTATCAAAAGAGTAACAAGACAACCTACAGACTGGGAAAAAGTCTTCGGGAATGCCATATGTGATAAGGGTCTAATCTCCAAAATACATAGAAAATTTCAACAACACAACAACAAAAAGACAAACAACCCACTTAAAAAACGAGCAAAGGACATGAACAGATATTTCACCAAAGAGGACACTCAAGCGGCCAACAAATACATGAAAAGATGTTTGTTATCATTAGCCATTAGAGAGATGCAAATCAAAACTACAATGAGATATCATCTCACCCCTGCTAAAATGGCACTGATTGAAAAAAAAACAAAACCAGACAACAACAAGTGCTGGTAAGACAGACTGGAACCCTTAACCACTGCTGGTGGGATTGTAAAATGGTACAATCACTATGGAAAACAGTATAGCCCTTCCTCAAAAAACTGGGAACAGAACTACCATATGATCCAGCAATCCCATTTCTACGTATACATCCTAGAGAGCTAATAGAAGAGACAGAAACAGACATATGCACACCTATGTCCATTTTGGCATTATTCACAATAGCAAAAAGATGGAAACAATCTAAGCGCCCATCAATGGATAAATGGATAAACAAAATGTGGTACATACATACAGTGGAGTTATATGAAGCCATAAAGAATGATGAGTCCTCAAAACATCTTTTAACACAGATGAATCTAGAAGACATTATGCTAAGTGAAATAAGTCAATCACAAAAGAACAAATATTATATGATCTCACGTTTATAAAAAGACAAGAATAGGTATATATACAGAGACCAACATTCACTGATGCTTACCAGGGCTGGGGAGGGGGGCAGTTGGGAAGGGAAATCACTCTCTAGATAGTAGATACTTGTTTTTTTCTGGTGACACTGAATGTGGGTGAAGTGTGCTCAGTTTGACCAAGGTAAAGGATGTCACTAAGACGAATGCAAGAAAAAAAACCTTTTGGTAATTGCTATGGCATATATAATTTTGCGACAACCACCAAAAAATATATGTGCAGATATACAAGTATGTATGTATATATGCATATATGTGTATGTTGTTATTGTTGTTGTTAGGTGCCATCCAGTTGGTTCTGACTCATAGCGACCCTATGTGCAACAGAACAAACTACTGCCAGGTACTGTGCCATCTTCATAATCGTTGTTATGCTTGAGCCCATTGTTGCAGCCACTGTGTCAATTCATCTCATTGAGGGTCTTCCTCTTTTTTGCTGACCCTCTACTTTACCAGTAACGATGTCCTTCTCCAGGGACTGATCCCTCCTGATAACACATTCAAAGAATGTTAGATAAAGTCTCACCATCCTTGCTTCTAAGGAGCATTCTGGCTGTACTTCCAAGACAGATTTGTTGGTTCTTCTGGCAGTCCATGGTATAGTCAATACTCTTTGCAAACACCATAATTCAAAGGCATCAATTCTTCTTCAGTCTTCCTTATTCATTGTCCAACTTTCATATGAATATGAGGCAACTGAAAACACTATGGGCTTGGGCCAGGGGCATCTTAGTCCTTAAAGTGACATCTTTGTTTTTTAACACTTTAAAGAAGCCTTTTGCAGCAGATTTACCCAATGCAATGTGTCTTTTGAATTCTTGACTGCTGCTTCCACGGGTATTGATTGTGGATCCAAGTAAAATGAAATCCTTGACAACTTCAATCTTTTCTCCATTTATCATGATGATGCTTATTGGTCCAGTTGTGAGGATTTTTGTTTTATGTTGAGGTGTAATCCATACTGAAGGCTGTGGTCTTTGATCTTCATCAGTAAGTGCTTCAAGTCTTCTTCTTCACTTTCAGCAAGTCATCTGCATATCACAGGTTGTTAATGAGTCTTCCTTCAATTGTGATGCTGTGTTCTTCTTCATATAGTCCAGCTTCTTAGATTATTTGCTCAGCATACAGATTGAATAAATATGGTGAAAGGATACAACCCCAAAGCACAACTTTCCTGACTTCAAACCATGCAGTATTTCCTTGTTCTGTTCGAACAACTGCCTCTTGATCTATGTACAGGTTCTTCATGAGCACAATTAAGTGTTCTGGAATTGCCATTCTTCACATTGTTATCCATAATTTGTTATGATCCACACAGTCGAATGCCTTTGCATAGTCAATAAAACACAGGTAAATATCTTTCTGGTATTTTCTACTTTCAGCCAGGATCCATCTGACATCAGCAATGATATCCTTCATTCCACGTCCTCTTCTGAATCCAGCTTGAACTGGCAGTTCCCTGTTGATGTACTGCTGCAACCGCTTTTGAATGATCTTCAGCAAAATTTTACTTGTGAGTGATATTAATGATATTGTTCAATAATTTCTGCATTCTGTTGGATCACCTTTCTCTGAAATGGGTACAAATATGGATCTCTTCTAGTCAGTTGGGCAGGTAGCTGTCATCCAAATTTCTTGGCATAGATGAGTGAGCACTTTCAGTGCCGCATCCATTCGTTGAAACATCTCAGTTGGTACTTCTTCAATTCCTGGAGCCTTGTTTTTCACCAATGTCTTCAGTGCAGCTTTGACTTCTTCCTTCAGTACCATTGGTCCTTGATCATATACTACCTCCTGAAATGGTTGAACGTCAACCAATTCTTTTTGGTGTAGTGACTCGGTGTATTTCTTCCATCTTCTTTTGATGCTTCCTGCATTATTTAATATTTTCCCCATAGAATCCTTCAGTATTGCAACTTGAGGCTTGAATTTTTTCTTCACTTCTTCTAGCTTGAGAAATGCCAAGCATGTTCTTCACTTTTGGTTTTCTATCTCCAGGTCTTTGCACATGTCATTATAATACTTTACTTTGTCTTCTTGAGCTGCCCTTTGAAATCTTCTGTTCAACTCTTTTACTTCATCATTTCTTCCTTTCAATTTAGTTACTCTACATTCAAGAGCAACTTTCAGAATCTCTTCTGACATCTATTTTGGTCTTTCCTTTCTTTCATGTCTTTTTAATGACTTTTGCTTTCTTCATGTATGGTGTCCTTGATGTCATTCCACAACTCTTCTAGTCTTTGGTCATTAGTGTTCAGTGCATCAAATTTATTCTTGAGATGATCACTAAATTCAAGTGGAATATACTCAAGGTTGTACTTTGGCTCTCGTGGACTTGTTCTAATTTTCTTCAACTTCAACTTGAACTTGCATATGAGCAATTGATGGTCTTTTCTGCAGTTGGCCCCTGGCCTTGTTCTGACTGATGATATTGAGCTTTTTCATCATCTCTTTCCATAGATGTAGTCGATTTGATTCTTGTGTATTCCATCCAGTGAGGTCCCGGAGTATAGTTGCTGTTTATGTTGTTGATATGTGTATAGGTATGTATATGTGAGTATAAATGTGTGTAAATACATGTGTATGTACATGCGTGAACATGTGTATGCATACATATTCATATATATAATAAAGTACATAGGGGTCACAGTTACAGATACTTTGTAGACATAACCAAATAGCTCGTGAAATCTGTTTTCTAGGTTTGAAGGCTTAAGACCATAGTCTTGTACGACAACTCAGTCAATTGGCATAATATAGTTCATAAAGTTTATGTTCTAAATCCTAGCCTGGTGAGTAGTGTCTGGGGTCTTAAAACTTCACGAGCAGCCACCTAAGATATAACTATTGTTCTTTACTCATTCAGTCTAAAACAGAAAAAAGGAAACCCAAGACTCAGAGAAGAAACTAATCTATAGGACTCTCTACATGAAACACGGCCTCGTCTACCCTGAGATAAGAAGAACTAGGTGGTGCCTGGCTACCACTACTACAATCAGTATCTGTAAAAAGTATCTGTAACTGTGACCTCCATGTACTTTGTTATATATACGAATATATATGTATGCACACACATTCATGCATATACATACACATGTATATAAACACATATATACATATAAGTGTAATACACATATATGCATATATACTCACATATAAATATACACATATATGCATACATACATACTTGTATTTCTGTACATATACTTTTTGGTGGTTGTCACAAAATTACATATGCCATAGCAATTACCAAAAGGTCCTTTTTCTTAAGACTGTGGTCTTAAGCCTTCAAACCCACAATAGACAGATCCTGATAGAATGGGAGAAAAATGTGGAACAGAACCTCAAATTCTTAAAAAAAAATGCAGGCTTTCTGGAAAGGTTGAGACAAGAGGAACCCCAGAGACTAACGCCCTGAGATACTCTTTAAACCTTGAACTGAAACTATCCCCTGAGGTCACCTTTTAGCTAAATAACAGACTGGCTCACAAAATAAACAACATCACCTGTTGAGTACTGTGCTCCTTTAAAAAAAATAATCTATATGAGACCAAACGTTCAACAATTACTTTAAAACAAAGATGAGACGGTAAGGGGGCAGGGATACTAGATTACTGGAAAGTGAATAACCAGAATTGAAATAATAAGAATGTTCATACATTGTGATGAATGTAATTAATGTAACTGAACAATTTGTGTAGAAATTGTTGAATGGAAACCTAATCTGTTACGTAAACTTTCACCGAAAACACAATAAAACGCAAGGAAACCCTATGTAGCAACTCTGTAACATTTGGGGTCGCCATAAGTCAGAATCGACTCAATAGGTTTGTTTCTTTGTTAATAATGGTATTTATTATTGTAATTATTACTATTGCCACTACTATTGTAACATAGTTCTGTCCAGAGTCACCAAATATAGTATTGGACAGTCATTATTAAGAGCACAGGTTTGGTATCCAGACCTGGGTTTCAGTATGTGCTCTACCAGTCCATAGCTGCGTACCTTTGGACAATTCACGTCCCCCCTCTGTGCCTCAGTTTCCTCTGCGCCTCTGTGATAACAGCATTGTCTGCCTCACAGGATTGGGAAGATTAATTGAGTTAACAGATGTGAAACACTTAGAAATGGTGCCTGGTAGAGAGTAAACCAAAACCAAACCAAACCCCTTGCCATCGAGTCGACTGCAACTCATAGCAACCCTACAGGACAGAGTAGAACTGCCCCATAGGGTTTCCAAGGAGCACCTGGTGGATTC
>NW_004444002.1:8376525-8415401 GCF_000243295.1 Trichechus manatus latirostris
CCCCTTGCCATCGAGTCGACTGCAACTCATAGCAACCCTACAGGACAGAGTAGAACTGCCCCATAGGGTTTCCAAGGAGCACCTGGTGGATTCGAACTGCCAACCTTTTTGTTAGCAGCTATAACCACTACGCCGTACAGAGTAAGTGCTATGTAAATATTAGCTACTATTATTAGTATTTTGGTAAACATCTTGAGGGCTTGGCTCACAGGTCCCAATGGTGCCTTCAGCTCACAGCAGGTTCTCAGTCTGTGTTGCTAAATCTGCTAGCCCCATTAAAAGCCTCAACCCATTCACTAAAGCTTCAGCCCACAGATGAGGACTTGGCATCACATCTGGTCATTAAGATTCTGTCAGCAAAGGCGTTTGCCATCTCACTTCTCTAGAATCCAACCCTCTGTCGTCTCCCATTTATGAGTCACTGAGATACCATAGTTGCATCTGTCACAGTGGATTACGTTATGTCAACAGGACAATGCACCAACAGACACAGCTGGTTGTGGCATGTAAGAAAATGACAAATAAGTCCTAGGAATTTGAAAAGACAGTTTTTTGAAGGGAGGGCAGGTGCTGAGCCTGGATGTGAAATGAGAACTGCTTACAAACTGAAAGATGGAGAAAGGGTTCCATCATTCCACATTTGGCCTTTGGCCAAGGTGGAAATCCACACAATTTATATTTAGAGCCTTCCTTCTAGTCTCTCAGTGTACCCAATGTCTGGATTGGTCATTGTGGCTCCCTAACTATGCCTGTCTTCCCTAGAGGGTATCCTTTCTCCAGAGTCTTCCCTTTCAGATCCCTCCTATATCTCTTACTCCCTCAATATCTGTCCTGGGATATATAAGGCTAATCAAAAATACTCTTCTCAGCGGTATTTCCATTTTAAAATCCTCTAAGGATATGGCAGTGTTTTAGCCCATGGAATTTCCTAAGGGGAAAAAAAAATCAGGGATTTTTGGTAGATAGAGGTGTATGAAGATATTATACTAGGAGGGACCACTGGCAGTGCCTATTGAATTAATTCAGTTTTTTCAACAAATATATGACACTAGGTATTAATTTTTTCCTAGGCACTAGAGTTTCAGCAATAAAAAAAGTTAAGGTCCCTACATTTAGGGAGCTTACATTCTAGTAGGGAAGAAAATAACAAAGAAAACATATACTTGCAGATTATGTGAGCAATATGAAGGGAATTTATTTAGCAAGGTGATAGGATAAAGGGTGAATGCGATAACAGTGATTGCTAATTTATATAGTATTGTAAGGAAAGATGTCTTTGAGGTAGTGACATTTGACCTGAGATTTAATCGATGAGAATGAGTCTGCCAGGCAGAGGTCAGGATCATAGTGAAAAGCAATCCAGGTGGGAAAAACAACAAGTGCAAAGACTGCACAGGGGGAATGAACTTGAAATTGTTGTTGTTGTTAGTTGCCTTCCCGTCAATTCTGACTCATGGTGACCCCATGTGTGTCAGAGCAGACCTATGCTCCATAAGGTTTCAAGGCTGTGACTTTTCAGAAGCAGATCACCAGGCCTGTCTTCAGAGGTGCCTCTGTGGGTTTGAACCACCAATCTTTCAGTTAGTAGTAGAGCACTTAAGTGTTCGTGTCACCCAGGGACTCCTTGAAATTGTAGAGGAACACAAAGAAAAGCAGTATGGCTTAAGTGTAGGGAACTGGGAACAGAGTGGTAGGAGATGAGATTAAGGAAAAGCCTGGGGCCAGATAACAGGATAGAGCTCTGTCAGCAAAGGAAAGGGGGATTTGGACTTAATTCTAATGAGAAGCCATTGGAAGGTTTTAAACAAAAGGGTAACACAACCTGATTTACATTTAAAAAAAAAAACAGAAATAATAGACAATAGGAGATGCAAGCAGGAGGAAGATGATATAGAGGCTTCTAGAATAGGATGGGAGCCCTGGTGGCACAGTGGTTAAGAACTTGGCTGCTAACCAAAAGGTCAGCAGTTCAAATCCACCAGCTGCTCCTTGGAAACCCTATGGGGCAGTTCTACTCTGTCCTCTAGGGTCCCTGTAAGTCGGAATCAACTCAATGGCATCAGGTTTGTTTGTTTGTTTGTTTGTTTGTTTTGGTTTTAAAATAGGGTGAATCACATCACATTAGTCCACAAATCCTACTTTCTTCAAAAGGAGAGTAAAGGTAAACGTCTGGGATGCGGACACCATAGCTTTGATAGCTTCATCTTAGTGTAAGCAAAGAACCCCCTAGTTTTCCTAAAGTCAAGCTTCTTTTCTTCTTACCTCTCTAATCCAGTTACTCTCCTCAATAACTTCCTTCCTGCAAGCCATTTTCCTTTTCTCAACATGTGAGACCCTTGAAATTTATGTATCAATGTACCAAATAACTTAGCACTTAAATTGTTTTCTAACGATTCTATGTAAGATAGTTTTTCTCGCCTCAACAAGTGTTTCACCCAGTGTTGTCCTTAGAATACCTGCTTCAGAATTACCACGAGAGCCTGTGAAAGAAACAGATTCGTGGACCTCATCCCAGACTGACTAAGAATCTCTGGGGATAGAACCTTGTTAATTGCATGTTCTACATTTCCCAAGTGATTCTGATGTACAATCAAGTTTGAGAACCATTGTCTTACACTTTGCATGCCTTTGTTTCTACTATTGTCCCTATCTGGAATGCGTTTTCTCTAAGTATCTGTCTTAGTCATCTAGTGCTGCTCCAACAGAAATACTACAGGTGGATGGTTTTAGAAAAGAGAAGTTTATTTTCTCACAGTCCAGTAAGCTAGAAGTCCAAATTCAGGGCATCAGCTCCAGGGAAAGGCTTCCTGTCTCTGTTGGCTCTGGAGGAAGGTCCTCGTCATCATCAGTCTTTCCCTGGACTAAAAGCTTCTCTGCGCAGGAACCTTGGGTCCAAAGGACGGGTTCTGCTCCCAGTGCTTCTTTCTTGGCGGTATGAGGTCCCCCTTGTCGGCTTGCTTCCCTTTCCTTTTATCTCTTGTAAGGTAAAAGGTGGGGCAGGCCACACTCTAGGGAAACTCCCTTTACATTGGATCAGGGATCTGACCTGGGTAAGGGTGGTGTTACAATCCCACCCTAATCCTCTTCAACATAAAATTACAATCACAAAATGGAAGCCAACCACACAATTCTGGGAATCATGGCCCAGCCAAATTGATACACACATTTTTCGGGGGACATAATTCAAACCATGACAGTATCTATCTGTAGAAATTTTGCACAGCCTTCAAGGCTCTTTCTTACCTCAAACCACACACACAAATCATTTTAGGATGGATTATAGATCAACAGGTAAAAGATAAAATTAACAAAGCTTCTAGAAAATATAGAGCAACATCTTCAAGACCTTGGGGTAGGAAAAGACTTACAACCTGAAGGAAAATACTGATAAATGGGAGTTTGTTAAAATTAGGAACTTCTGTTCAAAAAGAGACATCATTAAGAGAGTGAAAAGACAAGCCACCAAGTGGCTTTTGTCACATATATCTGGCAAGGCATGTGTATCCAGAAAATAGAACATTATCAACAAAATGTTGAATTAAAGAATCCAAATACAAAAGTGTATGAACTATGATTCCATTTTTACAAAATTCAAAATAGGCCCATATAATCTATGGGATTCTAAATCAGGATAGTGGTTACCTTTGGGGAGGAAAGTTGGAATAATGAATATAAGGAACAAAGAGAGGTCTTAGGGGCCTTGTAAGCTATCTTTATTGACCTGGGCAGTGGTTATAACAGGTATGTTCACTTGATCATTCACTGTCATTTTTCCTTTCTGGGTCAGAGATTCAATTCATATCACATTGAACCTTCCAATGGCTTCTTAGTCTCAGTCTCTTCACTACCATGACCATCTCTTTACAAGCTTGACATGACTAGCACAAAGCCTTAGCATTCAAAGGCTAACTGATTTTCTACTGATATAAGCAAGGGAGAAAGAGAAAGGGAGAAAGAGTAATAGGATAGAATGCATCCCTCAGTATGAAACTATTTGAGAATTGCCTAAGAACTGAAAACTTGGAAGAGCAATACCTACTGCATAATGTCTGCTCACCAGTCACATAGGGTCTGATACAAAAGAAGTGATAAGGGTGCACATAGGAACATTCTCCAGCTTTCTCCTTATATAGTTTAAAGATTTTGCCTCTTTATACACACAAACACACTAATATCTGTCCACCACCATCACCAGCCCTTGCCCCTAATATTTACCTTCTTTACATCTGTTTCTTCAGTGATAAAACAGTTGAAACGGTTAAGGTCATGAGCCATGTTACATGATCTCAAAGCCAAGAAAAGACAGGTAGGAAAGATTCAAGCAGGAAGGCACCTAGTCCAACGGTTCTCAAAAACTTCAGTGTGCATCAGAATCACCTGGAAGAGTTTACAATAACAGACTCTCAAGTATTTACCCTAGAGAGTCAACATTTTAAAAGCACATAGGTGATTCTGATGCAGGTGGTTTATGGAGAAAAATATATCCTACCTCCCCATAGGGTTATTTTATAATCCCACTGCCTTCCTCAAGTCAATTCTGACTCATAGCGACCCTATAGGACAGAGTAGAACTGCCCCCATAGGATTTCCAAGGTTATATGTCTTTATAGAAGAGCAGACTGCCACATCTTTCACCCGCGGAGCTACTGGTGGGTTCAAACCACCGACCTTCCAGTTAGCAGTCGAGGGCTTTAACCATTGTGCAACCAGGGCTCCTTATTGTATAATAGTGTCGTGTATATTAATTCTGAGCTTATCTTGTTAAAGTTATTTTCAAGGAAAGAAAAAAAAATCTATAAAATTTACCAGGTGTCATAGTAATTGCCTATTTTTTGAATACTTGAACTTGGATATTTGTTTTGTTGTTGTTGTTGTTGTTTGCAACAGAGTACCATTGTAACATGCACTAAGGGAACTAGATATTTAAAGGAGCCCCGTGGTGAATCCTTCTGTAAAATGAAAAATTATCCCTTGATTTATTTGTTGCCTAAATCCAGATTTTCATATCTGAATTCACCTGCTGGGAAACAATGTTCTTCCCATTGTCTAGGTCCTCTTGGCTAGCCTTCTGTTCAATATGTGACCTTCTCACAATTCTGTGGTTTACATGCAACTATTTAGAGAAACAAACAAGTAGAGCTGCATGTTAACTAGAGTGATTGGATTGAAGGGCTGCCAGGAGCCAGCAGGACAAAAGATAAAAGGAGATCAGGCCTCTGTATGGAAGGAAAACAAAGTAAAGGAAGGAGGTTAAAACCAAAAGAAGGATTTTGTAACACTGAGAACTGTAAAGAAATGTAGCTATGAGGCTCAAGAGCCCTAGGCATGAGATACTGTTTTTCCGCAAGCTGGAGAAGGAATTAGGGGGCAACACAGTCATCCGTTCCTTCAGTGACAAGGTAAGTTTAGGGAAATTTCTAACAGGTCTGGGGTAGGAAAATGGAAGAATTAGGAAGTGAAGACTTGTTAGAGACCCAAGAGGAAAAGATGTGGGTCAGAAAGGACCTGTATTTAGGGCTCTTTAAGTCCATAATACCAAAGTTATTTGCATGTCCAATTGCTTGCTTTTTAATATTCTGTACTTTGTCATGGCCTCATGCCTACAATAAAGTAGATCTGCTAAACCTAATGGAAACAGACAAAAAGGGTTGTATCAAAACTCACTACAGGGGACAGAGTGGAAGTCGTATCTTCCAGGCCACATTCCATAAAGAAGCCCTGATGACCAAGGTCCTAGCAGCCAAAAAGCAAGATCAGACTTTCTGAACCATACAGTCTGCATGTTAAATCAGACAAGAAGCCAACACTATGGCAAGGAAGACCCAAATGTCTATAATGGAACCTGTGGCATTGATGTATAAGCACAATAAATAAGATAACGTAGGCAAGATTCCAAGGACAATGCATGGTACGTAATAAATTTATAAAACTGTCAGTTCCCTTCCTGTTTATTCCCTATAAAACTCAACTTATTTTTAACAAGACACCTTTTTTAACATGGAATATCATACTGAGCTATGGTCTACTTTGGCACCAATTTGATTCAACAAAGTATTTCGGCACACCTACTTCCTGCCCAGTACTATGGAGGACACAACCGCTATCTTAAAGGAGAAAATAGTCCATAAATGAAATAAAATGTGCACAAATGACCTCAATTCAAAAAGTAAGCCAAAATACAATCGATTTCTGTTAAATCCCAGCAAATCCACCAGGTATTTTTAATTAATCACAACAGTTAATCAGAAGAAAAAATGTATAATTAATAGAATTTTACTTTTCTTAAAATGATAGCAGCATATCAAACCAATCCATCTGAGAGACAGCTGGAGTCCTATTTCACATTGTCAGGCATACTCAAGATTAGAAGAGCATATAAAGCAAGGAAAGAAATTGATGCCTTTAATAGTAAAATCACCCAACTCAAAAGTTAAATTGTTTACTGCCCACATCCAGGGGAAAACTGACCTTGCTAGAACACAACCAGAATGTTCCTTAGAAGTGAGAATGGCAAAATTTTGGCTCACTTACTTTGGATACATCATCAGGAAAGACAAATTACTAGAAAAGGACATCATGGTTTGTAAAGTGGAATTTCCACGAAGGTGAGGGAGGCCCTCAGTGAGATAGATTGACATAGTGGCTGAAACTATGGACTCAAAAATAGCAATGATCACGCAGAAAGCACAGGACCGGGCAATATTTCATTTTGTTATACATAAGGTTGCTATGAGTAGGAGCAGGCTCAATGACAACTAACAACAGAACACTAGAACCCAGCACAGTTCCTGGCACATAGTAGATGCTCAACAAATTTTGGTTGAATTGATTTAAAGCAGCAGTTGTAAAACACTGCCAATCTCTGATACAGCCTGAATGTCTTATTGCAAAAGACCAGCCAGTAGGAAGATTTGGGGATAGTTTTAAGGCACAGATATTATTTGCCCTGGAGCTTGTTATCTGGACTCTGAAGCAGATTATTTTCTACTTCTGCATTTTAGCACTACAAAGTTTTGTACAACTGCCCATTAAAAAAGCAGGTTAATAAAGTGATTAAGAGAAAAGACACTGGACTCAGACAAATCTGAGTCCAAATTCTGACTCTGTCACTTATGACCTGTGTCACCTTAGGCTACTCACCTGATCTCTCTGAGACTCAATTTCCTCGCCTTTAAAATATGGAGAAAAGTAGTACTTACTCCCCACATTAAATGTACAGTGTAGCAAAGAAACTGACAGATATTAAGTACTCAATCAACATGAGCTACCAATACTGAAATGAGCGGCCCTGGTGGTGAAGTGGTTAAGCGCTCGGCTGCTAACCGAAAGTCGGCAGTTGGAACCCACCAGCGGCTCCGTAGAAGAAAAGACCTGGCAATCTGTTCCTGTAAAGATTACAGCCTAGGAAATCCTATGGGGCAGTTCTACTCTGTCCTATAGGGTCACTATGAGTCGGGATCGACTCGACAGCAATGGGTTTGGTTTGGTGCTTCATTCAGGGTCTGTGGCATATTCTCTGGAATATATACTAAGCCTTAACAATACTTTCAGTATCGGTGGTAGTGGCGTTGTTGTTACGTGCTGTCAAGTCGATCCCGACTCATAGCGACCCTATAGAACAGAGTAGAACTGCCCCATAGCGTTTCCAAAGCTGTAATCTTTCCGGAAGCAGACTCCCACATCTTTCTCCTGTGGAGGGACTGGTGGGTTCAAACCACTGATCTTTTGGTTAGCAGTCGAGCACTTAACCACTGTGCCACGAGGGCTCCTGAAGGAAGCATAGTTACCGCTTAAATGTAGCCCTTTAAATTCCTACCCACTCCTTTCCCAGAGTCCTTCCCTAGTTAGGGGCCAGAATAGGATAACTGCTGGTAAAAGGGACTGGAATAGTCTTCTTTTTTTTTTTTTTTTTTTTAAAGAGAGAATTAAAACTGTCTTTACTGACAATTGCTTAAGTATAAATTACTTATTATTGTTGTTAGCTGCCATGGAGTTGGCCCCCGACTCATAGCAATTCCATGTGGTACAGAGTAGAACTGCTCCATATGGTTTTCTTGGCTGTAATCTTTAGAGAAGGATTTTGCCAGGCCTTTTCTTCTGCAAAGCCACTGACTTGGTTCAAACTGCCAACATTTGGGTTACCAGCTGCTTGTGACACTCATGCTCCCTAGAAATTCCTTAGGTTCTACTTTTAATAAGAAAGCCAGATGGAACTAGAGACGAAGTCTATTATCTCCGAGGATCATTTTTTTCCTGCTATAATGCACAATCATTTCCTTTGACTAGAGAGATCTAAATCACAAATGGTTTTATTCTGTCAGCAAAAGTATGCTTTCTATGTACGTTTTCTTTTTCTTTTTTTTTCCTATTTCGAGTACTCTGGACAGAAGCCGCCCCTTTGGTTTCTTGTATCTACTTGACTAAGAGGCACATTCTTCACAAGTATCACTTTATGTCCCACAGTCCAGTCCAACCCCCCGTCTGAAGAGTTGGCCTCAGAAATTGTTTTAGTTCTGAGGTGATAGAGAGTCCAGGGGCCATGCTTTCCGGGGCGCCTCCAGTCTCAGTCAGACCATTAAGTCTGGTCTTCTTACTAGAATTTGAGTTCTGCACCCCATCCTTCTACTGCTCCATCAGGGACCCTCTGTTGTGTTCCCTGTCAGGACGTTCATATTCTTTTGACGTTTCAGAGGCTTTGGGACACTGATCAGTCTTACCAGGCCTAGCTCTGCAATGAGTGCAAAATATCCCACAGGTCGCAAGGCAAATGAGGCACTTCATCATCTGGAGGATGGCTTCCTGTGGAGAAATAGTTTCAGTTCTCCATTAAAAATAAAAATCTTGGTATATTTTGAATATCTATGTTTTACAAAATGTTTTTGATAAAATGTGGATGTGGGCCCTTTAAAAAATCAGAAGCGAGGCTGAGAATTATTACTAAGGAGACAAATGGTATGCAGATGGCCTGGAAATGGTGGGTGAGGGGAGGCTTGAGCAGCCTGGAGTGACCTGGAGGCTGACAAGCAAAAAAAAAAAAAAAACCACAAACCCACTGTTGTCAAGTTGATTCAGACTCATAGTGACCCTGTAGGACAGAGCAGAACTGCCCCATAGGGTTTCCAAGGAGCGCCTCGTGGATTTGAACTGCCGACTTTTTGGTGACGAGCAAGGAGAGGACTAATTGGAAAAGGGCCATTTCAAGGATTCATTCTGCTGGCATGAAGCCACAAAATGTGTCATCAACCTTGTTTTTTCTTCCTTCTGATTCCATTCAATGGGCTATTAGTGTTAGAGAAGGGATAGCTTGCCTCTGCTCAGCTAAGTTACAATAGACTTTAGGGTTGACAAAGTTTTTCTGTAAAGGGCCAGATAGTAAATATTTTAGACTTTTCAGACCGTATGGTCTCTGTTACAACTATTCAACTCTGCCATTATAGTGGGGACCAGGGAAGCCATGAACAACAGTAAATGAATAATGTGGCTATGTTCCAATAAAACTTTATTTACAAAAATAGACTGTGGACTGAATTTGCTGGATTTGGGCCGTGGGCCATAGCTTGACCACTATTGCTCTAGAAAACGTCATCTGAGTGTACTAAGAAAAAGACAGGAAGAATATTTCTGGGTAATAGGAACAGCATATGCAGATCCAGAATCATGAGGGTATGGCCACTGACTAGCTATACAACCTTGGGTAAACCACATAGTCATTTGTGCCTCAGTTTCCTTGTATGTGAAATGAGATGGTAGAAAGGGTGCTCTCTAAGAACCTTTCCAGTGCTAAAACTATATGACTTTCCTGTTAGAGGAGTGATCATCAAACTTTTTTCAGTCCTTGGTTGAATCTTTGCCTTAATAAAATCTTATATAGAAGCCTTAAAAGTATAATACATGAAAACGGAGTTAGTCTATTTGGAGCTGTGGAAGGAAAGGGAGACTGCCACTCCCATTACCAACTCAAATTCCTGACCATTCCCAAACCTTTGATTCCCATCCATAGTTGTCAGCACCCTAAACTAATTCACAGTGAGGGATTTAATGATGGATAAAGGCTTCATTATACACATATCTTATTTCCTATTTCTTGACTGGTTATGAATTTCTTCCACATACATTTTCCCCTAACCCAAAAATTTCCTGAGATAACCTATATTCCTATACCCAAGACTTAAACCCAAAGGAATAACTAGACATTTCAAGGAACGTGGCAAAAGAAACCCGTTGCTATCAAGTCGATTCCGACACATAGCGACCCTATAGGACAGAGTAGAACTGCCCCATAAGGTTTCCAAGGAGTGGCTGGTGGATTCGAACGGCCAGCCTTTTGGTTAGTGGCCTGAGCTCTTAACCTCTGTGCCACCATGGCTCCTGGCAAAAGAAAAGAGGAGTTTATTTCAACAAGTATGTGTGGATCTACTTCGGCCTATTTTCTCCAAAAATCTTAGAAGAGACTGTTAACATTCACGCAAATATTTCAGTTATTTTGACATTAGTCAGTATTTTCAATGAATGTGACACTTACATGACTAAGTAATCACTGTGTCCTGAATAACCTTTAACACAGAATCCTATCATGCATTGCTACAACTCTTCAATCAATAGGCTGGAAGTTGAGATTTCCTGTTGCACCAAAAATTACTGGAACTCGGTTTACTACCTATATGACTACGTTTCAGCTTGTCTCTGTGTGTGTGTGTGTGTGTGTACAGGGTGGTGGTTGGAACAGATATTTCATTTGCTAGGAAAATGGAGGGAGAGGAGAAGAAGATGGGGGCATTCATAGAGGATAGAACCAAAACATAACAGCTTCTGCAGAATCATTGGAGTCAAATGCAGCAAATTAGATCTAAACTGGGATTTTAAAAACCTACTATTATCTCATCTGTTATTCTGAAAACCTTCAAAAAGCTGATACTATCATGGCTAGCTGGCTTCTAAGGGGCAATTTCATTCAAGCCAGCTGGTTTTTCCTTACAGCACCTGCAAAATTATAATAAATTAACTAAAAGACTATCCCAAATCATTAGCACTGCCCAGGGGGACTCAAGCAGTGGTGTAGGAGATTTCAATGACCAAAAATGAAGGAGGAATATGATCAAACCACCTCACTTCAATTTCACTCACAATGGTCACTAAAGGTCAAGTGAACGGTTCTATGCTTTAGTGAGCACTTCCATGCCTTCTGAGATCATAGAATCAGAAGCAGATAGTGCACCACATTGGCTTTATAGCAAATGTAAACAAAGCAAAATACATATGTTGAGTATAAGGACTGAGTTGAAAACAAAACAAAAAGAAATTTATTTGAATGGTGTATCATGAAATGGAAGGAACAGTCAAAAAAAATCAGGATCAAAGGAGCCAGGAACCAAGTTAATTCCAGGGATCAAGATAACAGAAGTTAATCAACAGTCTTTTCAGAGTGGGCCAATGGTGCCATCAGAGGGACCATCAGCTGCCCCCTTCTTTTTTATGGACAATTAATGTCATCTCAATCTTATGTAAAATGCTATGCAAACACAGCATCAAGCCCTTCCAATCAAACCTGATGGCCACCCTTAAATCCCTCCAGTACAGACATTAGTCACTGGAGAGGCATCCTCTGAAATGAATTTTATGCCTCTGTCCTTGCACTAATGAGGACAAGAATGTTCCAGGGCTTGGGGTGGGGGGGATGAATTGGACTACTGCTCTAGCTTGGGTCTCAAGCCTACCATTGGTTAGAAGCTCACCATTGGCTGGAGCAGACCGGGACATCTTTACTGTTAGTCGCACCAGCAGGGCACATGGAAAGGGGCAATCCCATTTCTTTAAAATGTCTCTCCATGTCTTCGGTCCATGTCTTCTTCTTTTTATTCAGGGTAATTGTTTATATTTTCTGACCACTAATTCTTTGTCAGTTACATGTGTTGCAAATATCTTCCTGCTTCTGGTTTATCTTTTTACTTTTCTGCAATGTGTCTTTTGATAATAAAAAGTTCTCATTTTAATCTGGCCAAACTTATCAATCTTTTTCTTTATGGTTTGCACTTTTTGTGACATAAGAAATCCTTCCTTACTCCAAAGTAAAAACAAAAACAAAACTTCTATATATTCTTCTATAAATTTTAAAGATTTGCCTTTCCCATTTAAGTTTAATCCATCTAGACTTGTTTTGTGAATGATGAAAGGGATCTAATTTCAGTTTCTCCATACAGATATTCAAATGTTCCAGCACCGTTAAATGAATAGCTTCTCTTTTACTTAACAATCTACAATGCATCTGTGCCATAGATCAAGATTTCACAGGTGTTTCAGTTCATTTTTGGATTCTCTATTTTATTCCATTGGTCTATGTGATTTTCCCTAAACTGATACCACAAAGTTCTAATTCAAACACATTGTTATAACAAGTTTTGATATCTGAGAAGAAATATAATCCCCAATTTATTTTCCTTCTTCTTCAAGAGTGTCTTAGATATTCATTATACTTTCTTCCATAACATGTTCTTGCATATAAATTTAAACTCAGCTTTTCAGGTTCCACGAAAGATCTTTTTGGGATTTTTATTGGAATTGCATGGGCCCTACAGATCAATTTGGAAAGAACTACCATATTTAAAAAATTTAGTTTTCCTATCCATGAACAAATAAATCTCTAAATTTAATAGCTTTTACAAGTTTTACAATTTTCTTCATAAAGATATTATACATCTTTTATTAGAAAAAATCTAAGGTTTTATCACCATTGTAAATGGTAGCTTTATTTTAATTAATAACATTTTCTAATATTTTGCTTGCAGGTGACTGGAAATGCTGTTGTCTAGATTTTTGTATGTTGGTCTGTGTCCAGCAACCTGGCTGAACTCTTACTAATTCTAATCAATAGATTCCTTAATAATAGATTCTTTCCATTGCATAAGTGGATAAACATTTTACCTGCAAAAAAATGAGTTTTGTTTTTATGTTTACAATCTGTATAAATTTATTTTCATGTCTTACTGCACTGGCTAAGAAAATCTGTATAATTGAATAAAAGTGGAGATCATAAGTATCTGTTGTCTTGTTCTTGATTTTAAAAAGAATGCTTCTAGTGGATCATGATTGAGTTTTGCTAAAGGTGTTTTACAGATACCCATTATCAGGAGAAAGAACTGTTCTTACAATTTTAATTTGATAAGAGTTTTTTTAATTTTTATTATGAATGGACATTAAATTTAATCTAATTCTTTTCTGCATATATTTAGATGGTCAATTATATGGCTTTAATTCCTTAAACTGAAAGTGGTGAACTGCATTAAGGGTTTCTTATATTGAGGACTTCCAGTCAACATGGCACTATGGACAGAAGCACCACGCTGTCCCTCCACAGCAAAGACCTGAAAAACTAAGTCAAGCAGAGACAAACCATCAATCCTGGAACCCTAAGCATCAAATGAAGAGATAAAGAACTCAGCCAAGCACAAAACAGAATAAGAAACTGACAGAGAACAGAGAGTGAGGAGAGATATGTGCAGAGTCCCCTATCAGCTGACGCAGCACGGATTCATCATCTTGGACTCCTGTCAGAGATCAGTGAACAGGGAGTACTGGGAAAGCAGCTTCACGGAGCTCCCAGTAGAAGACAGAACAACCGGTAACCAGCGACATACACTTTCCCACCCCCATTCTTCTTCACCCCGACTCGGCTTCCTCTGCTTCCTGTGGCCACAGTCTCTTGGCCAGGAGGCACGGGCATCAGCCCTGTGCCACTTGGATTCCATTCGCCTACATGGGCTGGCTCCCTGAGTGTCATTTGTTTGTTGCTAATGTTGCTTTTTTGAGCTTCTTTTTTTTTTTTTTTTTTCATACTTCTCACCACCTCCCCCTCCTTTCTCTCAAATACCTGGCTCCGTGTGCCATCTTTGCTTTTTCTTGAAAGGCTGTGAAACGCCATTCAACTGTGGAACTGTTTCTCGGCCCACACCGCCATGCTGGTGGGATCCCCGGGGCTTTTTCTGTTTGTTTGTTATAACTTGTTCTGTTTTGTTTTGTTTGTTTCTTTGTTTTCTTTTTCTTTTCTCGGCTTGGGAGCCCCTTCTAGCTGGGCTTTTAGCCCAGTAATGAAGTCACTCCCAAGGTTCTCTGTTCAGCCAAAGATTAGACAGCCCCATAAAACAAAACAAGACTAACGGGGCACAACAGCCCAGAGACTAGGACTAGAGGGCAGCAGGGGACAGGAAAGCCAGTAATAGGGAACCCAAGGTCAAGAAGGGAGAGTGTTGACATGTTGTGGGGTTATAAAACAATATGTACTAACTGTTTAATAAGAAACTATTTGTTCTGCAAACCTTCATCTAAAGTACAATAAAAAATAAAATTTAAAAATACTAAATCTGCAACAAAAAAAAGAACTTCTAATGTTGACCTAACATTGAATTCCTAGAAAAAAACAGTTATGATGCATTATCCTTATTTTACATTGCTTCAGTTTGCTAATATTTTGATTTCTCTATCTATCCTAAAGAATGACACAATCTGTCAATTTTCCTTCCTCATCTCACACTTATCTGCTTTTGTTTTGACAAGGTTATTAGTAGCTTCACAAAATGAGTTTGGAGTGCTCCCTATTTTTCTCTTTTCTGTGTGAGATTGGAATTATATGTTGCTAAAATATTTTATAGAACTCAACTGTAAACCAAATGTGTATGGTATATTTTTCTTGGGAAGATTTTAATCTAATGATTCAGAATTTCTATTTCCACCTGAGTCTGTTTGGATAAGTTCTATTTATATAGACTATTTCACCTTTCATCTATATTTTAAATTCATTGTCATAAAGTTGTTCATATTATTATTAATTTTTTCATTTTAATATCTACTAAATCTGTCGTTTTACCCATCTTCATTTGTATTATTTATTTGTGCCTTCTGTCTTTGTTCTACATCAGTATTGCCAAAGATTTGCCAATATGTTTAGCTTTGTTTAAAATACTGTATTTTATCTCTGTTGATCCTCTTTTATCAATGGTTCTCAACTCTGTCTACATATAAGAATCAATTTAGGAACTTTTTTTTTCTTTTAACTGCACACTCCCAGAGGTTCTGATTTAATTGGTCTGGTATGAGGCCTGAACATCTGTATTTTTTAAAACTTCCAAAGTGATTCTAACATTCAATGAGTTATTGAGACTTGTTGCTTTATGTGGCATCTTTTTAATTTTTGCTCTTACATGTATTATTTTCCTACATACACTATCTTTGCTGTTATTCTCTTGTTCTTTTTGAAAATTCTTAAGTTGGATATTCAACTTTATAATTTTCAGCCTTTTCCATTCGTAACATAATCATTTCATACACTTCCTTTGGACTATTACTTTAGCTGTAATCCTTTACAATGCATTAACCTACAGAATTTTCTTTATTACTGAGTTCTAGATGCATCCTAATTTCCATGATGATTTCTTCTTTGACCCATGAGTTAAATAACAGTATGCTTTTAAATCTCCAAATATATAGGGGTTGGTTACATTTTTTGTTACTTATTTTTTACTTAAATGTATTTTGGTTAGAGAACATACTCTATAATACTGATTCTTAGAAACTTGTTAAAATTTGTTTTATGGCATACCATATGATCAGCTTTGTGTGGACTTTTTTGTGTGCTTGAAAAGAATTTCTGTTCTCTACTAGGTGGATACAGTATTCTAATTACATATGTCTACCAGATTAAGTTTGTTAGTTGTGTTAATCAAATTTTCCATACCTTTCCTCAGTTTTAAGTTGCTTGATCTATCAATTACTAGAGAGATGTATAAAACTCTCCTACTGTGACAGTGGAGTGGTCAATTTCTCCAGGTATTTCTGTGAGATTTGTTTTCTCCTTCCTTGTTGTTGTTGTTAGTTGTCGTCAAGTCAATTCACACTTGTGGCGACCCCATGAGTACAGAGTAGAACTGCTCCATAGGGTTTTCAAGGCTGTGACCTTTCAGAAGCAGACCACTAGGCCTATCTTCTGAGGCATCTCTGGGCAGGTTCATACCGCCAACCTTTCGGCTAATAGTCAAATGCTTAACCGTCTGCACCACCCAGGGACTCCTTCTCCTTCCTATCAGCTCCTTTTTGAGTTGCTGTCCATTCAGATCATCAAAAAGGGGACAATCACACCTGATAAGTTCGACATTTGGGATATCTCATTGCTTAAAACAGTGTCTTTTGAGATTTATATATGCAGGTGGGATGTCAATGCTTATATTGAAGGGGGGTGAAAGTAGGCAATCAAAGTATTTCACCAGTTCCCCACAAACCATAGAGAGAGCCACCTATCCACCTACATCCCTGGCTATAACAATCCAGGACCCAAACTCAGAGTAACTCCACAGTATTTAGTCGGCGCTCTTTCAACTAAAGAACTTACTCTCTTTTTCATATGTTGCAAATACAATCCAAGAGCTAAAAATAGAGCAGAACTAAACCAAGGTGACACCAATGTAGAAATCTAAAAATACACCAGGACCAAAATAACCAGAGTAATTGGTGATTTCCATAAATTAAAGTAGAATGCCTTCTGCACATGTGTGTCAAGACATCAGCTCAAACATCAAGCACTCCAGCTTTGAAGATAACATTTAGCTACTGGCAGTCTCAAATTAATTACAAGCTGCTCATTCCAAAGAGAAGCACTCAGTTCTAAAGGGTAAGTTCTAAAATTCATGGAAGAACTAAGGAGATGGAGATGGAACTCTGGGTGCTGCTATATATGCAATTGACCCATACATCCTCACCCCTCCTTCCACTACCTTTGATTTTCCTCCTTCTTCTACATATATCTCTCAGGCTTCATGTGTCATTTTTTCCCCCCAAAGACAACCTTTAGTGTTTATTTCCAGTGGATTTTATTTTATAAATTATACATATATATATATATATATATATATACACATATATATATATCATGTAATAACACACTGGGGAATAAGTGTTGTAGTATACAGAGGTGGCAGAGAAGTCAATATGACCCAGCCTCATTCTTCCCTGACTCCAAGTTCAAAGGCAAGCAATGTAGCAGGATCTATTTTTCACAGAAAAAAAAAAATCACCTTCACTCTGTCCTCTATCAATATGGTTCAGCCACTGTTATTAGAATTGGCTTTCTGACGCCACCTGAAAAAAGAACCCACTGATTGACCATTTAGCATCTCACAAAAGACATGGAAGGCCAGCAAGTTTCCTTTATCCCCTTTAGGAAAAAAAAAAAAAAAAAGTTGACACACAACTGTGAGGAACTGAGGGGCTAGACTGTCTAATACTCAAAAGACTTGATCTTAATACTCAAAAGACTTGATCTTGTCTCCTTCTGGGGAAAAAACAAAGAGGTAGAATGGGGCATCCAGGGAGTAAACGGTGCTGCTGCACAGAAGGCAGCAGCCCTCACAGCCTGAGAAGCCTCGCTAAAGGAGCTCTTAAACTAACATGTGTCATCCTTCGGCTGGAAGTTTAATCAACAGGGACCAGTTTCTTCTAATATCCCAAGTTCCATAAATCACCAAATGCTCTAATTCGAATCATCTATCAGGAGACTTGCTGCAGATTACTCTGACCCAGAAATACAGGAGAGAAACCAAACTAATGAAATGGTGGCTGTTCAAGTCATCCTTGCCTCTCATTTCTGTAGATCTCTATTTTTCACTCAACAAATATTTACTGAGTCACTACTACATGCAGGTATCATATTCAGCACAGCAGTGAGTGAATCACACATGAATCCTGGCCTCAAGGAGTTTACTAAGAAAGAGACAGCTATAAGGCCGTGAGAATTCCGAAGAGAAAGATGATTGGATCTGTATTTAAATGGGGAAGAAAAAGGAACATGAGAGCTTCCACAGTAACCACTTCCCTGCGAGGGCTGCTGGGTAAAATACAGGGCGCTTGCCAATTCTGAATTTCAGATAAACAGTGAACAATGTTTTTAGTGTAAATATTCCACATGCAATATTTGGGGCAACTTATACTAAAAAAAAATTGTTTATCTGAAAGTGAAATTTAACTGGACATCTTGTATTTCAATTTGCTGAATCTCGAAACTCTACTCCCTACCACCTCTCTTTGTGACAATCCCAGAAGAGATTTCACTTTATAAAGAGTTTAGGAGGGAGGCCAACAAACCAGTATGTGGGCTTCTTTTGAATTTTATCAACACCACCATTCCTAGCCAAGTAATTTTTTGAAGTATATATAAATCACATCATTCTTATGCTTAAAACCCTCCCTTGAATTCCTAACCCACTTGGAATAAACTCCAAACTCCTTAGTGAACCCTGTAAAGTTGTACATGATCTGACTCTTACCTACCTCTCTAACTTCTACAACAGCCCTATGCACAGGATACCATTATTACTCCTATTTTACAGGTGAGAAAAATGAAGCATAGAGAAGGAGCACATGCCCTACCAAATATCAAAACTAGACAGCTTACATAAAAATAGTCATTGTATTCAGGCCGGAGTAGAAAATTCAATTGGGAAAACAATTTGAAACAAATTGATAGTACCCAGTGTAGGTAAGGATGCATAGCAACAGGCATTTCACACACCATAGTATGAATCGATCATGCTGTTTTGGAGGGATATTTGGCATTGTCTATGACAATTTAAAAAATATATGTCCTCACTTGAAAGCAGTGATGTGAACAGAAACTGTACACCAACGTTCATTGTAGCACTGTTCACAATAGCCAAAAGGTGGAAACAACCCAATTGTCTATCAACAGATGGATGAATGGATAAACATAACGTGATATACCATGCCATTAAGAGAAATGAAGTCCTGCAACATGCCACAACATGAGTGAACCTTGATAACATCATGCTGGGTAAAATAAGTCAATCACAAAAGGACAAATATTAGATGTCACTAACATATAATAGGTAAATATATAGTACATATAATAGGTAAATATATAGAGGTCAGAGTTCAATAGTGGTTACCAGGGGTGCAAGGGAGGAGAAGTGGGAGAATTATTATTTAGGAAACATTGAGTTTTGTTTATGGGGATGGAAAATTTGGCAAAGGACATTGGTGATATTTGCACATGATTGACGTAATTGATCTCACCGAATTGTATACATGAAAAACATAATGAATTAGCAAATGTGGTGCTATCTATATTTTTACAACTATGAAAATTATACATATATATATTTGTCGTTGTTAGGTGCCCTGGTGGCACAATGGTTAAGCTCTGGACTGCTAACCAAAAAGTTGGGTTCGAACTCACCCAACAGTTCCTCAGGAGAAAGACCTGGTGATCTGCTCTCATAAAGATTATAGCCTAGAAAACCCTATGGGGAAGTTCTACTCTGTCACATGGGGTTGCAGTGGAAGGCACCTAATAACATATATCTATTATGTCCTCTGACTCAGCATATAGATCCTAGGTATTAACCTACAGTTGAAGGAGCTCTGGTGGTACAGCGGTTAAGCGCTTGGCTGCTAACCAAAAGGTTGGCGGTTTGAACCCACCAGCCGCTCCATGGGAGAAAGATGTGGCAGTCTGCTTCCCTAAAGATGACATCCTTGGAAACCCTATGAGGCAGTTCTACTCTGTCCTATAGGGTCACTAACAGTTGGAATTGACTCGATGGCAATGGGTTTGGTATGTTTCTTTTTTTATATCATACAGTTTCATGCAGGCACACATACATCCATATATATCAATGCATAAAATAAGATCAAAGAGGATGCAAATCTCTAGGGAGGGAGTGGGAGCGGGGGAGGAGACTTCAGTAGGGACTTTCACTTTTTACTCTATTCTTTGTTAAAGATTTGTGCTTTGGTTGGATTTGTGATTTTCTTGTGCAATTTAAAAGAACACTTTAAAAAATAAAGACAACGAGCTAGATAAACCCACTCCAAAAGTCTTTAGTGGTGGCAGAATTATGAGAAACTGCTATTTCTTTTTCTCTTGAAACAGGGTAACTGACTGAACATTGGCTCTGAGGTTTTAGAAACCATGATGAGCACAAGAAGAAAACACTGTCGTGCAAAAGCTGCAAGTCATTTTCTTTCTCTCCAGTGGTAAGCACTCAAATCACCTTTGGGACGGACTGCTCTTGTGTTTTGGGGGAAAATCCCCTGAATGGCCCCTTGTTACACATATAAAAAGTATCTATTTTTCTTGGAGAAAACTATAAAGTAGTCTAAAAGTAGATGTCTTAGACTCAGAAGTAAATGTTCTCTTCGGTAATGTAAATTGTTATATATGATTGAGCCAGGGCTGTATCTGCAGACTTTATGGCTTTCGGGGTGGTAGGTAGTAGCTTTCTATGAATTTAGACTATGCTGTGCTTGAATTGTTGCTTGTTCAGTTGGAGCTGTAGAAGTGTTCTTGTTTAGCAACTTCTCACTAGATAGCTTTAGCTGAGACCTACAGAACTAAAGGAAAGATGTGCAGGCATGATATTTACCTGCTGCATAACTCTTACAAAACAAGAACTACAATGGGTTTATGTGGCTCAAACTGGACGGAATTGGAAGTATTCTACACATTGTACTTTGTTGTTTGAAACCAAAAGACCCAGACTTTGGGAATGCACTGATACTGAATAACTCACCTTCTGATGTAACTGCCTTTAGGGTTAAAGAAAAAAAAAAAAAACAGACCCATTGCCATGGAGTCAATCACAACTCACGGTGACCCCATGTGTTACAGACAAGAACTGTTCCATAGGGTTTTCTTGGTTGTAATCTTTACCAGAAGGAGCCCTGGTGGTGCAATGATTAAGTGCTCAGCTGCTAACCGAAAGGTTGGTCATTTAAATCTACCAGCTGCTCTGCAGAAGAAAGATGTGGCAGTCTGCTTTCATAGAGATTACAGCCTTGGAAACCCTATTGGGCAGTTCTACTCTGTCCTATGAGGTCCCTATAAATCGGAAGTAACTCAACAGCAATGGCTTATTTTTTTTTTAAATATTTACAGAAGCAGATTGCTAGGTCTTTCTTCCCAGGCCCCAGTGGGTGATTTCAAACCACCAACTTTTAGGTTAGTACTAAAAAAACCAAACCAAACCTGTTGCCGTCGAGTCAATTCTGACTCATAGCGACCCTACAGGACAGATTAGAACTGCCCAGTAGGGTTTCCAAGGAACAGCTGGTGGATTCGAACTGCCAACCTTCTTGTTAGCAGCCGAGCTCTTAACCACTGCACCACCAGGGCTCCTTTAGGTTAGTAGTCAAGCGCAAACCGTTTGTACCACCTAGAGATCTTAGGGTTAAAGAGTAAGGGTATAATTCTCAACAATGCTACACTCAAAAGGGTGTAGGAACTGCCTTCTCAGAGGAGTTGATGTTCCAATTAGCAATCATCCTGAAACATTCCAGAGCTTGGCAGAGGAAATAGGAACATGGTAATTGGTCATCTTTTGGAAGTAAGGGAAAATTTTTCTCTGGGTGTGGAAGGAGTTGGAGCTTGACCTGGATCCTATTATGTACATATGCTCAGAGTGTTTGTTGGTTGGGACAGGGAGTGGCAGTTAGCTAGATCCTGGCCAAACAAGAAGCAAGCCAAGAGCTAGGCAGAAAGCTGTCTTTTACTAAATCCTGATTACAGATTTGACCCTCTGGCTCTAAGAGCAGCCACATGCAGTAGTGGTGGCGGGGGTAAAGTAGCTTCTTTGTTGTATTTCCCCTTCATGATCACCAACTTTTCAGTAAAGTGTTCTGAAAAGAAAAGCCAGCTTTACGCACATGCAACATCGCACAGGGCTCCACACTTAGAAGGGTCCTCAACTTGAGTTTAATGCGCTGCGGTCACCATTTTAAAATTCTTACTAATTTTTTAACAAGGTGCCCATAGTTTCTTATGCATTGAGCTCCTCAAATTATGTAGCTGGTGCTGCTCAAAAGTTCCAGCCATGTATCAGCTATGCTGTGGAACACAGAGGCATGGGCAGGGGGAGAGCATCTCATAGGGTCTTCTCTACTTGGTTGGAATACTGGTAGCAGTGGTAGACATGAACAGAAAACATCTGTACAGAGCAAAGCCACCAATCCTAAGGACTATTGACAACCAGGACCCCGAAGGTTGACAAAAACAACTTTAGAGCATCCCTGAAGATTCTCATATATTCAGAACACTTTCAAGAGGACCTAGGCAGGTTCAGTTCTCAAAGTCTCTGTAATTTGATTAAACAATGGAAATGTGATGTCGTTGAAAGCTCACTGTCTAGCATTATTATTGAGTGTGCCCCTTTGGCTTGTTTGTATTTCTTTTTTCTAAATAAGTAGAGATTAGTCATGTAAAAATAATTGCTAGAGATTGAAAACCATCAATTGTAGGAGTTGGGAGGAATCTTTGTATATATTTAGTCCAGCAATTCCTATCCTATGTGTCACACAACCCTGAAGAAGAGTGCTGTCACAGCCATCTATTTGCACTGGCATGGTTTGTAGTCAGGATAAATATGCCTTGCTGTCTCCACAGCCTGTAATGCATTTATTCTCCCTCTATTTGCCTGGCTAACTCCTACCGATATTTTGAATACTCTGTGTCTTGGCTTAGACATGACCTTATCCAGAAAGCCTCCTCTGAAGACCTCAGGTTGCAATGGGTGCTCTTTCTGAGCTGCCAGAGCATGTTGTACTTCCCCCACCACAGTACCCATCACCCTACAACTACCTATTAAGTTCATCTGTCTCCCCTACTAGACCATGAGTCTTTGAAAGTACAGACCATGGCTCATTCATCTTTGTACCCCTAGCACTTAGCAAGACTCCTGCCACATCTCAGATGCTTAGTAAATAGTGGGTGAATAAATGACCAAACGAATGAACAAAGGACTGGTATTTTTTTTTCTCAAACTATACCGATGCTGCTGTAATTATTAAAGAATATATTCATTTTGTAGTCTTACTGTCATGAAGTAGGTATTCAATTCACATACACATTACATACACATGACTATCACGGCAGTTTGTGAAATTCTTTGACAATAAAAAGGATTCCTCATAATTAAAAATACTAAGAACAACTGACCTAGTTCAACTCCTTTATTATACAAACACAGGTAAA
This sequence comes from Trichechus manatus latirostris, assembly GCF_000243295.1. NCBI lineage: Eukaryota > Metazoa > Chordata > Mammalia > Sirenia > Trichechidae > Trichechus > Trichechus manatus. The sequence continues at coordinate 8,399,552 of NW_004444002.1, forward strand.
AAGGAGAGGTTGTATTCATTTGCCCAATGTCTCAAACATTACCAAGGGCAATGGGACCAACAGCCAGTACCTGGGCCTCAGTCTTTTCCTGACTTACAATTCTCTGTTGTTTCTTCTCCTCAAATTTGGCAATGCAACCAGTGCAGACAAGTTTGATGCAAAAACTGTTTTCTTGTACCAGTGCCTCCTCCAGGTCTACAAAGCCAGCAGTGGCAAAGTGGTCCATGCCTCAAGGCCTATGTCTGAGTCTCAAGAGGCCAAATGCAAGGATGAGGCAAGGCAGCTACCAGGCAGGCTGAATCGGTCTTTGTGAAGTCATGTCACAAAGCCAGGCAAAGACGTCAAGTTCTTGGTCCAACATAGAATCCGGTAACATCAGGTGTTGGGCCAAGGGGTGAAGGCATAAAAACTATCCGGAGCTGAGATTTCCAATAGCGTATAACCCACCATGAAGGCAAGGCCTATCTTGTTCACTACCATATCCCTAATGCTTAGCAAATTGTCCTAGAACTTAACTGCTGATTAGTATATATTTACTGGCAGAATGAATAAATGAAAAGTGGGAATTGAGTGTCCACAGGTCTAGAAGGAACTTCTCCAAAAGCTACCCAATGAAGCTTTTGCTGCTTTTGGTCTTGCAGATCCACCCATCTGATTCCAAATGGGCACTCTATGGTCTTCAATTATGCTCCCTCAATATCTAAATTATTAGGCAGGGGTACCATTTAAAGAAGGGGATGCCCAAGGGGGGCTAGACCTCAAGGATGTAGCTAAAGGGAGAAGATGGATCCCTAGCTGCTGCTAAAACAAAGGAAACCAAGTCAGAGGTGCACACGCACAAAATAGGCCTTAAAAAATTCATCACTCAAGCAAAGTGAGGCGACTGTTCCAAAGCCTTCAAGTTACACCCACAAGGATGGTCTTTTGTAAAGACTTTGTATTGTTTTCCTTTTAAGTCTTTATTTTATGTTCCTTATATTCTGGTTCCTTCTGAATAAATTGAGGGGTGGGGTGGGATCAGTAGAATATGACAGGTAGACAGTAGTGGGATTATTTCTGGGCTCCACAAACCCCAGGGATGGGCCCTGAGCCCCACACATCCCTGAGAAGTCCTGACTGGTCTTATACATTTATCTTTTCTCCTTAATGGTGTTGGAGACCTTAATATTTTTTTTAAAAATTGCTTCAGCTCTCCATTTACCTTTGCTTATTTAGACACAGGTTTAGTGGCCATTTCAAAATGGGAATTTTCTGATTTCTTTCACCTGCCTATCTGCCATTTCATGGCGTCCTTTTATGCAAGTTTTCATGTCATTAATTCCCCTCTTTAATCTTGTTAGGAGCCAATGTCCTTTAATGTCATCCATTGAATTTCCCGAGAGTGAACACTTTTTTCTCATCTTGCAAACATCTCCTAATTAACGGTCACCACCGCCTTCTCATTAATACTCAGTACAGGAGGCAATTAATGATCACTCATGCACCAGATGAGATTTTCAGGCACGGCTCACTCCAATAGTGCTGTAGCTTTTGTGACCTCAGTCAAAATTTCATTTCCATGTCCCTCCCCTAAAGGGAGGGATGCTGCAATCTCACTCTCTAAACTTCTCCCATGCAACAGACTTTCAGCTAATGAACATGTTCAAGTCTTTATCTATTTTTTTTAAGTCCAAGAACAATAAAAAGCACTACAGTCCCTCAACTCTCTATCTCCCTCTAGCAATTACCTCTTCTTCACCTCTCACAGCCAAGCATCTTCAATGAGTAATCTACACTCAATGTTCCTACTCCCCTACCTTAAACCAGCGTAATCTGGCTTCACTCTTGCCACTGAAATTATCTCCCTAAACTCCACAATTACTTCTAAATGCAAAATGCTTTATTTCTGTGCACCATATATTTCCACTGACCACCAAATTTTTTTTTTTTTTTTTTTTGGTAACTCTGCTGATGATGTCTATGGCACTTTTTATTGGCTCTCATCAAATTTCTTAGACTGTTTCTCCTCATACTCCTTCGGTTGCTCATTTTACTTCTACCATCACTTAAATATTGATATAACCCATTGACCCACTGCCGTCGAGTCGACTCCGACTCATAGCGACCAGATAGGACAGAGCAGAACTGCCCCATAGGGCTTCCAAGGAGCGGCTGGTGGATTCAAACTGCCGATCTTTTGGTTAGCAACTGTAGCTCTTAACCACTGTGCCACCAGGGCTCCGTGAATAAAGATAGTCGGCACCTTTTGGTTAGTAGCTGAGCTCTTAACCACTGCGCTCTATCCTAAAACCATCTACTCTTCCGTCTTCTGCTAATCATTTTCCAAATTGGTGTCTTCAGCCCCATTCTATTCCCCAAGCCCCAGACTCATTATCTGACTTCCTATGGAAAATTTTCACTTGCTTGACCCACAGGTAACTCATACTCAACATTTCCCAAAATAGACGTATCATCTACCTTTACCTCAGTATTTGAAAGGTGGCATGGCTTCCAGCATCACACCAATATGTAAGCTACCACAGTCCTACAAACTGACAGGCAGGTGGTGGTAGAGCTATAAGGACAGGACTAAACTGGCCTGAGGATTTCATGGTGAGGGTAGGGAATGGTAGGATAAATGGGCTTGAGGTAAGGAAGGGATCCAAGAGTAACATGTCTGCCCACAATGTCTTCCAGTCCAGTCAACAAAAGATGGACTTTAATATGCTTCAGACTGGTCTTGACTTACTCAAATGCTTCTGGAGACTCAACGCTTACAAGACATTCTTCTCCTATGGTACAGAATCCAAATCTTTGAGTCAGGCTAGCAAGAGAAAGATTTTGAGGCCTTTAAGTAAGGCTCATCACAACATGGAGGTAGGTCATTTTCTTTATGGGTATTGTGCTAACACTAAAAAGGGAAGGGAGAAGAGGGTGGGATCCTAACATCTCTGTATCTCTGTACTTGTTTGTTTCTTTAGGCTTGCCATTGTCTGACACTACTTCTAGCTCACTTCCCTTCCTAAAACAGCTTGTTTTTTCAATGTATCCTTCAGTGGGTGTTCCACACCAGCTGCAATTGCTATCTTTACAAAGATTATTTTTCAATCTAATTTTCCACCCTAATACTCCCCTCTGACCATTTCTGACTCTCTTACTGTTTTTCTCCACTCTCACTTGGGAGATTTCCCCAGGATTTGAAACTCAGCTTTGAAATACATCCATTTCTTCCTCCACCAGGAAAGCCACACAGTCCCAAGTGTAAGACATTCAACGGATTTTTGGCTCTATCCTCTACCGTATCACTTCCATTCACATTATCATCAAATCTTTGTCTCTTAAACCACTGCTTCTGCTGCCCATAATTTATAAAATTTATAAAAAATTTATAAAAACTGCATTGCTGGTAAACCACTGCTCTAAAATCCAGTTTCTAAAACACTATTCCCCTATTTCATAACAATAACAACATGTGGATAGGACTTACTGGTGGCACAGTGGTTAAGATCTAGACTGCTAACCAAAAAGTTGGCAGTTTGAATCCACAAGCCGCTCCTTGGAAACCCTATGGGACAGTTCTACTCTGTCCTATAGGGTCGCTATGAATCGGAATCAACTCAATGGCAAAGGGATTTATTAACCAGGCACTGTACATATATACATATACATATATATATATATAGAGAGAGAGAGAGAGAGAGTTGTTGTTAGGTGCCATCGAATCGGTTCTGACTCATAGAGGCCCCAGAACGAAATACTGCCCCTGGTCTTATGCCATCCTCACAATTGTTGCTATTTTTTGAGCCCATTGCTGCAGCCACTGTGTCAACCCATCTTGTTGAGGGTCTTCTTTTTTTTCGCTGACCCTCTACTTTACCAAGCATGATGTCCTTCTCCAGGGATTGGTCCCTCCTAATAATATGTCCAAAGTACGTGAGACATAGTCTCGCCATCGTCTCTTCCAAGACAGATTTGTTCATTCTTCTGGCAGTCCATGGTATATTCAATATCCTTCACCAACACCATAATTCAAAGGCATCAATTCTTCTTCAGTCTTCCTTATTCATCGTCCAGCTTTCGCAAGCATATGAGGTTATTGAAAATACTTCGGCTTGGGTCAGGCGCACCTTAGTCCTCAAAAGGACCGCTTTGCTTTTTAACAGTTTAAAGAGGTCTTTTGCAGCAGATTGCCCAATGCAAGACATCTTTTGATTTCATGACTGTTGCTTCCATGGGTGTTGATTGTGGATCCAGGTAAAATGAAATCCTTCACAACTTCAATATTTTCTCTGTTTATCATGATGTTACTTGTTGGCCCAGTTGTGAGGATTTTTGTTTTCTTTATGTTGAGGTGCAATCCATACTGAAGGCTGTAGTCTTTGATCTTCATCAGTAAGTGCTTCAAGTCCCCTTCACTTTAGGCAAGCAAGGTTGTGTCATCTGCATATCGAAGGTTGTTAATGAGTCTTCCTCATTCCAATCCTGATTCCACATTCTTCTTCATCTCGTCCAGCTTCTCAGATTATTTTCTCAGCATACAGACTGAATAACTATGGTGAAAGGATATAACCCTGATGCACACCTTTCCTGATTTAAACCACACAGCTGTTAGGTGCTGTTAAGTCAACTTTTGACTAATAGCAACCCCATGTGAAAAGAGTAGTTAACTGCCCCATAAAGGCAATGAATTACTTAATATGGCCCTTCTAGCCATGGTCTTTGTGACTCACACACAATGATTGAGTGGGACTATGCAAATAAAGTATACGGAACCTGTGATGGTTGGGGTTATGTGTCAACTTGGCTAGGCCATGGTTCCCAGTATTGTGTGGTTGTCCTCCATTTTATCTGTTGTGGATCCTGACCTCTACATGTTGATGAAGCAAGATTGGTGTAAGGTGTATCTTGGGTTGTAGCCTGGCAGAAGGGCGTGACTAAAGCCCCACCCTTACTAAAAGTATGCCCTTTCCTGGGGTGTGGTCTGCATCTAAGATATATGTGTGTGTCCTGGCGAGGCTCTCCATGCATCTGGATCCCACGTCCAGTTCGTGATCAGTTGACCTCCCCAGAGGTCTGCTGTCTGACCTGCCAATTCTGGGATTCACTGGTCACCACAGCCCCTTGGTCCAGCAGCCTATCCTGTGACCTGATTCGCCAGCTTCCGTAGCCTTGTAAGCCAACAGCCTGTGGTCTGAACTGCCCATTTGGGTTCATCAGCTCCTGCAGACACGTGGGTCAGGAGAAGCCTATGCCTGACCTATGAGTTTGGGACTTGACAGCCTCCACAACCACGTGAGCCATTTCCTTCATACGGTTCATGAGTTCTGTGAGATGTTGCAGCGAATTAGGAAACCCAGAGACGAGAGGGAGAGTACTGAGGGGACAGGGTGTAGCTGATGTTAGAGATGATGGAGTGGTACAGCAGCTTGGAAAAGTTAGACATTTGGGACATCTTTAACCTCTGCCTCATAGTAACCAGCTTTGTGCTGATCCTTATAAAAGAAATAATGTTTAAATATATATAAAAATATTTATAAAATATGTAAATATATAACACATATATGTAATTTATAATTTAGATACCCTCATCTAATCCTCACAAAAAGCCTATGAGTTAGGCACTACTATTATCTAAACTTTACTGATAGAAAAACAGGTACAGAGAAACCAAACAATTACCCAAGGCCACAGAGCTAGTAAATATCAGAGGCATGATTTTAGCCCAGGTTACCTGGCTGTCAAGTTCATGCTCTTAATCACTAGGTTACTCTCATCCCATATTGACTATCAGCCCAGAGGTAAAATTTATCGGACATGCCACATTCTCTCCCCAACAGACTTCTGCTGCCCTAAAGACACATCTTATAATGTCCTAGTCTGTACCCTGTATCTGAGCTGTCTAATACAATAGCCACAAGCAACATGCAGCTATTGAGCACTTGAAATATGGTTAGTGCAACTAAACAACTGGATATTTTAATTTTCATTAATGTAAATGTAAATAACCACTTGTGGCTAGTGACTACCACATTGGACATATGCATTAACAGTGGCAGTGTCTTTTTTGTAGTGATCAGAAAATGGATGTTGACTGAGCACTACTTGCCACTAAAGAGATGACACATGAATAAGGATGTGTATGACCTTTTCTTCCCAGTAGAATAGGACATAATTAGGAATCTAAGACACAGGAGAAAGCAAATAGCAATTCAATGTTGGTGCCAAACTGAGAGTGATACTTGGACAAGGCAGGCCCAGAGAAGCCAGAGCACAGAGTCAAGTGACAGATTGGTCATGTTAGCTTCAGAGCAAACAGGCAAAAGGTTACAGCCACAGTGCAGGAGAGGGGGAGCAGTGAGGTCAGGAAGGTACAGGCTGACCAAGAGGAAAAGCATATATCATATTTTTCGATGTTAACTTAAGTAAGAAGGAACAGGTCAGCTGTGGGACCCAAGCTCAGGCAAGTCAGAAGTCTACACTAGGGAGAGGGGCTTAGGCATAACACAGACTGAGTGGATACACAGGGGTTCATTCAAACTGGGCACCAGGCAACAGAGGATAAAGTTCAAATGGGAAGAGAGAAAATATATTTAAAAGAAAGACAAGGGTATCAATGAGTTCACTCTACAGATGAACCAGGTTAGGATCTTTGATGTTAATTATAAAAGGCATCACCTAGTGGACACCTACTAAGAGCCAGATACTGTTCTAGGCATTTTATATGTACATAATACAATTTATTCGTGTGAAGTAATTACTATTATTATCTTCATTTTATGTATGTGAAAACTGAACCTCTGTGGAGTTAAGTTACCTTTCAAAAATCACACAGCTATTAAATGGTAGAGCCAGGATTTGAACCAAGATGTCCCCAGTTTTAATGTCATCTATCTATGATGCACTATTCTGTAACATCTAATGTATCATTAGCTCCCATTTACCCATTTACAAGCCATTGAACTAGATCTTTCCCAAAGAAAGAAATAATTTGTATCTACTATCTTTAATTTGGAAACCTTGGTGGCGTAGTGGTTAAGAGTTTGGCTGGGAAGCAAAAGGTCGGCAGTTCGAATCCACCAGGTGCTCTTTGGAAACCCTACAGGGCAGTTCTACTCTGTCCTATAGGGTCACTATGAGTCGGAACCAACTCGATGGAAATGTTGTGTTTTTTTTTAATCTTTAATTCTCACTTTAACTGTTCATGGGAAATGGTATGAGTTCCATATCACAGATTAGAGATTAGAGGCCCAGGGAAGAAAGTAACTTGAGTACATGAAAAAAAAACAAAAAAACAAAACATGGATTATAACCCAGGCCTGTCTGTTTCTAAACCCACAGTATTTCCTTGCAAACAAATAGATTCCATAAAAAGCCACATGGAGGGCTTTGAGTGTTATTTCATCTCCTCTTACCCTTAGAATTTTCACTTCCAAGACTTTCTTCTTTAGACCCTCTTTTAGATTGGGTACATGTTTCCACTGACCAAGTGCCCAGACCATCCAGAAATCCCTCAGCCTCTGAAGAGCATGTCCTCCTCTCAGCTGTTCATTTCATGGGAGTCAACCCAGAGGTGACCCTAGAGCTTCTGTATGGCAGATTTAGAGATGGTGATCTGATTGGGGTGCTTACCTAGGGGACCTGTCTTGAAGCTGAATCCCCATACCAAGCACACAGTTCTTGCTTTGATTATATATACATTTCAGGATTTTTTCCTGTTGATTGGCCTATTTTTTAAACATTTGTTTTTGTTGAGGTAAAATTTACGTACAGAGAAATATACCTATCTTACCGGTACAATTTGATGAGTTTTGATAAATGTATACACCCATGTAACCAACACCCAAATCAAGACATAGAATATTTCCATCATTCCAGAAGAAAGTTCCTCTGTGCCCCTTCCAGCCCTATCCTATCAGGCTGTAACCAAAAATCTAGTGTAATCTGAGACTACATGGTATGTTGTCCAGAAGAAAGGCATAATCCCACCATTCTCCATGCTGGTCAGATCATTTACAGAACATGGTGTTTTGTGGGGACAGGCAAGCACGGTTTTGGTTAGTTTTGTGTGCTCTTGAAATTCATAAAAATAGAATCATACAGTATGTACTCTTGCTTCACATACACTCAATATTGTCTGTGTGAGACTGATCTAGGTTTTAGCACGTATCAGTAATTCTTTCTTTTTTTGCCAAGTAGTATTCCGTAAAATCAATATAGCATAACTTTTCATCCATTCTCCCATTGAGGGGCATTTGGGTTATTTCCAACTTTGGGGTATTATAAATAAATCTGCTATAAACATTAATTACCAGTCTATTTTGTGGATATATGTTTTCACTTCTCCTAGGAAAAGTGCCTAGGAGTCAAAATGCTGGGTCACAGGATAGGTATATGTTTAACTTCATAAGGAACTTTCAAATAGTTTTCCAAAGTAATTTTAACATTTTATACTCTTATCAGCAATGTATAAGAGTCTTGGTTGCTTCACACACTCACCAACATTTGGTGTTGTCAGTCTATTTAATTTTAGCCATTCCGGTGGGTGTATAGTGGTATCTCACTATGGTTTAAATTTGCATTTCCCTGATGACTAGTGACACTGAGCATCTTTTCATGTGCTTAGTGAGGTTGGCCTATTTTTATAGTGGTAGACAACACATTTCTTTTCAGCTGAGACACTATTAGTCTGAAGTGCCTTTGGATCAGGTAGGGCAGAGCTAATGGAGATTATGGGATGGCCTAAAGGCTTTCTGTCAAGCAACCTCTGCCACGGTCACTGTGCCTACCTCTGGCAAGGACTCTATTTGCTGCTACTGCCACTACCACCTTAAAATGAAAAAGTAATAGTCTTTGTTTTCTTGAGCCACTCCTGTCTCAGGACCCAGAACTCTAGTTCTGTTTTTCAAGTATCTTACAAATCTACACAAAGGTTATCATTCTTCCTTTGGACCATTTTCCAGGACCTGAACTTTAGGTTTGAGACAGGAAGAAAGGGAAGAAATCCACACTTATAGATTTATGTCCCCATAGTCAGCCTACAGGTCCCTAGGTGGCACAAACAGTTTGCTCTCAGTGACTAACCGAAAGGCTGGCAGCACAACAGAAGAAAGGCCCGGCGATCTGCTTCAGTAGAGATCACAGCCAAGAAAACCCTATGGAGCAGTTCTACTCTGTAACAGATGGGGTTGCCATGAGTTGGAATCTACTCAAAGGCAACAGGTTTGGGTTTTTTTGGTTAGTCAGCCTCCAACACTGGAGATGGTGTTTATACTGCATAACTGTACTGTAATTTAGATCTCACTGAGTTTAAATAGGAGCCCTGGTGGTGCAATGGTTAAGAGCTTGGCTGCTAACCAAAAGGTCGGCAGTTCAAATCCTTCAGACACTCCTTGGAAACCCTATGGGGCAGTTCTACTCTGTCCTATAAGGTCGCTGTGAGTCCGAATCGACTGGACAGCAGTGGGTTTTTTTCTTAGGGGGTTGAGTTTAAATAATGGCATCTCCAAAAACCAAAATATTTTCTTACAAATCAAGTGAGGAGGAAAGAGGGACAGACAAAGAGACAGAGAAAATCAAACAGATGAAGGCAAACTGACAGAAAGTCCAGGAACGCCTACATTTGGTGTGAAGGAATACAGCTCAAATTGACTCAGTGTGACATTATTCTCTTCCAGCCAAATGAATTTTGCGTAGTGAGTGGAGGGTGAGGAGAGGATTAACAATCAGCTGGATACATTTCAGAAGCTTGACTATTGTAACTTGAAGGCATCTTCAAGGTCATTTAATACAACTCCCTACAGAGTGCAGAAATCAGCTCATAGAACACATAAATGTTTCTATCTTTTAAAGTCCATTGGCCATAGACAGAGCCTCTGGAGCCACAGAAAACAAATCTATTGTCTTCTACACGTCAGCACTTCATAAGTTATGAAAGAGTAGTTATGTCCTCTATCCTCAACTCAGATTTGACACCCTCAGTTTCTTCAACCATTGCTTATAGAGACTCTTAAACATCCTAGCCATCTTTGCTTATCACACTTCAGTTTGTCAATATTTTCGTAAAATGTCCCCCCAAAACACCATGTTCTATAAGTGATTTAACCAGCACAGAGAATATTTCTTCTGGACAACATACAATGTAGTCTCAGATTGCACTAGCTTTTGGGTTACAACATTAGCTTTGCCTGGTTTGGGCACTGCGGTCAACTAAAACCCTTAGGTTTTTTCACAAGCAGTCACTTCAGCCTTGGCTTCCTCACCTGAGTCTTTCCATGGGAGAAGAAGTTGAGTACAGAACTTTTCATGAGTTCTTACTATACCTCATCTTGTTAGTTTCAGTCCACTCTTCTAACCCGCCAAAATTCTGTCATACCTTGTGAAAATCCTTTGTAATTTCACCATTTATTTTTGTTGGAAAAATTTTCCATAATATCTCAGTACACCTCGCTGCTTTAGAGCCCAGAGTCTAAAGGATAAGACTGAATCATTCCTTGTTGCCTGAGGCTCTTGAAGGTCATCATTCTGAGCTACAATATTTACTATCCAGGACCTTAAGAGCATAGATGAAGATGCAGGAGATGTAGGACATTGGCTTGCACTTGTTTCAAGCCCAGGACATCCTATGGAGGTAATTTTGCTTCACTAAATACCTGATAGAGCCTTGGTGGCACAGTGGTTAAGAGCTCAGCTGCTAACCAAAAGGTCGACAGTTCGAATCGACCAGTTGCTCCTTGTAAACCCTATGGGACAGTTCTACTCTGTACTATAGGGTCACTCTGAGTCAGAATCGACTCAACACAATGGGTTTGTGTTTGTTTTTTGTTTTAATAACTGATATAACATCATTTTATTTAATTTTCTTCTTTTTTCAGGAAGGGGCAGGTAATGACAACAAACTACAATTCTGTCTGTCTAACAGTCTGAGTTAACTATATGTAATTTGAGACTTTATTGGAATGTAACTTTAGCTAAGTTACTATCCATGTAAATTATCTGAATTACAACTGATAATTTTATCTATTCACTAAGGAAAAATATCGGGTCAAAACAGTTCCCTCAGAAGCCAATATTCCTACCATACCCACATAAAGAGGACAGTGGGGTAACTTTGCTCTTTGATCTAGTCTCATCACTCCTTTAATGTCAGAACTTTCTAGAAGGCTTACTTTGTACTTTATGTTTACTAGACTGAGGCAGGAAAGTGAAGGTTTACTGGAAAAGCATCTCTGCAGAAAATATTTGAGATGTTATAATGAAAGTGTTCTTCACGGAGATTTGACATCTCTCACATTACCACTCAGGAAAGTGCATTACCAAAGGAGAATTCATGATGAATATGTCAACTCTATGTAGCTGCTTTGAACAACAGCTATAATGTACACTCCTCCCCACTTATCTTTAAATCTGAATGTTCACTGTTGGTCTAGAAACTTCATTGCCTGAAACTAATCAGAAATGTCTCTGAATCTTAGTTCATATCTATTTTATGCCCCCCCCCCCCTTACTCTTATCTTTATCCAAACTGTTGGTTTGGATAAAAGTTCAGTAATTGCATGCACTCGACCTAAGACAAGTTCATTAAAAAACAAATTCTGGCTTCACCTAAATATGTTGCTTTCCTCAAATCTTAATCATTTCCTGCAATATTGGCCACCTATAAAAGTAGTTTAAAAAATGAACATTTTGGGAATTTTTGCCCAAGGTTTGTGGAAAGCCCTAGCGTCTCTACCCCACTCCCAACAGTCAGAACCTAAATAGAATATTTCAATGTAGCTATATACAGTCCCAAGGATCCCTGGTGGCACAGTGGTTAAGAGCTCAGCTGATAACAGAAAAGTTGGCAGCTTGAACCCACTAGCCACTCTGTGGGAGAAAGCTGTGGTAGTCTGCTTCCATAAAGATTAAAGCCCTGGCAACCCTATGGGGCAGTTCTACTCTGTCATATGGGGTTGATAGGAGTTGGAATCGACTCAACAGCAAAGGTTTTGGTTTTATATAGAGTCCCCAGGTGGCACAAGCAGTTAACGTGCTTGGCTCCTGTCATGGATTGAATTGTGTCCCCCCAAAATATCTGCCAACTTGGCTAGGTCATGATTTCCAGTATTATATAACAGTCTACCATTTTGTAATCTGATGTGATTTCCCTATGTGTTGTATATTCTATCATTATGATGTAATAAGACGGATTAGCGGCAGTTATATTGATGAGGTCTACAAGATTATGAAGTGTCTTAAGCCAATCTCTTTTGAGATATAAAAGAGAGAAGCGAGTAGAGAGACATGGGGACCTCATACCACCAAGAAAGCAGTGCTGGGAGCAGAGTGCGTCCTTTGGACCTGGGATTCCTGCACTGAGATGCTCCCAGACCAAGGGAAGACTGATGTATCACAAGGATCTTCCTCCAGAGCTGACAGAGAGAGAAAGCCTTTCCCTGGAGCTGACGGCCTTGAATTTGGACTTATAGCCTACTAGACTGAGAGAGAATAAATTTCTCTTTGTTAAAAGCCATCCACTTGTGGTATTTCTGTTATAGCAGCACTAGATGACTAATACAGCTCCTAACATAGAAGCTGGTGGTTCAAACCCACCCAGAGGCACCTTGGAAGAAAGGCCTGTAAATCTATCTCCAAAAGGTCACAGACATTGAAAACCTTGCAGAGTACAGTTCTACTCTGAAACACATGGGGTTGCCATGAGTTGGAATCAACTCGATGGCAACTGGTTTGGTTTGTATAATGTAGTGTGTTAAGAACATAGGGTTCTGAGTTAAATAGATCTGACTTCCAATCCCATCTCAGCCTCAGTTATCTCATTGTCAAAATTGGGCTAATACATATCTCTATAAGGTGAGTGGTATATAGTAGTGCTCAATAAAGACCCGTTTCTTTCCCCCTCACCTCTAGTCTTATCCTTGTGCCAAGGTTAAACACTAAAGAGGAAATTCAGGAACAAGATTCAATCCATACAACTCCCTGGGTGGCACAAATGGTTAAGCACTCGACTCCTAGCCAAAAGGTTGGCAGTTCGAACCCACCCAGAGACTCCTTGGTAGACAGGCCTGGCAATCTGCTTCTGAAAGGTCACAGCCTTGAAAACCCTATGGAGCACTTCTACTCTGCACACATGGAGTCACCATGAGTCAGAATCAACTCAACGGCAACTAACAACAACTGTGAGCTGAACATTTGTTTTCAGTGAAATGATCTATCTTTATCAAAATTATCAAAGTCCACATCAAATGAGAGCAATATTTGAGTTTCAACACAGCCTGCATTTTGTTGGCGAAACTCAAGAGCAGCTAGCTTCCTCATATAAAACCCACTACTGTCGAATCAATTCCCACACATAGTGACCCTACAGGAAAGAGTAGAACTGCCCCATAGGGTTTTCAAGGCTGTAAATCTTTGTGGAAGCAGCCTACGGAGTGGCTGGTGGGTTCGAACAGCCAACCTCTTGCTTAGCAGCTGAGTGCTTTAACCACTGCTCCACCAGGGCTCCATTCCTTATATAACTAGGGTATATAATCTGTTGCTGTCGAGTCAATTCCGACTCACAGAGACCTTATAGGACAGAGTAGAACTACCCCATAAAGCTTCCAAGGAGCAGTTGGTGGATTCAAATTGCGGACCTTTTGGTTAGCAGCTGTAGCGCTTCACCACTGCACCATCAGGACTCCAGGGTATATAGGATCACTGAAATTAAACACCTAATGCTTTCAAAAACATAAAGCCTCAATTCATGGATTTACTCATTTGCAATTCTTTGCTGTAAATATGTGACAATTTGGTGCATGTGTATGTGACTGTGACGTGTGTGTGTGTGTCATATATATGCTTATGTTATCAATATTTCCTTTCTCTTAAATCAAGCTAGGAGTCTTCTGAGATCAGGGATTGTATCTCTATTATAGCAAGATGCCATCATGAGCAGTATGCATGTCTTCCCCATTAGGCTGAGCTTTCCCTGCAAGCAAGGACCAAGTCTCCTCCAACCCAGCTCAGAGTCTTCCCTACAAATGTTGCTGACTGTCAATCCCTTGCTGATTAATTACGTGAGCACAGAGCAGAGCCTGGAGATTACTGATAGATGCTGAGAGCAGCTGAATATGTATCTGAGACCAGTGTCACACAACATTGGGCCCTAGATATAGGATATCCACAATGAAGTAATTCCAGGGTTAGGTGCCTAAATGGCTAAAGAAAATGCAGATGTTCCCCTTGCATTAATAGCATCCCAGACAAATGGCCAATAAAATGCAGCAGCAGAGAAGCACGCTGAAAACATGACTGATGTTGTTGGAACATAAACAACATTGGGCTAGAAGTCAGAGACCACCTGGGTCCCTGTTCTGTTTCTACCACTGATTTTTCCAAGACTGTGACTGGTTTGTTCAATCTCTCTGGGCCGTAGATCCTGGGTCGTTTGTGAAATGAGTAGATGAGACTCTAAGTCCCTTCTCAGGTCTAACAGTCGAAAGTTTAACATCAAAATTGGCGCTTCTCTCAAAACTCAGGTTAAAATCACAATCTATATGATTGGGTTAGCACCTGATTAATTGCTGCTTTGGCTTCAAGTAGTTTCTTTTATATTCAGCTTGTATCCCTGATACAGGAGACATGGCTCACACTTCCATATATTAGGCCAAAACCTAAGCCAGGCTGCTCAAACTAGTACATGCTTTAAAAAATATCTGTGTTGACTGATTGATCTGGAAAATGAGAAATCTAAGTACTGATGTGGCCTCACAGCTGTGATGTTGAGATTAGCAAGGTAATACACATTAACATTGGCACTGCTTTGAGCTTGCTAAATAAGAGATAGTTTAAGTCCAGAGGAAATGCACAGATCAGGATCAATTTTCTATTCCCTTCTAAATCTTTCCAGCGCTCAGCAAATACGAAATAACATGATCAGATCCGCTAGCTTCTATGAAAATCCATTTCTTCAAGAAGTCAGGCATTCCTTTTTTCTTTTATTGTACTTTAGGTGAAGGTTTACAGAACAAATAGTTTCTCATTAAACAGTCAGTACAAATATTGTTTTATGACATTGGTTAACAAATCCATGACATGTCAATATTCTCCCTTCTTAACCTTGGAGGACTTTTTTGGGGGGTGAAAATATACATAGCCAAAGATACACCATTTCAAAAATTTCTACATGTACAATTCAGTGACATCAACTACTTTCTTCTAGTTGTGATGCTATTCTCACTATCCTTTTCCAGATTATTCCATCACCATTGTCTTCAACTCACTGTCCCCTAGGCTTCCCATCAAACCTTTTGAGTTGCTGTTGTCAATTTGATCTCACATAACTTTTTTTTTTTTTGGTACTTTAGATGAAGGTTTACAGAAAAAAATAGTTTCTCCTTAAACAGCAGACATGCACTATGACAATGGTTAACAATCCCACGACATGTCAACACTGTCCCTTCTCAACGTTGGGCTCCCTACCACCAGCTTTCCTGTCCGCTCCTGCTTTCTAGTAATTCTCCCTGGACTGCTGTACCTCATTAGTCTCGTTTTGTTTTATGAGGCTGTCCAATCCCGGGCTGAACGGTGAACTTCAGGAGTGACTTCACCACTGAGCTAAAAGGGTGTCCAGGGGCCATACTCTCGGGGTTTCTCCAGTATGTGAGGCCAGTAAATCTAGTCTTTTTTTGTGTTAGAATTTTGTTCTACATCCTCTCCAGCTCTATCCAGGACCCTCTATTGTTATCCCAGTCAGAGCAGTCACTGGTGGTAGCCAGGCACCATCTAGCTGTACTGGACTCAGTCTGATGCAGGCCTTGGTAGCTGTGGTCCATTAGTCCTTTGGACTAATCTTTTCCTTGTATCCTGTTCTCTTCATTCTCCCTTGCTCCCGAAG
>NW_004444002.1:8415501-8416662 GCF_000243295.1 Trichechus manatus latirostris
CATTAAGAACGATGCTGAGAAATTTCCCTTCTATACCGATTTTATTGAGAGTTTTTATCAGAAATGGGTGTTGGACTTTGTCAAATGCCTTTTCTGCGACAAGTGAGATGATCAAGTGATTCTTTTCTTTCCTTTTACTTATGTGGTGGATTACGTTGATTGATTTTCTAATGTTGAATAAATTTACTTGTTTCTAAGGTGTGTCTGTTGTAGACAGCATATTGATGGATCCTGTTTTTTTAATCCAGTCTGTCACTCTCCATTTCTTTATGGGTGCATTTAGGCCCTTTACATTCAGTGTAATTATTGATAGGTGTGAGTTTATTGCTGTCATTTTGTAGTGCTTTTTTTCGTGGTGCTGACATTTTCTTTGTTCCTCTTACTCTCCTGTGCTGAATTCCTTTTGTTCGTGGATTTTTTTTTTCATTTCTTTTGTTTTTGTAGGTTTTGTTTCTACTGAGACTTTATGTTTTTCCTCCTTATTTTGATGAGTAGGTTTGTTAACTTTCTTTGTGGTTACCATGAAATTTACCCTTATCTTTCTAAGTTTGAAGCAGTCTATTATTACTTGGTATTGCTTTGCCTTCCTCTCCATTAGAAGGTTCTATACCTACACTGTTTATTCCCTCTTTTATTGTTATGGTGTTGTTGTCATTTGCAGATTAATTTCTCTGATTCCCTGTTGTTTTTCTTTTGGTTTTGGATAGTCCTTGAGAGTTCATTTCATAGATTGGTATCTGGCTGGTATGATATGGGAGAGAGCAAGGAGAGAAGAACAGGAGCCAAAAACATACAAACAAAAAAAGAGTGCTAGGGGAGCTTGCCGTTGGAGTGGAGAGATGAGAGACTATGAAATGGATAAAAACAAAAAGGAGAAGAAGAAGAAAAAAAGGAAAGAAAAAAATGAATCAATAAAAATTAGAAAGAAAAAAGAAAAGCTCCCAGGGATCCCACCAGTGCAGCTGCGAAGTCTGGCAAAGTTGCTCCCAGGCCATGAAGTACAGCCCGGCTAGAAGGGGCAGAGATGCCACTCACCGCCAGGTACTCAGGGGGCAGGAAGAGAAGTATATAGAGAGAAGAAACTGAGTAATGAAGAAAGACAAAAAGGGAAAAAGAGGGAAAAGAAAACAAAACAAACAACAACAAAAAAAAAGAACAAGA
>NW_004444002.1:8416762-8429723 GCF_000243295.1 Trichechus manatus latirostris
GGCATAGAGGTATTCAGCACCAGATATTCAGGGGACAGGAAGAGAAGGAAGGTATAGAGAGATGAGAAACTGAGGGATGAAGAAAGATAAAAAGTGAAAAAGAGGGAAAACAAAACAAAAAAAATTAAAAAAAAAGAACAAGAGAAGCCCCCCCAAAAACAGAAAAAAAAAAAAACAAGAAAAAAGAAATGCTCTCAGGGATCCCTCTGCGCATCTGTGCAAACTAAGGGGGTAGGTCCCAAGCCGTGCAGTACTTCCTGGCTAGAACGGGCTCCCAATTCGAGAAAAGAAAAAGAAAACAAACAAACAATTCAAAACAAACAAACAAAAAAAGCCCCGGGATCCCACCAGTGTGGCAGCACAGGCCAGGAAGCAGTTTCACCTTCGAGCGGCATTTCACAGCTTTTCAGGAAGAAGCAAAGACGGCACACGGAGCCAGGTATTTGAGAGAAAGGAGGTGGTGAGAGGTAAGGAAGAAATCTAAAGAAGTGGAAAAAAGCAACACCAGCAGCCAACAAATGGCACTACGGGAGCCGGCCAGTGCGGGCGGGTGGAATCCAAGCAACATCGGAGTGAAGCTGGTGCTTCCCGGCCAAGAGATCGTGGCTGCAGGAAGCACAGGAGGCTGAGTGGGGGTGAAGAAGGGTGTGGTGGGAAAGCATATATTGCTGGTTACCGGTCGTTCTGTCTCCTGCTAGAAGCTCCGTGAAGCTGCTTTCTCATACTCCCTGTTCGCTGATCTCTGATAGGAGTCCAAGATGTTGGATCCGTGCTGCACTAGATGATAGGGGACCTCTACATGTATCTCTCCTCGCTCTCTGTTCTTGGTCAGTTTCTTATTCCATTCGGTGCTTGGCTGAGTTCTTTACCTCTTCATTTGATGCTTAGGGTTTCAGGATTGCCATTTTCTCTCCTTGGCTTAGTTTTTTGGATCTTTGCTGTGGAGGGACGGCATGGTGCTTTTGCCTATAGTGCCACATTGCCCGGTCGAGCAAGTCTGGCATTTCTGTATCTGACCATAAACAAATAGCTAAAAGGGCTTTGTTGGACACTTAGCCCAGTCAGTAGTCACTGAGATAAGCCCTGTGTTTAAGGGAAAAGTGGCTCCCCATGTGGTTTGCTGTGAGGGATTCCAGTAAAACTCTCATCCCCCAACCCTACTCAACAGCTCATCTCCTTGCAGCTTTTCGTGGTCACTGAGATTCTCACCTTGGAGTCACCCCTACTCAGGTAGTTTGGAGGGTGGGAGGAAGCAGCAAAAAAAGTGTGCAGGGCGTTGAGGGAAAGCAAACCCAGGAAAGAGACAGGAAGAGGGTATTAAGGAGAGAAGGGATGCTTATGGTATGACTTAAAAACAAAAAACAATTGCACCAAGGCTTGAACCAAAGTGGAGAAAGGTGGGCAGAAGGGAAAACATTTCTCTCCTTCAGATGAAACAAAATGACAATTTAAATATGACTTGCAAAGTGAACATTTTGTCATTTTATTAGACCCTGAGCATATCACTTCATCATTCAGCTTTCAACTTCCCCAACAGAATGTAAACACTTTTCACTGTCTCTGCTACAACCGTAGTCCAAGCCACCATCTTTCCTTACCTGGACCTTTTTTTTCAGTCTCTTAACTGGTTTCGTTTCCATGCTTGCCTCTAATATCGATCGCAAGACAGTCAGAATGATCCTTTTAAGGCATGAATCAGATACTGTAACTCCCCTGACTAAAATTCTCCAATGACTTCCCATAGAAAGTAGAATGAAATCCTGTCTTTTCATGGTCCCTTGCCTATCTCTGTGACCCTCCATCTATCACTTTTCCTCTCCTTGAAGTCCACCTACACTGACATTCGTTCTGTCCTTTGAATACCCTAAGTCTGTTCTTGTCTCAGGACATTTGCACTCACCCTTCTGAACAGAACTTATCCCAATATAAAATTACTTTTTTTTAAACAAGCTTATTTTCCACTTTTCTTCACGTAATGATGAACACCGTGAGGGAAGGAGCCTTGTCAGTCTTGATCATCACTGTACCCTCATTGCTTGAGACCATACCTGAGATATAAGGAACATCTAATAAGTGTTTGTTGAATGAATGAATGGAAAAGGAAGCCAACAAGTGAGGAAAAGAACTGTGGATGAGCAGCCAAGAAGGCCCAGCTGAAGTTAGCTAGCATGATGGTAGGGAACCAAATCATCATGGTTTTATGATTTTTCTTAGAAACATTCAGCACCTCAGTGGTAAACAAAGTGGCTGGTGAAGTTACCCAGGATTTGGACTGACAAGGCAAGAAAGGTAACAGACTGTCAGAGGGCTAAGTGATACCGGGTTGTTAGTGATACATCATCAAAATGGCTGCCCACAGAGCTCAAGTGAGTATGGAGGCAAACCACAGTGGAGGGTGGGAGAACTGGGACTAGGGGTTTGAAATGATGATGAGCCCAAAAAGAGAACATTCAGCAGGAGCCATAGAAACCCACAAAATTGTGGTTAGAGAGAAGGACCAGAGTTCAGGATCATGGATCAGAGCTGTTCTCAGTGATGGTGGGATGCAAGTTATGGCTGAGATGAAGAGAGTATGGAGTTGAGGAACTGAGTTTAGGGCCAGGACGAAAGACTCTTGAATTACTTAGCATGGTCTTTCTTAGTTGCAAAACGTCTTCTCTGACAACACTGTGAAACTAATGGATCATTCGGCTTTACAATGAACGCCCTACCCCTTCAGGTGTGGTCTAGCTCATCAAACAGGGCCTATCTGGCAAAGTCCCTAAAAGCATCTGATTCCTGACTTTGGAGAACCTAGGGCAAAATGAAGGCTAGGAGGACTTCTCCTCAGCTTCCTCTCATCTGGCTTTTCTCCAGCTCTTAGGCCCTACCCCTAGTTTTAAATCTCTTTTCCATAACAAAAAGGATCCCACCTATATAGGAAGGCCTTGCTTGCTAATAGAGCTGATTACTAATCTAATTCACGATAGATGAAAATGGCTTAAAGCCTTCCCATTCCTGGGTTATATGAACATTTTGACAGTACTGTTCCTGTCTTAAATCAACGAATGGTAAATAAGGTGGGAATTTAGGGCCTTTGTCACGGCCCACTTTTGCTAGGCTTAAGGTCATTTCTAGCAGGCAACATCCCTAGGCTCCACTGCTGTGCTATTGAATATTCATGTGGAATTAGGATCTGTAGGCAGCACTGCCATCTATTTAGATTAAGCCTGGATTACAGGCTCTCTGACTACACAGGACCAGGAAGGGCAACGAAAATCTCAGAGCGAAGAAAGCAAACTCAAATCCCCACACATTTATTTGGCTATTGACATGCCCTCCATAAAGAAAGTGTCCCTCCTTGGAGCATGAGGCCCTTAGGGACAGATTCCCCAGCGCATCATTTTTAGATCCATTAGAACTAACATGCACGATGGTTGCTAGGATACTGTAAATTGGGAAAGAAAACAACACATAATGGTAGGTGTAGAGAGACAGGCACTGGCCTGTTTTGCTGGCTACGTACTGGGCCATTACCTATTAGCATCATGATTAGGATCATTTCCAACAGCTCCTGTCTACTTTCCTTGTGGATGCTAGGATGCTACTGCATTTCAATTGGTAAAGACTGTTTATAATTCATATTTTTCCAGGAGTAATTGAATTTGTGAAAGTTGAACCTCGTAATTGCTACTGAGGAATCTATTAGTAAGTAAGAAGGAGGTTGGGGTGTGCTTCTGTGTGTTTTTTCCCTGACTATTAAATGGTAACTTCAATTTGGGAATGAAATCACCCTCCATTGATTTCCAGCGTATTCTGCCATCGTCCAGATAGCACTTTCAAAGAGTTCTGTAAATGAGATTTGTAGCTGAGGTAATTGCTGCTGCAAAAGCATGCAATAGAAGGCAAGCTTTATAAATGCCACTTTCCTGATGTTGTAATTTAACTACCTCCTTGCCAAATCAAAGCTGAGTGGGCTAGAAGAGGAGGTTCTGTTTGACATTTAACCTTGCCTCTTATCTCCTCTAGGGAAGAGACACTCCAGACAAATTTTTCATCCCCATCACATGTTATGATGTTAATTACTGAAATGGAAAACAAACTTTTGAGCAAATTGCTTGGTTTTAATGATCACAGCTTGATGACTCTTAGATTTGGGGATCTTCCCTTAAAACTAAGAAATAACAACCAATCGCTTTGCAATGGTTTTTCAATGGTGTGGCCCAAGAGGGAACCAGGAGCCCCTATCCCAGATGGGACTCATTTCTTCCAAGTGCAGTGCCTTGGTAGGGGGCTGGCTGGGGGAGAGACTAAAAATCACCTCCAGGACAGGAGAACTGATAATAGGGTACCCAAGGTCGAGAAAGGAGAGTGTTGACATGTCATGGGGTTGTTAACCAATGTCATAAAACAATATGTGTACTAACTGTTTAAGGAGAGGTTAGTTTGTTCTGTAAACCTTCATCTAAAGTACAATAAAATAAAAATAAAAATAAAAATCACTTCCATGGACTAACTCTGCCTACATCCAGGTGCCTGGGTAAGGTTCATTAACAGCGGACACCTGGGTAAGATTCATTAACAGTGGAAACCCTCTGCCTTGGTCAAACCAAACCTGTTTCCATCGAGTCGATTCCGACTCATAGAGATCCTACAGGACAGTGTAGAATTGCCCCATAGGGCTTCCAAGGAGCATCTGGTGGATTTGAACTGCCAGTATTTTGGTTAGCAGTTGAACTCTTAACCACTACGCCACCAGGGTTTCCCTACTCTGGTCAGTGCTTGAAAAACAAGCTCTCCATCAACCACTAGTGCCTGCGTTGGAATGCCTGGGGAGGACTCATTATGAGGACCATCATGCACCTGAGACAGGTCCCTTTTCCTCACCAATCTGATAATAGGAACTGTGAGGTAGGCTGGTATTAGGCTGGGTCTTTACACTGCCTCCTTCGCATTCACTAGCTTCTATTATAGGTAACTGATATGGACGTATCTTCTTTCCTTCATACCTCTGGCCCTAATTTGAGATTTTCTGGAGGGTGGGCAAATATATTATCTCTTCAGCCTCTCACAATCCTTACAGATTTTTACACCCAGCGAGTGCTTACTTAATGCTTGTTTAAATAAAAATGTTTTGTCACTGTAATAAATATTAAGAATCAGTTAGAAGTATTGAAAGTGCCTTTACTGTAATTTGAACATGGTGGTGGTGTTTGTTAGATGCTGTTGAGTTGATTCTAACTTATGGCGACCCCATGTGTGCAGAGTAAAACTGCTCCACGGGTTTTTCAGAAGTAGATCACTAGGCCTGTCTTCCAAGGTGCCACTGGGTGGGTTAAACTGCCCACCTTTCGGATAGAAGTCGAATGCTTAACTGCTTGTGCCACCCAGCAACTCCTTGAACATCGTATCATTCGAAAGTAAATTGTAGCCAGCTTGCAAACCTTTGGCAAGTTTTCATAAAGAGAAGATTTGTCTCCCTAGGTATAGCTGTCATGAGATCATCAGGTATCTAAAAAGATGAAGGGGCCAATGGGGGGAAGGCAAAAGGCTTTTGAAAATCATCTTCAAATTATACAGAGAAAAGATTCTAATGATGATGATGATGAAGATGATGATGATGATAAAAGAATGTCATGGATAATGGCTACAGACTTTCTCTCATTTTCCCAGACTGAGATTTCCTTCCCCACCTGGACCCTTTGCTTGCTGTAACTTAAGGTCCTAGAATGCCCCTTATCATGTCAGAATTAATAAGGTCAGGATCCCTATGAAATCTAGTCCCTCAGGAGTACTTAATAGGGAACTGCCCCCAAGGAAGTTGTGCAGCCACAGTGAGCAACCAGAAGAAGTAGAATAGAAATGTCAGTCTCGAATTTATCATTATAAGGTATTCACCATGAAGTTTGCCTGAGGGAGGAGGAGAGACTGGGCCCTCTCTTTCATTTTTCCAAAAATTATTATTAGTATTGGAGCAAGCTGCTAAGAATGACTAAACGCTCCCTGCCCCTGAAAATGACAGGAGGTAATCACTGATTGCCATGGATTTAGGAATGATTTACCTCACCCTCACAAAATCGTGGCAAAGCTGCCTGACTGAGGGTGTGCTGCCTTGCAAGTGACCAAGGAGGCGCCTTCACTGGCCTCTATTTTATCAACCTTCATTCTTATTTCGTCCTCTTCCAGCTGCCTCCTCCCATTCACTCAATTTGCTGGGCAAAATTCAAGTGAAAAAGAGGGTACAATAAGTAGATGACTATACACTGGGCCAGCCTGTCAGGAATCCAAGGAGTCACAAGAAAGTCATGTAAGAAATCAAGGGAGGACTCTGACCCTGAGTCAGTCAGGGAGTTCTTTTCTTGGGAACTCTATTTATACTCTAAACAAAAATCCTCACAACTAGACCAATAAGCAACATCATGATAAATGAAGAAAAGATTGAAGTTGTCAAGGATTTCATTTTAACTGGATCCACAATCAATGCCCCTGGAAGCAGCAGTCAGGAAATCAAATGAGGTATTGTATTAAGCAAATCTGCTACAAAAGACCTCTTGAAAGTGCTAAAAAGCAATTATATCACCTTGAAGATTAAGATGCACCTGACCCAAGCCATGGTGTTTTCAATCAACTCATATGCATGTGAAAGCTGGACAATGAACAAGGAAGACCGAAGAAGAATTGATGCCTTTGAATTGCGGTGCTGGTGAAGAATATTGAATATACCATGGACTGCCAGAAGAATAAACACATTTGTCTTGGAAGAAGTACAGCCAGAATGCTCCTTAGAAGCGAGGATGGCGAGACTTCATCTCACGTACTTTGGACATGTTATCAGGAGAGACCACTTCCTGGAGAGGGACACCATGCTTGGTAAAGTAGAGGGTGGCAAAAAAGAGGAAGACCTTCATCGAGATGGACTGACACAGTGGCTGCAACAATGGGCTCAAGCATAACGATTGTGAGGATGGCGCAGGACTGAGCAGTGTTTCGTTCTGTTGTGCGAAGGGTCAAGATGAGTCAGAATCAACCCGACGGCACCTAAAAACAACAACAAATATATATATAAAATTTTTTTTTTGCTGGTACTGCAAATGGTGTCTGGGTGTGAGGAGCCTGAAGAATCAAATTTGTAAGCAAGGAAGTGAGGTGGCTTCAAGAGAGCCACGATCCCAACTGGGACAGACTTGAGGGCTGAGATTTCAGAAAAGTACAATTGTTCCTAAATAGGGAAAGAATAAAGTAATTGTTTTTTGTTTGCAGCGGTTGTCAAAGTGTGGTCCATGGAACCCTGGGGGTCCTTAAGATCTTTTCATGGGGTCTGCAAAGTCAAAACCATTTTCATAAAAATCCTAAGACATCCCATGTTTTTCTCACAGTGTTGATATTTTCACCAATGGTACAAAAGCAACGGTGGGTAAAATTGCTGACCTCTTAGCATGATTCAAGGTAGTGGCACCATTTTAAATATGGGCTGTCTCCAGTAATAAATACTGCTTATACAGGTTCATCAATACACTTTCCCTTTTAAGACATATCTCAAAAAACGAGATGTTCTGTCTTCATTAAAAACCTTTATGCCCAGGAAAAAATGTTGCTGAGTTGGTCAAGCATGCTACAATTTCATGCATCTTTGATGTGATGAAAGGAATCACAGATACAATCTTCTCTATATTGACACCTACGCTTAAAACGGTTAATAAGTAGTTGTAATTAAGCTAACAGAGCATTATGCCTCATAATTAAGCTATTAACATGCATACTGCTATGGATAATGACCAAAGAAAGCCCAATGATCATATCGGGGAAGACCCATTTGCAAATTCTCTACTTGAAAGACAGAGTAACTTGGTGGTTCAAGAACAGACTCTGCCACCAGCCAGCCTGGGTGTTTGAATGCCAGCTTTGCCACCTCCTAGCTGAGTGACCTTGGGTAAGTTACTTAACTATTTGTGCCTCAGTTTCCTTATTTTTCTTAAATAGTCATGACAATTAAATTACTTAATATGTATAAAATGCCTAGAATAGTGCCTGGCACATAGTGTCATGTAAGTATTAATTTTTCATATGACTGGTGAATTATTTGGAACTGGGATCAAGTGCAAGGACCAGACAAAGCATTTATAGAGTGGTTTGATATGAGTTTATGGAGGCCAAGTGTATGTCTTGCACTTCAGCATGTATCAATAAAATCTAATTAGCTCATATCTCAGACCTAAGAAAGCGTTACTTTCTGTTGATCAACCACTTCCACAGCTAGAAACTGAATTTTGTAATTTCCTGGGGGGAGGAAGGGGTGGGGAGGCAAGCTCAACACTCAGTCACATACAAGATTATCTTCTGGATTTATGCCACTTTTACCAACACATTGATCTATTTTCTTCTGCCACCAGTGTCCAAGTCCCTGATCCCTGCTTTTATAATACCATATTTTCTAAATCTGGTTTCATAATATCCCCCTTTTTTGCAAAAATTATCTTTATTTCAAGAATTGTCACAAAATCATTAAACGAAATTAATTTCAGTACACTTTTTCAAAAGAAAAGTCAAGGAGGGCCTCTGAGGTGTTGTCAATGTTCTTTTTTCTTTTTCTTTTTTTTTTTTTTTTACCTCATTGGTGGTTACATGGGTGTTGGCTTTGTGATAATTGATTGAGCTGTACATTTGTGTTTTGTGTACTTCTCTGTATGTGTTCTACTTCACAATAAAAAGAGGTTTGAAAGGAAAATAAAAGAAACAATAAAAAAGTCACATATGTTCTTTTAGGAAGAAATACAAAGCACTTGCAATTTTTGTCCTTAACTTCTGAATTATGATGGGACGTTGAGATCAAAAATATTAGAAGTTTGTGCTTTACTCTCTGACACAATTCTAAATCTATCACCTAGAAGTCTCCAATTCAGTGGAGAGCAAGCTGTGTCCATTGTCTTAAAACTCCATTCAAACAGGTAGCTCATTTCCAGAAGTCAGTTTCAAGGCAAGACCCAGAGAGAGGGACCACATTACTTCAAACTGTTCCAGCAGCAGCTTAGGATTGCACAGCGTCTTTCCTCCAAGTATTGCCCACAGTCACTGAGAAAGATGGCTCTGATCTGAGCCAGTTGCCCAGGATTAAAACCTGCTAGCTGGGGAGACTGTTGGTTTTGAGTATCCATGGCGTGCATAACCTCTCCACACCCCTTACCCACCCCCCCACCACACAAACGCAATGCTGACTTTGAAGTCCAATAAGATGATGTGTAAATAGCAAAAGACAGCTGGCCTTTGCCTAGTACCCTTCATTGTAAATCCATTAAGAAATTCATTTAATACTTCTATAATTTTGCCATCCTCTTTGATCATGTTGTCCATTTCATCCTGTAATGTACAAACTTCTGCCTTGACTGATCTCTGGCTTTTGACAATTCTGAGAAACTAAATATTTGAATGATGCTAATAGTTTTGGAGGTAGCTACATTGCATCCAATTTTCTTTCTTCCTTATCCTTTACCGACTTGCCTTGGGGTCTGTGACTCCTGTTTTTAAGAAAGAAGTCTGCGACAGATGGACTCTGTGAGTTTTTTTCCTTTGTAATTGCATTTTCACATATCATATTGTATCTCCTGATACTCCCCAACAAGCATCTTCCACTTGTAATCAGTCTTACCAGCCATGTACTTTTTTAAAATTTTGTTTAGAATTTTGAACAGTAACTATGCCACGTGAACAAGAAACTCTATACACTGGGCAACATAAGGGGAGTTTAGTAACGACTTTAAAAAAAAAAAAAGGTGATGTCAGCAGGAAAGGCAAAATAAGTGCCTTCAAAACTCTTCTCCTCCATGAAAGCAATGAGAACACTGGCAAAAGTTGTTAAGAATCAGCTCTTTCAGAAGTCTGGTAATTAACCAGAGGATTGCAGTAACCCAATGAGCATTTATTTAAGAAAAACAGTTGAATCTCAGTGAGAACAGTGAGATTTGTAGTGTTTTAATTTGCTCTATTCCCCAACTCCAGAATACCTTTGAAAACTCACAATCACCGTGAAAACCAGCAGCCTGGCAGCGACTGGAAAGAGTATAATGGGATTGGAGCACCTTCAAAGCCCCATCCCCAGAAAATTGCCGTTATGACCTGTGGGGTGACTCCTTGGGACACCCCATTCATAAGGCTTGTATATGTTTAACCTGACTTAGAGATCATCCAGATAGAATTTTTCTTGGGGGCAATTACTGGTAATTTTTGGTAATTATTTACTGCCTGTGGCAGTAAATAAGAGTTGGAGAACATGAAAGGCTAACCAAAAAATTTAAAAGGAATGAGATATTCATGAGGGGCCAAGACAATTCAACGAGGAAAGAATAGTCGCTTAAACAAATGGTGCTGGTACAACTGGATATCCACATGAAAAACAATACATTTGAACTCTTACCTCACACCATACAAAAACATAACTCAAAATATACCATAGACCTATATGTAAGACCTAAGCTAAAAAAAAAGGAAAAGATGTATGCACACCCATGTTCATTGCAGCACTGTTCACGATAGCAAAAAGATGGAAACAACCTAAGTGCCCATCAACGGACGAATGGATAAACAAATTATGGTATATTCACACAATGGAATACTACGCAAAGATAAAGAACAACAATGAATCCCCGAAACATCTCATAACATGGAAGAATCTGGAAGGTATTATAATGAGTGAAATTAGTCACAAAAGGACAAATATTGTATGAGACCACTATTATAAGAACTCAAGAAAAGCTTTAAACACAGAAGAAAACATTCTTTGATGGTTACAATAGTGGGGAGGGAGGGAGAGGGGTATTCACTAACTAGATAGTAGACAAGAGTTATTGTAGGTGAAGGGAAGGACAACACACACTACAGGGGAAATCAGCACAACTGGACTAAACCCAAAGCTAAGAAGTTTCCTGAATACAACCAAATACTTTGAGAGACAGAGTAGTAGGGGTAGGGGTCTGGGGACCATGGTTTCAGGGAACAAATAAGTCAATTGGCATAATACAGTTTATTAAGAAACTGTTCTGCATCTCACTTTGGTGAGTGGCATCTGGGGTCTTAAAAGTTAGCAAGTGGCCAACTAAGATGCATCAATCGCTCCCAACCCACCTGAAGCAAAGGAGAATGAAGAACACCAAAGACACAAGGAAAATATTAGCCCAAGAGACAGAAAGGGTCACATAAACCAGAGACTCCAGCAACCTGAGACCAGAAGAACTAGATGGTGCCCGGCTACCACCAATGACCACCCTGATAGACAACACAACAGAGAGTCCCTGATGGAGCAGGAGAAAAGTGGAGTACAGAACTCAAATTCTAGAAAAAGACTAGACTTAATGGTCTGACTGAGACTGAAGGGACCCCAGAAGACATGGCCCCTGGACTCTCTCTTAACCCAGAACTAAAACCATTCCCAAAGCCAATTCTTCAGACAAATATTAGACTGGACTATAAGACATAAAATGATACTCGAGAAGAGTGTGCTTCTTGGTTCAAGTAGATACATGAGACTAAATGGGCAGCTCCTATCTGGAGGAAGGATGAGAAAGCAGAAAGGGACAGGAGCTGGTTGAATGGACACAGGCAATCCGGGGTGGAAAGGAGGAATGTGCTGTCACATTACAGGGAGAGCAACTAGGGTCACATAAAAAATGTGTGTATAAATCTTTATATGAGAAACTAACTTGAGCTGTAAACTTTCACTTAAAGCACAATTAAAAGAAAAAAAAAATGTTGGGGAGGATGTGGAGAAATCAGAACCCTCTTCCATTGCAGCTGGGAATGTAAAATGGTGCAACATCTTTGGAAAAATGTCTGGCAGTTCCTCAAAAGTTAAATATGGAGTTATTATACGACCCAGCAATTCTACTCCTAAGTATATGCCTGAGAAAATTGAAAACATATGTTCACGCAAATACTTATACATGAATGTTCATAGCAGCATTATTCATACTAGCCAAAAGGAGAAAAGAACACGAACATACATCAATTGATGAATGGATATATAAATTGTGGCATATTCATGGAATGGAATACTATTCAACCATAAGAAGAAATGAAGTACTACTACTTGCTACGACGTGGATAAACCTCAAAAATATTATCCTACGAGAGAGAAGCCAGTAAAAAAGTACTACGTATTGTATGATTACATTCATATGAAATGCCCAGAATAGTTAAATACAGACAGATAGAAAATAGATTAGCGGTTGCCAAAGCTTGGGGGTAGGAGTGGGATAGAATGGAGAGCGACTGCTAAATTTATGGGGGTTCTTTCTTTGGGATATGAAAATTTTCTAAAATTAGATTATGATGATGGTTACACACCTCTGTAAATATATGAAACACCATTGAACTTTATACTTTAAATGGGCAAATCATATGGTATGGTAATTATATCTCAATATAGCTGTTTCAAAAAGTGTACTGAATAAGTACCCTACTATTTACTAAATGCAAAATAAACCAAAAAAGGAAAAATTAACACCATGTGGTTTTAAGTTGCAGAGCTGGTATTCAAACCCATATCTGACTGGTTCTAAAGTTTATATTAATAACTAATGAGAGGTGGAGCCTAAGGGGCTGACTTAATTGTATGGCACTGTTGGGGGTCTGATTTAAAGGTATCTGGAGAAACTTTCTCATGCAGGTACCAGAAGACTAAAATGGTTATTAAAGTGGCTTGCCTTTGGGTTAAACATGGCTATCTCCAGAAACGGTCTTTTTTTTTTTTTGTTAATTATTGTACTTCATTTTTTTTAAATTGTACTTTAGATAAAGGTTTACAGAACAAACTAGCTTCTCATTAAACAGTCAGTACACATATTGTTTTATGACATTGGTTAACCACCCCACGACATGTCAACACTGTTCCTTCTCGACCTTGGGTTCCCTACTACAAGCTTTCCTGTCCCCTCCTGCTTTCTATCCTTGGCCCTGGGCTGGTGTGCCCTTTTAGTCT
The DNA here is from genome assembly GCF_000243295.1 of Trichechus manatus latirostris. Classification (NCBI taxonomy): domain Eukaryota; kingdom Metazoa; phylum Chordata; class Mammalia; order Sirenia; family Trichechidae; genus Trichechus; species Trichechus manatus. Next base: position 8,429,709 of record NW_004444002.1, read on the forward strand.
CGTTTTGTTTTATGG